>NC_091456.1:178342233-178705566 GCF_027789765.1 Dendropsophus ebraccatus
TGGCTGCCCCCATTGCTGGTGATAGGGTGATGTATAGCACTGCTCGGGCTGGCTGATAGAAGGCGGCAGCTTCCCACTCTGACAGATCGGAGGGAAGGGATACAGCGGCAGCAGATCACCGGGAAAAGCGGAAACCGGATGGGACCCGGGCTGAGGATCTGCCCCACCGGGATCTAATGTGCACAGGACTGCAGGCGGTACCGCATCGCAGCACAGGTACTGTACCCCCACCCCAGAGCATAGGCACTATATACTACTGACCTGGGGCTGACTACCCCTCATTATAACAGGTACTGTACAGGTACTATATACTACTAACCCACTGCTGGCTGCCCCTCATAATAACAGGTACTGTCCCCCTACCCCAGAGCATAGGTACTATATACAGGTACTATATACTGCTGACCTCGTGCTGACTACCCCTCATTATAGCAGGTACTATATACTGCTGACCTGGTGCTGACTACCCCTCATTATAGCAGGTACTATATACTGCTGACCTGCTGCTGACTACCCCTCATTATAGCAGGTACTATATACTGCTGACCTCGTGCTGACTACCCCTCATTATAGCAGGTACTATATACCACTGACCCACTGCTGACTACCCCTCATTATAGCAGGTACTACATACTGCTGACCTGGTGCTGACTACCCCTCATTATAGCAGGTACTATATACCACTGACCTGGTGCTGACTACCCTTCCTAATGACAGGTACTATATACCACTGACCTGGTGCTGACTACCCCTCATTATAGCAGGTACTATATACTACTGACCTGGTGCTGACTACCCCTCATTATAGCAGGTACTATATACCACTGACCTGGTGCTGACTACCCTTCCTGATCACAGGTACTATATACTGCTGGCCTGGTGCTGACTACCCTTCCTGATCACAGGTACTATATACTACTGACCTGTGCCGAGTATCCCTCCTGATAGCAGGTACTATACACTGCTGGCCTGGTACTGCCAGCAGCCCCCTTTCCTCTGCCAGTAGTCCAGGTACAGTACCCGGTGAGGTGGTGCAGCCAGCTCTCCTCTGCCAGTAGTCCAGGTACAGTACCCGGTGAGGTGGTGCAGCCAGCTCTCCTCTGCCAGTAGTCCAGGTACAGTACCCGGTGAGGTGGTGCAGCCAGCTCTCCTCTGCAAGTAGTCCAGGTACAGTACCCGGTGAGGTGGTGCAGCCAGCTCTCCTCTGCCAGTAGTCCAGGTACAGTACCCGGTGAGGTGGTGCAGCCAGCTCTCCTCTGCCAGTAGTCCAGGTACAGTACCCGGTGAGGTGGTGCAGCCAGCTCTCCTCTGCCAGTAGTCCAGGTACAGTACCCGGTTAGGTGGTGCAGCCAGCTCTCCTTTGCAGCTTCATCCCCTCTAATTGCCAAGATTGATTTCTGCTATTTAAACGTGAGATTTTAATTGAAGGCTGGATAGTAAACAGCTCGCCCCCTGACCAGGCAGATTGAGGTAATTGTCTGTAATTTGGTTGCCAAAAGATTAATCGCTGAGGCTGGGAGGATGTGATGAAGTCAATTAATCTCTGATTACAGCGATCAAGTGTCATTTACAGATAGACAAACAGAGAGACAGAGGGACAGACAGAGAGACAGAGGGACAGACAGAGAGACAGAGGGACAGAGGGAGACAGAGAGACAGAAGGACAGAGAAACAGAGGGACAGAAGGACAGAGAGACAAAAAGACAGAGAGACAGAGGGACAGAGAGACAGAGGGGCAGAGAGAGAGAGACAGAGAGATAAAAAGACAGAGGGACAGAGAGACAGACAGAAAGACAGAGAGACAGAGACAGACCCTCTTAGGTGCTGCTTGTAATAGCCATGACTTGGAGGGCAGCGAGGACTATATAACTGCAGGGGACCAGATACACTCACACACTAGAAATCTGTATATATTCGTGTTTATTTATAATTGCAGTGTAAATATTTATAAATACATATTGATAATTAGATACTATTATATACTATTATCTATAGTACATTTATTATTATATACTATAGTACATTGATGATTAAGCTGCTCATAACACCTGGAATTATTTTTAAATGTCGCAGTTGTTTAAATCAGTTTGTTTCATTTGCTTTCAATCTGATTTTATGGCATTTGGAAGAAACGCACAATTATAAACCTGATAGAGGATTAGACTCTACAATCTGCACCATTTCAGGTTTATATACCTTACCCTGTCCATTCAGCACCATACAGTGTATATACCATGAGCTGTCCATTCAGCACCATACAGTGTATATACCATGAGCTGTCCATTCAGCACCATACAGTGTATATACCATGAGCTGTCCATTCAGCACCATAGAGTGTATATACCATGAGCTGTCCATTCAGCACCATACAGTGTACATACCATGAGCTGTCCATTCAGCACCATACAGTGTATATACCATGAGCTGTCCATTCAGCACCATACAGTGTATATACCAGGAGCTGTCCATTCAGCACCATACAGTGTATATACCATGAGCTGTCCATTCAGCACCATAGAGTGTATATACCATGAGCTGTCCATTCAGCACCATAGCGTATATACCAGGAGCTGTCCATTCAGCACCATACAGTGTATATACCAGGAGCTGTCCATTCAGCACTATACAGTGTATATACCAGGAGCTGTCCATTCAGCACCATACAGTGTATATACCAGGAGCTGTCCATTCAGCACCATAGCGTATATACCAGGAGCTGTCCATTCAGCACCATACAGTGTATATACCATGAGCTGTCCATTCAGCACCATACAGTGTATATACCAGGAGCTGTCCATTCAGCACCATACAGTGTATATACCATGAGCTGTCCATTCAGCACCATAGAGTGTATATACCATGAGCTGTCCATTCAGCACCATAGCGTATATACCAGGAGCTGTCCATTCAGCACCATACAGTGTATATACCAGGAGCTGTCCATTCAGCACTATACAGTGTATATACCAGGAGCTGTCCATTCAGCACCATACAGTGTATATACCAGGAGCTGTCCATTCAGCACCATAGCGTATATACCAGGAGCTGTCCATTCAGCACTATACAGTGTATATACCAGGAGCTGTCCATTCAGCACCATACAGTGTATATACCAGGAGCTGTCCATTCAGCACCATAGCGTATATACCAGGAGCTGTCCATTCAGCACCATAAAGTTTCTATACCATGAGCTATTTATCCCTTCAGCCTCGATATAAGCTGCTCTGTCAGTCTGTAGCTCTTCTCTTACTACTACTGGAACAACTTCTCTCCTTTCTGATAGCTGACAGGTAGAGGGTGGGAGCAGTCCAAGGACAGGAGCAGAAAGCAATTCTATTACTGTAAAATATAACTTCAAGGATGTATCCAAAACTACTTATGTGGTTACAAACATTGTAAAATAATAATATTGTATGTAATAGATCTATGTGTTATTGCTACAACCTATATTATAGATGCAACACTCACATTTATTATCATGGTCATTATTAATATTATTATTATTATTATTATTATTATTATTATTATTATTATTACTGTGTAGGCTACACTAGAGGTAGTTTTATGCTCTTCCTTCATATGGGATACCAGAGGGCCATAGCTATTATATAGGCCAGGACTGATATGCTGATAGCAGTCTAGTACTGTGCAAATATTATAGTAAACGAATTGTATATTTTAATCCTATTGTATATCCTAATATCATACTATATACTACAACCAATACTATACTAGTCACATACAGCTGTACTGGTTATATTGGCATTGTGCTAATACAGTATGTACTACTTACAATAATAATGTATAATAGACTGGTTACATGTATATGCTATACTGCCATATACCAATGCTGTGTGTATGTATATGTATATATATATATATATATATATATATATATATATATATATATATATATATTACTAATATGCCATATTGTATTGATCCTAACATAACAGAGAAATCTCCTCTTCATAAATACATTATGACTTGGACAAGTCGAACAGGAAATGAGCAATTAGAATATGATAATAGATACAAGGATTTAATAGATAGATAGATAGATAGATAGATAGATAGATAGATAGATAGATGATAGATAGATAGATAGATAGATAGATAGATAGGAGATAGATAGATAGATAGATAGATAGATAGATAATAGACAGACAGATAGATAGATAGATAGATAGGAGATAGATAGATAGATAGATAGATAGATAGATAGAAGATAGATAGATGATAGATAGATAGATAGATAGATAGATAGATAGATAATAAATAGATATATAGATAGATAGATAGATAGATAGATAGATGATAGATAGATAGATAGATAGATAGATAGATAGATAGATAAATAGATAGAGAGATAGATAGATAGATAGATAGATAGATAGATTAATAGATAATGGATAACTAAGTAGTTAGCAGCATGTAATATTATTTAACCTCAGTTTTTTCCTTCCTGATGATGATGATGATGCCATCATATAGCTTCAATTATCTACAAATGTCACTGCCCCAAAACTTTCTTCCTTCTATGTGTCCTATAGGCAGGAGGTGAGGTATGACTACCACTATACACCATAACACCAGACACCTGGTCACATATCCCTGGGTGTGGTGGACCTTCCTAGTGTCAGCAGTGTCCAGGCCATGGGGTGGGTGGGGGTCTGTCAGACGGGTGGGATGTGTAAGCCCTTCTCCCCAGGACCCCAGGAAGCTCTGCTGTGGATCCCGAGCAGTCATTAGTAGGCAGCTTTAAGTGATTGTGAACAGTAAGTAAGGAAATCTCTTGATTGTAATACTCTCTCGCAGAGCAATAATATCCCAGTGGGTGGTCATCAGTAATGATGGATGCAGCTCTGTAATGGCAGCCCTGCAACTGCTGGAAAGAGAAGCTCACTCTGATTTCCTTCTATCCAGTTGCAGTAGTTACTGAGAGACTTGTACAGGAGCAGCAGAGGAGCCGGGAGTCCCCCATCTGCAGGGTAGTAGCCCAGGCTCTATGCACTTTACATGGCTGGGCTACTAGCCATCCGGCTCCTCACTGCCACCCCTGACCCATGGAGGACACCACAATGCTTATACATAGGAGGAGGATCATTGTGTCAGATGGAGGTTTCCTAAAAATTATCTTTCATAGGTGGAAAGAAAACAGATGATGGGAGTCTGGGATATTGTCATATACTGCAGCAATGTATAATGATGGAATATTCTATCTATCTCCTATCTATCTATCTATCTATCTCCTATCTATCTATTTATCTATCTATCTATCTCCTATCTATCTATCTATCTATCTATCTAATTATCTATCTATCTTCTATCTATCTATCTATCTATCTATCTATCTATCTATCTATAATCTATCTCCTATCTATCTATTTATCTATCTATCTATCTCCTATCTATCTATCTATCTATCTATCTATCTAATTATCTATCTATCTTCTATCTATCTATCTATCTATCTATCTATCTATCTATCTATCTATCTATAATCTATCTCCTATCTATCTATCTATCTATCTATCTATCTCCTATCTATCTATCTATCTATCTCCTATCTATCTCCTATCTATCTATCTATCTATCTATATTTCGATCTATCTATCTATCATCTATCTATCTATTATCTATCTATCTGTCTCCTATCTATCTATATCCTATCTATCTATCTATCTATCTACCTATCTATATCCTATCTATCATATATATATATATATATATATATATATATATCCATCCATAGATGTGTAAGAAGGGCTGATTCCTCCTCAGAGAGCACAGGAAGATTTGGGGGTGAGTGGAGGGGCCAGGGTGCCTTGTGTGCAGCTCTCAGACTTTGCTTTTGTTAAACCTGACCAGAGGTTATTCAGAATGACAGACAAAGCCTGGAGTGCTGCGGCCAAATGAGCCCCAGACTCTTCCAGATGGGACCATCTCCATTGCAAATCCCCTGTATTGTAGAAATAAAGCATCTCTGCCACAGTCATAACATAATTACAAGCAGAGAAAAGCAATAACAAGAAGCATCAGAGTAATTCGGGGGCACTTGATCTCCTAACCTGCAGTGCCAGAGACCCCCGAGATTACAATGGGAGGAAGTTTGCTGAAATTTACCTGATCAAGATACATTGCAATGAGATAGATAGAAAGATAGATAGATGATAGATAGATAGATAGATAGATAGATAGATGATAGATAGATAGATAGATAGATAGATGATAGATAGATAGATAGATAGATAGATAGATAGATGATAGATAGATAGATAGATAGATAGATAGATAGATAAATAGATAGATAGGAGATAGATAGATAGATAGATAGATAGGAGATAGGAGATAGATAGATAGATAGATAGATAGATAGATAGATAGGAGATAGATAGATAGATAGATAGATAGATAGATAGATAATAGATAGATAGATAGATAGAGAGATAGATAGGAGATAGATAGCTAGATAGATAGAAGATAGATAGATAGATAGATGATAGATAGATAGATAGATAGATAGATAGATAGATAGATAGATAGATAGATAGATAGGAGATAGATAGATACATAGATAGGAGATAGATAGATAGATTAGATAGATAGATAGATAGATAGATAGATAGGAGATAGATAGATAGATAGATAGGAGATAGATAGATAGATAGATAGATAGATGGATAGGAGATAGATAGGAGATAGATAGGAGATAGATAGATAGATAGATAGATAGATAGATAGATAGATAGATAGAAGATAGATAGATAGATAGATAGATAGGAGATAGATACATAGATAGATAGATAGATAGATAGATAGGAGATAGATAGATAGGAGATAGATAGATAGATAGATAGATAGATAGATAGATAGATAGGAGATAGATAATAGATAGATACATAGATAGGAGATAGATAGATAGATTAGATAGATAGATAGATAGATAGATAGGAGATAGATAGATACATAGATAGGAGATAGATAGATAGATTAGATAGATAGATAGATATTCTCAAAGTTATTATTATTATTATTATTATCATTATCATCATCTGATTTATTTTTCTGTATTTATGATTATTACCACAAGTAATATTATTATAAAATAATTATTTTGATTATTAACAGTAAGTAATATTATTATAAAATAATTATTTAAAAAAAATAACCAGTGGTACAATATAAGTCTAGAGGAATAAGGGACTTCAAGTATATAGGAATAATATTTATTTTTCATTATAGTATTTGACATCTAATATTAAACTAAATAATTAATAACAATAAAAACTAGTAACCATAATGATTATAAAGGATTTTATTGCTGTTATTATTATTATTATTATTATTATTATTATTATTATCATTATTAAAAAAAACTTTAAACATAAAAATAATTCTTATCCATGACACAGGTGTATTTAAAAAACCAACACCCCTTATAACGAGACATCTCTGTAATGTCGCTAGATCAGAGGAAAAGAAGACGATACTGATAATTCCTCAGAATCATCACTTTTCAGCCATTATTTCCAACTTGCGGTTTTACCTGGATTTAGTGAAGTGAAATCCCATAGACACCAGGAACTTTAATAATATCTTCTACTCATGTTGTTTTTCTTTTATTATTTTATTGTAGCATTTGAATATTATTACAATTGTTAAAACAAAATCTCATTTTAAAAGAAAAAGTCGCATAAAGTAGCCTGTAAAAAAAACTAATCCATTTTGGCCCTATCCAGTAACATCTGTTGTGTATATCCATCTCCCTCTTTGGTGTATTTTGTGGTCTGGATTGACACATTAATTACCCCTATGCTCGAGCCCTCAAATGAAGACGGATGGTTATTGAAGGATGGCGCAAGAGTTGGCATTGCCTGGAGTGCGACAATTACAGCCACTGACTTTTGCGTCGATTTTTGGTCAGACTGCCCCCCTCTCCTGTCACTAACCCTTAGGATAGTTCTCTCTCTTCATAGAATATATCCTGATACAGTCACCCGGCAAATGTCGCAAACTCCATGCAGTTTAAAGTCACTCGTTAACAATAATGTCCAAAAAGAATCAGAGATCCTTTAAAAGTCCTTATCCTCCACAAAGGTTTTATAGGACGAAAGGGAATTGCAATTTGTACAAAAATATTCGCACAATAACAATATTTCTATTCTTTACTTCGGGAAAGGAAGGATCGGAGACGTGTGTGCTGGGTGTCCTTGCTGACAGAGACTGTGTGAGCGCCATTTGTCATTCTCCCCGGGCCAGAGGAGCACAGCAGACGTCCTGGTTGCAGATTCATCATATTAGGGAAAAGTCAGGGAATTTTATAGAAAAGGAAGGATTATGGAAACTTCTCACTATATGCTGCACTGCTTCATCTCTCTATCCAATATCTATCTATCTCCTATCTATCTATCTCCTATCTATCTATCTATCTATCTCCTATCTATCTATCTATCTATCTATCTATCTATCTATCTATCATCTATCTATCTATCTATCTATCTATCTATCTATCTCCTATCTATCTATCTATCTATCTATCTATCTCCTATCTATCTATCTATCTACTATCTATCTATCTATCTATCTCCTATCTATCTATCTATCTATCTATCTCCTATCTATCTATCTATCTATCTATCTATTTCCTATCTATCTATCTATCTATCTCCTATCTATCTATCTATCTATCTATCTATCTATCTATCTATCTCCTATCTATCTATCTATCTATCTATCTCCTATCTATCTATCTATCTATCTCCTATCTATCTATCTATCTATCATCTATCTATCTATCTATCTATCTATCTATCTCCTATCTATCTATCTATCTATCTATCTATCTATCTATCTCCTATCTATCTATCTATCTACTATCTATCTATCTATCTATCTATCTCCTATCTATCTATCTATCTATCTATCTATCTCCTATCTATCTATCTATCTATTTCCTATCTATCTATCTATCTCCTATCTATCTATCTATCTATCTATCTATCTATCTATCTATCTATCTATCTCCTATCTATGTATTATCTATCTATCTATTTCCTATCTATCTATCTATCCATCTCCTATCTATCTATCTATCTATCTATTTCCTATCTATCTATCTATCTATCTATCTATCTATCTATCTATCTCCTATCTATCTATCTATCTATCTCCTATCTATCTTCTATCTATCTCCTATCTATCTCCTATCATCTATCTATCTATCTATCTATCTATCTATCTATCTAGCAATATAATATCTATAATCTATCTATGTAATTATTCGCTACTAAATATTAAAAAGTTCCAGAAATATCGTTGACCTCTCCTATTCCTAAATGGCCGACCACACTGAGCATTCAAGTATCAAATATAAAAAGTATTAGATATTAGATATAAAATATTAGATATAAAAAGTACCAGCTATAACTCCACATAAAAACACACACACAAAATAAATATAAATATATATATATATATATATATATATATATATATATATATATATATATAAAGTTTAATTAGAATATAGGTCTAATACCCGACCCCTGCTCCAGTGTGCGCTTCTCTCTCGGTGCAGTCACATTATACTGCAGATCATCTCTCCAGCACCTCCAGGATTATTCTCACATCTGTGTCTCTATCTGGATGACATCCGAGGTGAAGGCAGATCAATGCATGTCAGGGCTATGTGAGGGAAGTCCCAGGCTGGCAGGGGTTAATGAAGAGGGGATGACGTCACGTGGTGCTCTAGAAGATAGGCTCAGAGGTTGGAGCTTCTCCCATAGTGAAGCTCAGACTCCTGGACCTGGACTGACAGAGGAAGCAGAGGAGACACTGGCTCCATGTGATATCCTGCAGCAGCAGCCAACACCATGCCCTGCTCTGCAGCCTGCACCATGCCCTGCTCTGCAGCCTGCACCATGCCCTGCTCTGCCCTGTGAGGGATCAGCTCTGCACTAGGTATAGGCTTCTAGGTTATTCTTATGCATTGGTATCATTGTAGCTACTCTACTTTTATACTTTATACTTTTTATATTTGTATATTCTGCTATGTACCAGCTATGGGCCACGTGCACTGCCTCCTGTGTAGGGATAGTGTCTATGAGTATATATGAGTATATAGGTGCACTGCCTGCTGTGTGGGAATAGTGTCTATAAGTATATATGAGTATATAGGTGCACTGCCTGCTGTGTGGGAATAGTGTCTATGAGTATATATGAGTATATAGGTGCACTGCCTGCTGTGTAGGAATAGTGTCTATGAGTATATATGAGTATATAGGTGCACTGCCTGCTGTGTAGGAATAGTGTCTATGAGTATATATGAGTACATAGGTGCACTGCCTGCTGTGTAGGGATAGTGTCTATGAGTATATATGAGTATATAGGTGCACTGCCTGCTGTGTGGGGATAGTGTCTATGAGTATATATGAGTATATAGGTGCACTGCCTGCTGTGTGGGGATAGTGTCTATGAGTATATATGAGTATATAGGTGCACTGCCTGCTGTGTAGGGATAGTGTCTATGAGTATATATGAGTATATAGGTGCACTGCCTGCTGTGTAGGGATAGTGTCTATGAGTATATATGAGTATTTATGAGTATATAGGTGCACTGCCTGCTGTGTAGGAATTATGTCCATGAGTACATAGGTGCACTGACTGCTGTGTAGGGATAGTGTATATGAGTATATAAGTATATATGTGCCTGCTGTGAAGAAATAGTGACTATGAGTATATATGAGTATATATGTGCCTGCTGTGTAAGTGTTCATGAGTATATAGCTGCACTGCCTTGCTGTTTAAGAATAGTGTCTATGAGCATATAGGTGCACTGCCTGCTGTGTAGGATTATACAGTGTGTGTGTGTGTGTGTGTGTGTGTGTGTGTGTGTGTGTGTAGCAGAGTTGACTTTGGGGTGTGATAGTTTTTCTCTGAGTTAAAGTAACTTTGTTGTAAAACCAATTGAGGAAGTCCCCTACATTGCTACATTGTACTGTATAGTGATATCAATGTAATGTGTGCTTACAATTCATCTAAGATATATATATATATATATATATATATATATATATATATATATAGTTGTAGCAGTCCTGCGATATTCTTAGGGATTCTGCCAAATAACAACCTCAGCTCTGCTTCATCTGACCAACTCAGCCCTGTATATCTGTATTTAATGTAGTAAGGTGCTTGTAAATTATCCATGTAAATGTCAGCTATAGTGTAGACACAGCAGTACAAGTGTAGGTGTAAATGATAAGATGCCTTCTGTGTTGTAGCTGTAAATGTATATGGTTAGATTTTATATTTTTGTTCATTATGTATTATGTATATTATGTATATATCACATTTCTATGACGATTCAGAACACATGGCAGCGACCTATCTGTTACTCCTGGTATATACTTATCCTAACTTCTCCCTGCCTGCTTATTTATCGCTGCTTGTGAACAGTTACAGACAGATTATATAACCGGGGAGCACTAAATCAGGATTTTTGGCCAATGTTATTTAGTCATCTATTTGTGCAAAATCATTTTTTGGGTAAAATAATAATAATAATAGTTATTATTATTATTATTATTATTATTATTATTATTAATAATAAAATAAAAGTAATAATAATAATACATTATAGTGTTAGGTAAAAAATATAATATTAGATTTTTTTTAAATAAATATTAAATATTTAGAATGCTTTGTATACATGAAGAAAACAACTATTAAAAAATAGATGTGAAGTTTAATTATTTATATTTTTCTTTTTTTTATTATTAATAATAAAACAAATCTGTCAATAATAAGAACTAAATAAGTTTATACTTATCTTAAATTTAAATTTATTATCTGAATAATTAACTGTAAATGTCACTTATGCTGGGGGGGGGCAGGAATTGTTTATTCATTTGTTATTACTTTAAGATTTTTTGTATTTTTCTAGATTTTTTTTTAGTTTTTTTATTATTATTATTTTATTATAAATATTCTATTATCATTATTATTATTATTATTTTATTTTTCTATTCATAATTCAAATGAAAACATAATAGTAAATAAAAATTAAAACAAATATTATAATAAATATAAACAATAAAAGCGTAACATCATATAATATAATAAATTAACATGTATTAAAAAATAAATATTATATATATATATATATATAATTTATTTTAAATCCATGTTAATTTATTATATTATACGATGTTACGCTTTTATTGTTTATATTTAATATAATGTGTTTTTATTTTTATTTACTATTATGTTTTCATATAATAATAATAATAATAATAATAATAATTATTATTATTATTATTATTATTATTATTATTATTATTATTATATCATCAATTCAGATTTATCTGAAAGAAAGCGAAAAGAGGGATTAGGAGGCGCATTACAAATGAATATACATTGCCTATAATCTCCGCACCCAAACACATACTCATTTTATTCCTGAGCCTCATCCTGATCTAATGAACACAGTTCTGGGTTACCGCCACAGTAAGGAGGTTAATTGCATTTTAATTAATAGTCACATTACCAGGAACCTTTGCTTTGTACATAAAGTAGCCTGTAGCAAAAGTGCGTATCACCTATTGTTTACACATGCAAATTATGGTTTGGATGTGATGAGATTGTTGCTGCTTTTAATTATAAAATTTGTGGAAAAAGAAAAAAAAACTATATGAGATAGATAGAAGATAGACAGATAGAAAGAAGATAGATAAGATAGATAGATAGATAGATAGGAGATAGATAGATGATAGATAGATAGATAGATAGATAGATAGATAGATAGGAGATAGATAGATAGATAGATAGATAGATAGGAGATAGATAGATAGATAGATAGATAGATAGATAGATAGGAGATAGATAGATAGATAGATAGATAGGAGATAGATAGATAGATAGATAGATAGATAGGAGATAGATAGATAGATAGATAGGAGATAGATAGGAGATAGATAGATAGATAGATAGATAGATAGATAGATAGATAGATAGATAGATAAACAGCAATGGATTGATCAATCTGTGTTAAATTTCAGCTGATCCCTATAATAGTCATACACAGTTAGAAATTGGAAATTGACCATTGGACTCAGATATATTCATCCTTCTCTATACATTTTTAAGCTCAAACAATTTGAACTATTCTTAAAAATTCTAAAAACAAACAATTTTTTTTCCTTTTAGGCGCCAACCAGAACGAAGATCATCCTTCATCTGGGATCTGCAGAAATGGCCACCAGCCCTCTAACAGTCGCCAACGATATCCTATTGCCCTCTCCCCCAAGCTCCTACCAACAAGACTCCCTCCAGTCCAGAGTCCCTCACTCCAACATGAAACCAAACCAAGTCAGCCAGGTCATTTTGTACGGCATCCCTATTGTATCTCTGGTCATAGACGGGCAGGAGAGGCTCTGTCTCGCCCAGATTTCCAACACGCTTCTTAAAAACTACAGCTACAATGAGATCCACAACAGGCGGGTAGCCCTTGGGATCACCTGTGTGCAGTGCACCCCGGTCCAGCTGGAAATCCTGAGAAGGGCGGGAGCAATGCCCATATCTTCAAGAAGATGTGGAATGATTACTAAGAGGGAGGCCGAGAGACTGTGCAAGTCCTTCTTAGGAGAGAACCGGCCACCAAAGCTTCCAGATAACTTTGCATTTGATGTAACTCATGAGTGTGCATGGGGGTGCAGGGGGAACTTCATCCCGGCAAGGTATAACAGCTCCAGAGCTAAATGTATTAAATGCACCTACTGCAATATGTACTTCTCTCCAAACAAGTTCATCTTCCATTCCCACAGAACCCCAGACGCTAAGTACACCCAGCCCGACGCTGCCAACTTCAATTCATGGAGAAGACATCTAAAGCTTACAGATAAGACCCCTCCAGATGAAATGGTGTTCGCCTGGGAAGACGTCAAAGCCATGTTCAATGGCGGAAGCCGAAAGAGGGCATTAAGTCATGGACACTGCCAATCTCTTGGCTCCGTAAAAACAACCAATGGCATCTTGCCACATATGATCGGGCAAGACCTCAACCAGAAGAGGCCAAGGTTCGAAGAAGAAGAAGAAATAGAGTCCACCAATATCCCCAACAAGACCCAAAGAAGTTACCCCGTCATTCCCGTCCCCAGCAAAGGATTTGGCATGTTGCAGAAATTCCCTGCCAGCACCCTCTTCCCGAGTCCGTACACCTTCCCGGCTTTTGGTTTATGTCAGAAAAAAGATGATGCTGATGCGGTCAATGGCCAGAAAACCAGTGCACTGTCAGGACTATTCTGGCCTGGTAGGAAAGATGCATTTTACCCCCCTTTTTGTATGTTTTGGCCACCTCGAACCCCCGGTGGACTTCCAGTTCCTACCTATCTTCAGCCTCAGCCCAGCGCCCTTACTTCCATCACAGACAACCCAACTCTACGACAGGCCTTCCTAGAACTGGCCGACCAGAGCGACGCCAGTAACCTCAGCAACAACGGAGACAACTTGTTTGAAACCGAATGTTCTAGCTCTCCCGTCTCCAGTGACATCCGACCCCCCTCCGAAGCCAGGACCAATGTCTTGGATGTACCTTCCTTCCCAATGCGGAAACAGAGCTACCACTCCGCCTTCCGGCCTGTGGTCAAAGACACAGAGAGCATAGCCAAATTGCATGGCAACCTTGAGGACTTCCAGAGCGATAGGCATGTGTCTCCCGGCACTAGCTGCAGTTACCAAAGTGACAGCTCGGACTCGGACGAAGAGCAGGATGTTGACGTAGAGACCAACAAGCCGCCCGGTGAAGAAGAAGAGGAAAGTCTCAGCAGTCAGTTTCTGCAGAGTAGAGGACTGGTGGAAACCAATGACAAAACCTGCAAAGACCGATCCCCCTTCTCCAGCTCCAGGAGTGAAACCCAGGCTGAGAAAATGGAAAACGCAGAACATCCTTCTTCTACCCCAAAAGACTCCAGCCCCCGTCATACATCACTGGAGGAACCTTGCTACAAAGATGTAAATATTCCCTCCGGCTTCACAGCTAATTATTATTATTTAAATGCAGCTTTAGGCTAAATGGGCGACGTCTGCATAATAAGATTGATAACTAGATGCCCTACAGAAATGAAATCTTCAATGTGTTTAGCTCTTTAACACAATGCCACAGAGAGCAAATGTTCTACATGCAAATAAGCCCCCGTGTTGTGTGTGTGTGTGGGGGGGGGGGACTGTCCTGGGCCCATATGGTATCCAGCCCACCCTATAGATCCCCATATACAATTAGGGGACTGTACTGATAATGAGTTCACCTCAGCCTGACATGTATGATGACCCCGCACATCACACTCTATATCTTCCTATATGTTGTCTATCTTTCTTGTAGACACAGAAAAGCAAAGAAGACAATGGAAACTTATCCTCGAAAGAAGACACTTACTCAGGTAAGAGAAGCCACGTCCGACCATCACTAACCCCTCCCGGGCCACAGACTGCACTAAATACCCCATATCCTCAATATTCATCCACTTCATCGCTTTTAATGCCAGTTTACTTTGAATTTGTTTTCTTTATAAAATAATAATAATAATAATATTATTATTATTGTTGTTGTATGTAATACCAGAATATGGGTTTATTTTGTATTTATTTTTTGATAATTCTTCAATAATGTGTGCGTGTGTATATATATATATATATGTGTGTGTGTGTGTGTGTGTGTGTGTGTGTGTGTGCTATCTATCCATCTTTTCTTTCGATTTATCCTTTCGATTTATCTGTTCAAACTTATATAGGCTTTATTGTCAGTACTTAATAAACATTACCATTGTAAGTCTGGGACTATTGGGTAGGTATTAAATGGGGATAGGAACAGATCCATAGTGGGATACTCAATGGCATATCACACTTATCTATCTCCTTTCTATCTATCTCCTATCTCCTATCTATCTATCTATCTATCTATCTATCTATCTATCTCCTATCTATCTATCTATCTATCTATCTATCTCCTATCTATCTATCTATCTATCTATCTATCTATCTATCTATCCATCCATCCATCCGTGGATCTATCTTACTATATTCAGTATTACATTGATACAACCTCCAGTAAGGACTATCTTCTCCCATCTCCTCACATCACACCATCACTATATTAAATTTGTTTAAATGGAGTCTCTGTCTGTCATTTTGCCTCTATTAACACAAGAGGTGACCCGGCCATGGCTGCAATATAACATGTGTCTGGGTGAATCAGGACTGGATGGTTTACAGGGAATAAAGTCACAGTTCCCATGTCTCCCCCTTCCCTGTGTGCGCTCCGCAGTAATGTAGAAGATGCCCCCTCCATCTGGGACTATAATTACTTCTATATTAATACAAGATACTGTAAATCCAGGGAGCCACATTGTACAAGAATCTGTATCCTCTACCGCCTGCCCGGCACATTATACACGTACTGATATATCGATTCTGAGTTTGTCGTTTGGCGCAGAGCATGCGTGTAGTGTCCGCATGTGTTAGCTCGGCTCTGCTACATCTCACATACAGAGAAAAAAATTCATCCTATATTTATAAAAGCTCAATGTGTAATGAAACCCATTGGATGTAACCCCCATGTAGTGAGAGAAGGATCACAAAGATTCATTAGACAAATGAGCACAGCCCCTAAAACCATCTGCAAAGCTCTCAGCCAATGAAACAAGTTAACAACGTTTTTAAAAGATTTAAAGTGGATTAAAGGGATACTAGTACTCCATAAGGAGAGTCCGCCATAAAAACCTGGGGAGACATAAAGGAGAAGCCCGGTGAAAAATGTTATTAAAGTATTGTATTGCCCCCAAAAGTTATACAAATCCCCAATATACTTATTACAGGAAATGCTTATAAAGTGCTTTTTCCCCTGCACTTACTACTGCATCAAGGCTTCACTTCCTGGATAACATGGTGATGTCACTTCCTGGATAACATGGTGATGTCACTTCCTAGATAAACATGGTGATGTCACTTCCTGGATAACATGGTGATGTCACTTCCTGGATAACATGGTGATGTCACTTCCTGGATAACATGGTGATGTCCCTTCATGGATAACATGGTGATGTCATGTCCCGACTCCTAGAGCTGTGCGGGCTGTGGCTGCTGGAGAGGATGATGGCAGAGGGATGCTCAGTGTCCCTCCAGTGCCTTGTGTCCCTCAGTGTCCCCCTGCCATCATCCTCTCCAGCAGCCACAGCCCGCACAGCTCTGGGAGTCGGGTCGTGACATCACCATGTTATCCAGGAAGTGACATCACCACGTTATCTAGGAAGTGACATCACCATGACAACACTTTATAAGCATTTCCCATAATAAGTTTATATTGGGGATTTGCATAACTTTTGGGGGGCAATACAATACTTTAATAAACATTTCGCCACACTTCTCCTTTAATGTGCTTCACCATATGTGGATGGTTGTCAGAGCCCTGCCCCTAAACTCATACTCTGTAAATATTTCTTTATGAAAGGTCTCTAATGTCTATCTATCTATCTATCTATCTATCTATCTATCTATCTATCTATATCCTATCTATCTCCTATCTATCTCTCTATCTATCTCTCTATCTATCTCCTATCTATCTATCTATCTATCTATCTCCTATCTATCTATCTATCTATCTATCTATCTCCTATCTATCTATCTATCTATCTATCTATCTATCTATCTCCTATCTATCTCCTATCTATCTCTCTATCTATCTCTCTATCTATCTCCTATCTATCTATCTATCTATCTATCCATCTCCTATCTATCTATCTCCTATCTATCTATCTATCTATCTATCTATCTATCTATCTATCTATCTCCTATCTGTCTATGTATCTATCTATCTATCTCCTTCCTATCTATCTGTCTATCTATCTATCTATCTATCTATCTATCTATCTCCTATCTATCTATCTATCTATCTATCTATCTATCAATCTCCTATCTATCTATCTATCTATCTTTTTGTCTCCTATCTATCTATCTATCTATCTATCTATCTATCTATCTATCTATCTATCTATCTCCTATCTATCTCCTATCTATCTATCTCCTATCTATCTATCTATCTATCTATCTATCTATCTATCTATCTATCTATCTATCTCCTATCTATCTATCTATCTATCTATCTCCTATCTATCTATCTATCTATCTATCTATCTATCTATCTATCTATCTATCTCCTATCTATCTATCTATCTATCTATCTATCTATCTATCTGTTTTCTACCTTTATTCTGTTTCCACTGACTATAAGAAGAATAACGTGGATATTAGGACACATTACACACTGCAGATTTTACCTGTGCATCTCCATACATGAAATTTTCGGCTGTATGTGAACATAACCTAATAAAGCATTTCAGTTTCCGTCTTTTATGATGGAAGAAGTTCCGCTAAAAAACTAAAAAAAAAAAAAAAAATGCCAAAATGCCAGAAACTCCCAACTTCCATCCCTGTGTTCACCTGTACAACCATAGCCGCTGTGGATATCTATGGCCGCTTATGGTGATGACACATTATTGGCCTTTAGTCTCATTGAAGACCTTCCTCTGAATTTCTCATGAGGTGCTGCGGAGAAAAGGGGAAAGAAATAAAAGTAGGAATGATGCTCTCTGAGAAGCTCACATTTATCATACATACATCATTCTAATTTTTATGTATTTTACAGTTTTTTTGGTCTTTTTTTAAACTTTGGGGTATAACAATCTAAATACATTGTCTGGAAACAATCAGTCTGCAGGTTATATGTTGCTGTTGATGGACCTTGTTCTTATAGCCATTGCTTTTCTGACAAAACACAAATATTTAAAGGGGTTATCCAGGATTAGAAGAAGCACAGCTACTTTCCTTTAAAAACAGCGCCACCCCTGTCCTTAGGTGGTGGGTGGTATTACATTTGAGCTCCATTTTCTTCAATGGAACTAAGCTGCCATACCCATACCCAAACTGAGGACAGGAGAGGTGCTGTTTTTGGAAGAAAGCGGCCATGTTTTTTCTAAGCCTGGATAACCCCTTTAATGTTCATTAGCATAAATTCATTATCATCTGGTTTATAGTAAGAAAGACTCAACACAACTCACATATTACTATTTAGTTACTTCTATCTACCTCTAGGGGGAGCTCATCGCACATTTGCTCATTGCAGATTTAAAATCTGTATGCAGTGAGCTCCCCCTATTGGTTTCTGAAAGTAGCTGCGTTTCTGAACTTTCTCTTTTCACCTCTGGTGTAGGTCACTGCACACAGATTTCTTACCACTAGTGGCCACTAGAGGGAGGGCAATGCCTATAGATTTTTTCACTGCATATAAATTTTAACTTATTCACCATAGATTTAGCTATTACAAAACTTAGCAGGATCTGTTTAAATCTGTCTGCAGTGAGCGCCCCCTAATGGTGCCTGAAAGTAAGTGATTTACTGAGTTTTCTTTTTTTTTTATCTAGAGGGGGAGCTCACTGTAAATAGGTTTTCACCTATAGAAGGGGCTCACTGCACATATATTTTCAGCTATAGGCAGAGCTCACTGCACATAGATTTTCACCTATAGGGGGAGCTCACTGCACATAGATTTTCAGCTATAGGCGGAGCTCACTGCACATAGATTTTCACCTATAGGGGGAGCTCACTGCACGTAGATTTTCACCAATAGGGGGAGCTCACTACACATAGGTTTAGCTATTACAGAACTAAGGATCTGTATAAATCTGTCTGCAGTGAGCTCCCACTATTGGTGCCTGTAAGTCACTGATTTTCTGAATTTTTTTTTTTTTTAACCTCTAGGGGGAGCTCACTGCACATACATTTTTACCTATAGGGGGAGCTCACTGCACGTACATTTGTTTTATTACTAGGAAAAACTCCCTGCACACAGATTTTTCACCACTAGAAAAGTTCACTGCATATAAAAGTTTCATCACTAGGGGGGAGCTTCCGGCACACATTGTTATCAAGTACTGAATTTAGTAGGAGCTGTACACATTTACAGCCTATTGGTGTCTACAATAACTTTTTACGCCTCTATGGGGAGCTCACTGCATATAGATTTTTCATCACTAGGGAGAAGTTTAATACCCAGAGAAATTCTATCACTAGGAGAAGCTTAATGCACATAGATTTAGCTAGTACTGAACTAAGTAGGTATTGTATACATCTGTCTGCAGAGAGCTCCCGCTAGTGGTGCCTGCAAATATTATTATGTTAATAGATTGTCAGGCCATTCAATGCTGGGGAAACTTCCCATCCTACGCCCATAGCAACTGCAATCTTTGGAGCATCTTTGAAGAAGGTAGACGAGGCGAGATTCGCACATGATGGCCACACAACTTTGCTGGTAATAACGCTATTTTAACAGTAAAGTCATGTCATGCTGGCCTTACAAATAACCTATATAGCATTCTAGAGTCATAGCTAGGGCCAAGTAAAGTAGATAAATGAAAGCTGAGGACACTCACCGGATAGTTGCGATACTTTATTTTAACGCGCATAAAACCTTTCATTGGTACACATCATGGGACGGAAGACGCCACAATACTACATGTGCAACCCACGCATGATGGCCATTTCGCGCGCATGCACGCTTCATCTGATGAAGCGCGCATGTGCGCGAAATGGCCGTCATCTGTGGGTTGTACATGTAGGATTGTGACGTCTTCCTTCCCATGATGTGGGTGATGTGTATCAACGAAAGGTTTTATCCGTGTTAAAATAAAAAAGTATCGCAACAATCCGGGGAGTTCCCTCAGTTTTCATTTATCTACTTTACCTGAATTATGTCTACTTCAAGAGGTGCACCCCGGTGCGATTCGATTGCAAGGCCGTACTGGATCCAAGGTCCAATTAAGGGTTGCATGGGAGTAGTGCCGGTGAATATTCTAAATTTCTGTCATCGCTAGGAACAAATACTTAATCCTGTAACTAAACACCCTGGCTTGTTGGCGCCCCCTATCCCCCAATCGCATTATATGTTTAATATAATAATAAATAATAAAAACGCCACATCTGAATTTCCATTGTGTCTCATTGCAGATAAAAGCAAAGAGATGCATTTTTACGTGACGGAATCGGACACCTCAGCGGGGGAATTCTGGAGAGAAATACCAGGTAAGATAAACTGCAACCCCCCACTTATAATAGTCCAATGGGGGGGGGGGATAGGCAAAATAATGTAAAAAAAAAAGATAAGATAAGATGGAGGTAATAGCAATCGGATTATTAATTGCGGAGGATGCATGAAAGGAGGTTTTAGGGCCAGATACAATGAGGCTGCGTGCGGAAGGCTGGAATGACAATAATTGAAATGTTCGGTACAAACCTTCTATTAAGAAGGATCACAGCTTATTGCTTTTTCGATCTGTCAGACAGACATTAAAGGTGTTTTATTGCGTCGCTCCCAACATTTATATTATCTACATGATAATGATCTCTACACAAAATGTATAATACATTTACAAAAATTACATTATACAAATTAAATGAAACCACCTTTTTACTGATTGCTAAACGTCTCCGAGGGCTTTACGGACGACGTGATTAGAACTTGTGATACTAACTTGTCTATTGCAGTGTCTTAAGGAGAGGTTTGCTTTCTTGGGAGCAGGGAATCTAATTTCCCATTTATGTAATGCAAACTGCCTTGGCTTTGACTATTCACGGTTAATTGACTGTCAAACGAGGTTGTTATCCTGAGGCAATGTCTGCAAATTTGCCTGTCAAATGAGACAGAGAGTGCAGGCAGCGGAGAGAGAGAGAGAGGCTGAGAGGGGCAGGGAGAGAGGGGAGCGCTCCACAGCCCAGAGAGGGGGGACAGGCGGGAAGGGCTTGGGGTGCAGCCAGGTTGTGTGACAGCCAGAGGCGGGGTGCCGGGCAACTGGGGGGTTAGTGGGGAAAGAAGAATACAGATAAGGCTATACAATGTATCACACACCAATCATATATCATCTGTATTATATATATATATATATATATATATATATATATATATGTACTGAGAGCATAGCTTTATATATGTACATACTTATACCTATAGGTGTATGTGTACTCACGATCTATTATGTATCTCATATTATCTGTCTCCTATCTATCTATCTATCTATCTATCTATCTATTTAATCTATATTATTATTTTATCTGTTATAATATTATTTTAGATGTATCTATTCATCTTCTTCTCTTTCTTTATATCTATCACACATAAATCTATTTATTTATTTATCCATCCATCTATCTCCTATCTATCTATCTATTTATCTATCTATCTATCTATCTATTTATCTATCTAGTATCTATCTATCTCCTATCTATCTATCTATCTATCTATCTACTATCTATCTATCTCCTATCTATTTATCTATCTAGTATCTATCTTTCTCCTATCTATCTATCTATCTATCTATCTCTCTCCTATCTATCTATCTATCTACTATCTATCTATCTACTATCTCCTATCTATCTATCTATCTATCTATCTATCTATCTATTTATTTATTTATATTTTATCTATCTATCTATCTATCTATCTATATTTTATCTATCTATCTCCTATCTATGTCCTATCTATCTATCTATCTATCTATCTATCTATCTATCTATCTATCTATCTCCTATCTATCTATCTATCTATCTATCTATCTATCTATCTATCTATCTCCTATCTATCTATCTATCTATCTATCTCCTATCTATCTATCTATTTCCTATCTATCTATCTATCTATCTATCTATCTATCTATCTATCTCCTGTCTATCTATCTATCTCCTATCTATCTATCTATCTATCTATCTATCTATCTATCTATCTATCTATCTCCTATCTATCTATCTATCTATCTATCTCCTATCTATCTATCTATCTATCTATCTATATTTTATCTATCTATCTATCTATCTATCTATCTATCTATCTATCTATATTTTATCTATCTATCTATCTATCTATCTATCTATCTATCTATCTCCTATCTATCTATCTATCTCCTATCTATCTATCTATCTATCTATCTCCTATCTATCTATCTCCTATTTATCTATCTATCTATCTATCTCCTATCTATCTATCTATCTATCTATCTCCTATCTATCTATCTATCTATCTCCTATCTATCTATCTATCTATCTATCTATCTATCTATCTATCTCCTATCTATCTATCTATCTATCTATCTGTCTATCTATCTATCTATCTATCTCCTATCTATCTATCTATCTCCTATCTATCTATCTATCTATCTATCTATCTATCTATCTATATTTTATCTATCTATCTATCTATCTATCTATCTATCTATCTATCTATCTCCTATCTATCTATCTATCTATCTCCTATCTATCTATCTATCTATCTATCTATCTATCTATCTCCTATCTATCTATCTCCTATTTATCTATCTATCTATCTATCTCCTATCTATCTATTCATCCCCTATCGCTTTAATGTACACTACTATATACATACAGTATATACAACACACATTAAATGGATTACTTGTGTAAAAAAAAAAAAAAAAAATCTGCAGAAAATCCACATTGAGTCTGGTGGGGATTTTGGTGTGGAATTTATAGATTTCCCTTTCTCCATTGTTTTCCATGGAGGAATCCACCACATTAATGAACATGCTCTACAATTTTTGTGTAGACCCAAGTCCCATTGCAGTCAGCGTCTGATGGTCTTATTGTACTTATCATCCTATGTATATGGCTGGTGTGGGATACATGACCTGATGATGCTGCAGTATTTCTCTATAATATTATAGTATAAAACTTCATTTATTTATCTTTGTTATTATCCACAACTTATCCCAGACCCTACTGTCCTGACACATGGTGATCCTCTTAGTCTTTGAATCTTCAACTGAATAGATTGTGTAGCAACAGCGCTCCTAGTGGCCAAACTCATGTACAAGTTTCTGCTCACACCAACAAGAACTGTACAGGTTATTGTGCAGAAAATATTATAAACTGTTTCTTCTAATGCTAGTCTAAAAACCTTTACATATGTATAGACTACCATTTTATTTGCTTATAGGTTATCCTTATAATTCATTCGTTTTGGTTGCGTATGTTTCCCCTATGTAATGGGGTGTTGTAAAATGTACCCATAAGTCAAGAGTTTCCTGCTGGCCTCCATCAGGCCGGTTTATGTCAGTATTAGGCTATGTTCACACAACGTCTTTTCATCTCTGTTTAAAATTACGTCCGTCATTTTGAGTCTAAAATAACAGACGTTATTTAGCAGCTTGACCTTCCCTTAGTGCACTGACTGGTGTTTGTACATTATTTTAGTTTGGGGTTATTAATTGGACTTTGAATGCGGCTTAATTGAAAAGTCCATTGAATTTAATAGTAAAAACGGAGACAGAACGGTGACAAAAGGAAAACTGTGTGTGAACTACAAATAAAACACGTCCGCTGTTTGCAAAAGACGTCCGAAAATAATGATCATGTTCATTATCTTGGCGCCCGCGGCAAAAACGTCCGTTATTTAATACCATGTGTGCATTGGACGTCTGTCTTCCCATTGACTTTAATGTATTGCCATTGCAGTCAGTTAAATCTCGGCAAAAACGGACGTTATTTTAAATAAGAAAATCGTCCGTCTTTTCTATATTTTTGACGTTGTGTGAACATAGCCTTATACCAGTATTATATGTCAGGATTATATTATTGCTTTCAGAAGTATCCAGTAAAAGGCTATGTTCACACAACGTTTAACAGCGTCCGTTGCATAGCAAACAGCCGGCCGCCAGGCTGCACTCTGTATCGGCTGCAGGAACGTTCTTTTTTCCCAATTCAGTGAACAGCATCCGGAAATAATGTACAGGCACATTATTCTAACGCCCGTTCTAAAGATCGGGCGTTAGAATAACGATGTGTGAACACAACGGGCGACATTGCATTGACTTCAATGCAATGTCGCCCCTGCAGTAAAGAACGGACGCTGAGGCAATTGCAATCAGCGTCCGGTCTTTACTTAAAAATGAAGTTGTGCGAACATAGCCAAACAATGTATATAATGGGAGCCTATAGGCGGTCAATGCCACTCCATGCCTATACATTGGTATCTGTTAAAGGAATACATTGAGGGTATACATTGCCAATACATACCACAGATGGACAGGGTAAAGTACAATAAGAAACAAGCCTCACTCATAATATTGAAATCAAAGGAGGACTTTAAAACAGCACCCCTAGTGGCCAAACCTTGGCAAACATCTAGACCTGAATATTACCCAATTATTCTATAGCAACATCATATACTACTAGGGTAGAAGAAGGTTATGTTCACCCTGGAGAGCCTTACATATCCATATATTACATGGATAGTGCATTGAGTTCAATACAAACTGTGCAATACTTTATCTCTCCTGTGGTGGCGCTGCAGGAAAATTAAACACTTGCTACAAAGTTTCTGCTACAGCCGATCATTAGGGGTCCCAGGGCAGAATCCCAATTCCAACCTTGAAATCCATATAAGTTTTATTTTTATACTTTAATTATTTTTAATTTATTTTATTGTATTTTTTTTCGTCTATCTTACATGGATTTTTTTTATATTTTATCCCCCCACCCCCATTCCATTTTATTTTACCAATTTTTTCCATTTTTCTACAATGGGCCAGGACTAGGTTCCACATAAGTTTACTATACGTTATAATAAGATTTTTTTTTTTTCTTACTTTTAGTCCTCCCCAATACATTTCAGGCCCCATATAAGAATTCCACCGGCTGAGCTGATGCAGTAATCATTTTGCCGCTTTCCTGTTGCAAAGTCCTCATTGCAGTTTTTATATATACATAAAGTTAATGTCGAATCCCACAAAATAACAAGAACAAAAAAAAAAAAAACAGCAAAAAATAAAAACCTTAGATAGCGGGACATCTGCACTCATAACGCGTTTAATTAACTTTTGCATCATGTTCTCAGTGGGTCACGAGCGAAATTCTGATCTTTCTCTATCTTTACTTTAATAACTTGTTGAAATGTTGGCATAAAAGGCAGAATATAAAAATTCCAAGTAAAGACATAAAACGCCTCGAAGCCTCCCCCCCCCCCCAACCCCCCCACTAACAGATGCCAATATCTTTTCTGACAGCCAACACTAAACATGTAAAAAGCTACACAAAGAAGCGAGAGAGCGGCGGTGGTTAATCCAACGAGCGCAAGCCGTAACCTCATCCCCGCCTGTGGCAACGCGCCACACTGAATGGGCCCTTAAAGTGAAATTTATGTCGCCTCTTCTCTGCCTGTGAAACTGTTTTAATCTTGAAAAAGGCAATTACGCCGCGGCCATAAAGGCGGACGCGGAAGGGGGGGGGGGACGGAGAAAAAAAAAATGTGAAAAAAACAAAGTCAACAAACTCGTTAAAGTGGTGTTTTTTTTATTTTTGTTTTTGTATTGTCTTTAGGAGAAGCCAGTCAAGAGAACAGTTCATCACATCCTCTAAAGAAGGACATGGGGAGCATGGGCAAAGGTACGTCCTCGCATAGACTAACAATATGACACGGCTCGCTGATATTGTTATGGCGCACATGACCAAAAGACTTCCCGACGTAGTAGAGACTGCGGCAGGTAGCATAAAAATACAAAATATATATATATATATATATATATTAAAAAAAAAAGAGGTCCCATAGCAAAGGCCAAGCGTGCTCCCATTGTAGTGCCCATTTTTGCCTACCTTTCCATGGCCACCCATACTAAAATAGACTTGGGACCAACCACAGTAGACTCTCCAGCATGTCGCAGAAGTCATGTTCTCTGCTCCCTGGACAACCCCTTTAAAAAGGTTTTCCATCTCATTAAAGGGGTTATCCAGCGCTACAAAAACATGGCCACTTTCTGCCAGAGACAGCCCCACTCTTGTCTCTAGCTTTTGCTGCTTAGTTCCATTGAAGTGAATGGAGCTTAATTGCAAACCGCACCTGAACTGGAGACAAGAGTCGTGCTGTCTCTGAAAGAAAGCGGACATGTTTTTGTAGCACTGGATAACCCCTTTTAGGATGATATCACTAGGATATGCAGTCACTTTCTCCAATTTCTAGGACCCCCACCTAACCTAAGACTGCATGCTTTTGACCTGCACTGTGGCCCCTAGGGGACCTGGTCATGCAGATATTTTCCGGGTCATCAATGTATTAGGGTACAGGCCACCACTGCAGCTACCTGATGTCGATAAAATGATGCCCTCATGTGGTAGTCTTGGTCTTACTAGAAAAATTGTAGTATTAGCCATATGCCCATTGACCACTGTACACATGGGTGCAATTTCATGGCACTTAAAGGGAACATGTAACATTGAAAATGCAGTCCATTTAGCAGGACCTGTGTTATAGAGCAGGAGGAGCTGAGTAGATTGATATATAGCTTAGTGGGGAAAGATTCAACATAACTTGTAATTTATTCATGTAAACCTCTGCTCATTCTAGGCTAAGTAGTCATGTGGGCGGTCCTACTCTGTGACTGACAGCTTTCTGTATGTACACTTATACCACTTATACGCAGATAGCAAACCTATATATCAATCTGCTTAGCTCCCTCCCCTCTATAGCATGATGCCTGCAGACTGGACTGGATTTTCAGTGTGGAAGGTTCCCTTTAAGGCAGCCCCACACATAACTTCATGTGCTCAGAATGGAAAGAGAAAGGGTAAAAGCTGATGCCAGACTTCTCTCCTAGAATTTATTACAATTGTATCAAGTCTAAGCAATCAGACCACTAAATGGTGACTGGGATGCATCACTGCAATTCACATTCAGGAGTCTGGGAAAGCTGGATGATGGCCTCTGCAATGGCGGCCATATTGTTTATGCCAGTCATTTCTCAGCTATGCTCATAAAGGACGGACAAGGTCGCGGGTAAAGCCCAAGACCGGCCCAGTCGACTACAGACAGCCAGATGTGATCTCTTCCTTCTTTCTTAGAGGTTGAACACATTAGCGTCCATTATTTGCCTTCATTACGGTACTGACACGGCCCTTTTAAATACTGACATTAACCCCTTCCTTGCCAGAGGCTGGAAACCCATCAGTCATAGATTGCAGCTCGCCGCTGGCCGCATCCGGCTGAAAGGGTTAGCGGCAAAGTTAGGCAGGTAACCGGCTTATGAACCATATTTTACGCTTGACAAGCTACGTATGAATAATATATAGAGGCTGGGTGGATATAATTGAGATTAATGCATGCGTATCAATCAATACATGACACGGTAATATAATACTTTAAAATAATATATTGCATTGATTTATATTCATGGGTTTTTGCATCAGACCTCGCCCTGCCCACACAACACTTTAGGGTTTTTTTTATTTTTATTTTATTTTTTTTTCATTCGTCAATTGTAATAGAATTGTTTTTCCTTTTTTTCTAGAAGAACTTCAAAAAGTTTTATTTGAACAAATAGATCTAAGGAGGAGACTGGAACAGGAATTTCAAGTGTTAAAGGGGACGCCATCATTTCCAGTTTTCAGTAAGGATAATATATTATGATGATGATGATGATGATGATGATGGTCAGTAGTACTGCATATCTTGCTTTACTTTGCCCCCAGGTCAGGGCTGAGTGGTAACTTTGGTCATATATGTTGGACATATTGTGGTTGTATGGAATAATATACACTACAGAAGAGAAGCCGCCTTGGTAGCTGTTCATAGAAATGAAAATTCACAGAAACTTATAAGTTCAGTTCAGTCTCCCTGAGTGGCTAAAATTGTGCCGCCCTGTGGGTGCAGGCACAAGAATATTATGAGGACAGCTAAGGATTTTACTCATAACCAATGTAGATGCAGATAGATAGATAGATAATAGATAGATAGATAGGAGATAGATAGATAGATAGATAGATAGATAGGAGATAGATAGATAGATAGATAGATAGATAGATAGATAGGAGATAGATAGATAGATAGATAGACAGGAGATAGATAGATAGGAGATAGATAGATAGATAGATAGATAGATAGATAGATAGATAGATAGATAGGAGATAGATAGATAGATAGATAGATAGATAGATAGATAATACATAGATAGATAGATAGATAGATAGATAGATAGATAGGAGATAGATAGATAGATAGATAGATAGATAGATAGATAGGAGATAGATAGATAGATAGATAGATAGATAGATAGATAGATAATACATAGATAGATAGATAGATAGATAGATAGATAGATAGATAGATAGGAGATAGATAGATAGGAGATAGATAATAGATAGATAGATAGATAGATAGATAGATAGATAGATAGATAGGAGATAGATAGATAGATAGATAGATAGATAGATAGATAGATAATAGATAGATAGATAGATAGGAGATAGATAGATAGGAGATAGATAGATAGACAGATAGATAGATAGGAGATAGATAGATAGGAGATAGATAATAGATAGATAGATAGGAGATAGATAGATAGATAGATAGATAGATAGATAGGAGATAGATAGATAGATAGATAGATAGATAGATAGATAGATAATAGATAGATAGATAGATAGATAGATAGATAGATAGGAAATAGATATAGATAGATAATAGATAGATAGATAGATAGATAGATAGATAGGAGATAGATAGATAGATAGATAGATAGATAGATAGGAGATAGATAGGAGATAGATAGGAGATAGATAGATAGATAGATAGATAGATAGATAGATAGGAGATAGATAGAAAGATGATAGATAGATAGATAGATAGATAGATAGATAGATAGATAGATAGATAGATAGATAGATAGAAGATAGATAGAAAGATGATAGATAGATAGATAGATAGATAGATAGATAGATAGATAGATAGGAGATAGATAGATAGATAGATAGGAGATAGATAGATAGATAGATAGATAGATAGATAGGAGATAGATAGATAGATAGATAGGAGATAGATAGATAGATAGATAGATAGATAGATAGATAGATAGATAGATAGGAGATAGATAGATAGATAGGAGATAGATAGGAGATATTCCTATCCTCTATGATATGCAAAACAGGAGTCCGTGGAGCCTCGGTTGCGAGTCTCAAAACACGGGATAGCCAGATATCTCTAGCCTGTTGCCACGGGGTGCCTCCATGATAGGGAGAGCACCACACCACCCTGATAAATAGCCCCTTAAGTCCCACTCGGTTGCAAGTATTGGAACATAAATAGGGAAACACCAGGGTATCCCCTATGATACCTATAAGAGATTTCGCTCTTTGTACCTCTCAGTATGGTAGGCTTCACCCTGATGGATTGTTAAGTGACGTTATGACTTATTTACAGGGTTTGGTTGTAGATGAGGATGTATTACTACTACAAGCTAATAGGGAGGGTGAGGGTGGGACACTCCCTATAGAGGGACCCCAACGCATTTAACCAGTCAAAGACTAAAGGAGTAGTCTAGATGGCCTCCATAGAGACTGGTAGGCTTCTCCCGGTTAGGCAGCTGCTTGGTTCTGGGTGGGGGTCCCATTAGGGATTGCACTGTCTCCATAGTGGGGTATTGTGGATGAGAAAGTCCAAGCCCAGCACACAAGGAGTTAATGTTTGTCTTAGAGCTTTATTAAGCGATTGAGAGGCTTCTCCATCAGGACCTATATCTTGTATGTGTTATACATATCCCTCCTTCCCATGAGAGCCCTCTGAGAGCTTCCTCGCCTCGCAGACAATTGTCTCATTGCTTCCTGTTTAGCCAATGAGGTTGGTTAAGAGAAGAGAGGCGGCTGTTTAATGTGCGCTCTCAGATGTTCCCTCCATTATCAGGAGCCTCTGCTCTGGGCCAACCATGATGTACACTCCAGGAGACAAGTCCAGTGGAGAATTTATTACCTGTCAGATGGGGAAAGAACCTAGCCTACACTTACCTGGTGTAACTGGCAGCTCAGGGGTCATTGTAAAGGGGTATTCCCATCTGGATATTTATGGCCTATCCAGAATCCCTTTAAATGTCATCCCTACATATAGTTGCTATGGTACAACTTTTTTCTACTTTCCTGCAAAAACAGTGCCACCCTGTCCTCAGGTTGTGTGTGGTACTGCAAATCAACTCTATATATAACATCCTAACTGAGGACAGGTGTGGTGCTGTTTCTGGAAGAAAGCGATTATGTTTTTGTAACCCTGGATAACTCCTTTAAAGGGGTAGTTTACCAAAAATGTTTATAAATCAACTAGTACCAAAGATTTGTAAATTACTTCTATTAAAAAAAAAATCTCCAGTCTTCCAGTACTTATCAGCTGCTGTATGTCTTGTAGGAAGTGGTGTATTCTCTTCAGTATGACACAGCGCTCTCTGCTGCCACCTCTGTCCAGAGCAGTAACAAATCCCCATAGAAAACCTCTCCTGCTCTGGACAGTTCCTGACGTGGACAGAGGTGGCAGCAGAGAGCACTGTGTCAGACTGGAAAGAATACACCACTTCCTACAGGACACACAGCAGCTGATAAGTACTTGAAGACTTGACATTTTTTTTTTTAAATAGAAGTAAAATATAAATCTCTGGCACTTTTTGGCACCAGTTGATTTGAAAGGAAAAAAAATTGCAAACTTCCACTTTAAGTTCTACATGGATAACACTACTGAGACCATTACCTTGTAGTTAAAAGTTTTAAAGGGTAAGCTAATAAGAACCAGTGGCTTATTCTCTCCTGTCCTGGACATGAAGGCACTACATCAGGGGCGTCAAACTCACGACCCTCCAGCTGTTGTAAAACTACAATTTCCATCATGTCGGCACAGCCAAAGCTTTAGCTACCCAGGCATGATGGGAATTGTAGTTTTGCAACAGCTGGAGGGCCATGAGTTATGACCATGGGGTCTGTCATCCAGGGGGACTGTCTAGGGATGAAGGGATCAGCATGATGATGTGACTTGTGGTCCTCCATAGTATTAACACTTCACTTTCCTTTACAGATAACTTCCATGACCAAATGAAGAGAGAGCTCGCATACAGAGAGGAGATGGTCCAGCAATTACAGATTGTAAGTGACAACACACGTTACTGACTATCCTTCTCCCATAGGATACAGCTCCTGTATTCTGCTGTTATATTACGCTCCACTCCAAGTAATATAGCTGGACCTAGGCATAAGATAGCATGGGATAGCTGGTATACATCCAAACATTGCTGAACTACAACTCCCAGCATGCCTTCGGCTGTCCAGGTATGCTGGGACTTGTAGTTTTGCAACAGCTGGAAAGCCGTAGATTTGGGAACACTGCATCAGAGGTATAAATCCCCCCAAATCAGGCAGACGCCCAATTCTGTATCGCAACGCACACAAATTAGACGTCTGGTACCTAGAATGGGAGAGGAATATCAGCTTGCTATAAACCTGCAGCGCCATCTAGTGTTCATTTTCAAATTTGCACATACAGGGGGAAAAAATTTGAATGTTAAAGAATTTTTCTTGAATGTTTTTAGCGTTTAACACTTAGAGGCAAAATCTCAGCTAGTGAAAGGTGTGATATCATACCTTACACTGATGTCAGAGAGTACATATCAAGCTTACTTATAAATGGTAAGGAGGATAGGACATGCCAGGATACCATTAGATGCTGCTGAGGCTTATTATAAAGCATGAGGGCAGGGTTTTATTTGATGTAAATTGACAGTAGATGTGAAATAAAGCAAGTTTGCAATTTACATTCATTATTATTATTATTATTAATATTATTATTATTATTTGGTTGTTATCATGATGTAAAACAAAGATATACTTACAAAAAATCCAGGTGCAGTCTCCTGAAGCTTATTAGTTTTGTGCTGGTTGAAAAAAAAGACTAAACCCATGAACTCTGACCTGTACAGAGAGTCATGGCTCATTGTGTCCGTCAATCACATGACTGCCTTCTCTGTGACAGCGCTCAGATGACCTGGGATACACAGGACTTCATGTATGTAGAATTCTTGAAAGGAACAAAAAAGAGTCTAAAAGAGGAAGTTCAGTGTTTTCAATGATAAATCAAATAAATGAATACATTTTATAGACTGATAAATTGTACATAGGTAATTCATCTCTCAGCTGAGAAGTGATACAATTTTATTCAGTCTCGACAATGCTCTGTGAGCTCTACAGCCTGGACTCTAGACTGATACATTGTACATAGCTAGTCCTGCTCTCAGCTGAGAAGTAATACAATTGTGTCCAGTCTAGACAATGCTCTGTGAGCTCTACAACCTGGACTCCAGACTGATACATTGTACATAGCTAGTCCTGCTCTCAGCTGAGGATACAATTGTATCCAGTCTAGACAATGCTCTGTGAGCTCTGCAGCCTGGACTCCAGACTGATACATTGTACATAGCTAGTCCTGCTCTCAGCTGAGGATACAATTGTATCCAGTCTAGACAATGCTCTGTGAGCTCTACAGCCTGGACTCCTGACTGATACATTGTACATAGCTAGTCCTGCTCTCAGCTGAGAAGTGATACAATTGTATCCAGTCTAGACAATGCTCTGTGAGCTCTACAGCCTGGACTCCAGACTGATATATTGTACTTAGCTAGTCCTGCTCTCAGCTGAAGAGTGATACAGTTGTATCCAGTCTAGACAATGCTCTGTGAGCTCTACAGCCTGGACTTCAGACTGATACAGTTTAACTACATTGCTTATTTGAAGCCATGAGGCCAGAAGAAATGTTTGTATTGCTGATGTATGTAGTTTAGTATTTAGTCTTATTTATTATTTAGTTTAACCCCTAGACGACCCTGGACGTAAATGTATGTCCTGGCCGCCAGTCACCAGACCGTACATTTACGTCCTGGGTGTCTAAGGTGCTGTTAATGACAGGCTGTACTGATCTCGCTGCAGCCTGTCATTAACCCCTTAAACGCCCCTCCCCCAATAAAGATTTAATTCACCACCCCCCATCCCATTATGTAAATAAAACATAAGAAAATAATTAAATAAATAAACATATTATATGGCCTATCCAATAAAATATAACAATCGTCATCCCGTATGGCGAACGGCGTAAACGAAAAGAGGGATAAAATCATCAGGATTAGCGATTTTTTTTAAATTTACATTATAAATAAAAAAAAAAAAAGTGATCAAAACGTCCGATCGACGCAAATATGATATTAATAGAAAGTAGAGATCATGGCGCAAAAAATGACACCACATACAGCCCTGCAGGTGGAAAAACTAAAACCGTTATAGTCAGAGAGGAAGGTAAGAGACATACTTTTCTCCTCGGCATCTCCTGTGCAACAGGGAAATATAGATTTGTCTAACCTGCAGATAGTTCCCCTTTAAATAAGTTATATTAATCCCTACCATGTCCCCTATGTATGACTATATGCTTTAAATATCATTAATATAAAGTGTGATCGAGATCTCCAACTGCAATGTGTTTCTATTCCCACAGATCCCTTATGCCGCCAGCTTAATAAGAAAAGAAAAACTCGGCACTCACCTGAGCAAAAGCTAAAAGGTAAGAGAATCCTCTATGAAAGCTGAGGGTCCATAGGGACCATAGTATATCAACCTATATTTTGGCACTAAACCAGTGCTATGGGCTAGTCATGTAACCTAGACTCAGGTAGCTAGACTCACACAACATTTCCGCCTTTGAGTTGCTATACAGTAATAAAGAGTTTAGTCTAGCGTTCCCAACCTATAGCCCTCCAGCTATTTAAAAACTACAACTCCCATCATGCCCTGACAGCTGTAGGCTGAGGACTTAAAAAAAATATCTTATTAGTGAAAAATACCTCTAGCTCTTATAATCAGACTTGTAAAAAAAAAAAAAAATGCTCAAGTCCGTCTCCAGGTTGATGAGCTCTCTGATTAATCAGGTTACAGCTGCCCATAGAAGTCTATGGTGAGAGAGGGGGAGGGGGAGGAAGGAGGAGACTGCAGCAGCTTGTAGTGAGTGTTATATCTGGATTTACAGCTAATATGCTCTATAATGTCCTCCGTGCTGCTGCTGCTTCTGAGAGTGTGCTAAAGAGAATTAAGTCAGAGACATAAAACAGGATTTCCTCTTCTAAGTGTGCAGTGTATGTGAGATATTATAGAGCAGGGGTGCACTACTTGTGGTCCTCCAGCTGTTGCAAAACTAGAATACCCATCATGCCTGGTCATCCTTTGGATAATCAGCAGGGCCAGACTGGGACTTAAAACCAGCCTTGGCCCCGTAGGCGATACAGATATATGTAATACCCCTGTAGATAATTGCCCCCCCCCCTTCCTACTAAAAAGCAGCCTTGGCCTGTAGGTAGTCCCTTTGTAAGTAATCCCCCCAGTAGGTAATTGCCACCCCTTTCCTATTTAAAAGCAGCCTTGGCCCTGTAGGCAATACCCTTGTAGGTATCCCCCCATGTAGAGTAATTCTCTCCCCTCCTTCTTGTAATCCATCCTGGTAATGGCACCCTGCCTCAAGACCAACTTGATCCTGGTGATGTGCAGAGAAATAACACAAGGAGACAGATAAGACTAGACAAAAAGGGACTGGTCCATCTGGCATTTGCCGGAAATTCCAGATGGCCAGTCCAGCCCTGATATCCATGCATGATGGGAATTGTAGGGTGGCAGTTTGGGCACCCCTGTTATACCAGATAGGCTAATCCCACTAGCTCGGGTACAATTGAAAAGTAGAGATGGCGCCTATAGAAGGGAAAACTATACTTATACTATATGACAGCCTATCCTTACACTTTACATATCTAATTTCTCCTTTTCTCTTTCAGCCAAGAGTTGCTGCACCATCTCGACTTTTTGTAAGATAATCAATCACCTCCTTGAACTTGTACAAAGACTTTAAACCAGGACTTTTCATGTAAAAACTGGTTCCTTGAGAACACGAGTGACCATGGACACTATGGACAGCTGATTCTAAGGAGTAGCAGAGACTACTACACCCACAAGCACCCACCGTGGTGGTACCAAAGTATGTGTGACCACAGAACATGCACTAAGACGCCCAGGGCGGGACGTTATTGAGTGACTGGAGGGGGCAGAGTGGGGGGGGGGGGGGGGGTGCCTTACTCTGGATCTCCACACTGTGTACCATAGCAGCGTCGCCCTCTGCTGGCTCAAGTCTACACCGGCATTGGTCCAGGACTGGACAATGACTGATGCCGGAGCCTCTGTCATTTTACTCTGCCTGCTGTATGGGATAAGCCGTACCCTCCGGGAAATAATTTTACAGTTTAATATTAAGTGTAATTAAGAATATAATCTCTGTTCTCAAAGTATTTATCACTGTTCTTGTAGTTTCTTTAATATTTATGTGGATAAGAATCTATAATAAAAGCTATCAAGTGGTAACTCAGCTTTTCCATCAGGTTCTGTACTCAACGCTCAGGTTGGCAATGTAAAGCATGGAGGATATAGCAGATGGAGGAAGTTATGGTCTGCTATTGCAGTTTGGTTCCATACAAGTGAATAGGTGTGAACTGCAATACCACACACAACCAGGTGTGGCACTGTTTTCTAAAGCAACTATGTTGGACAGCCCCTTTAAATCATATACACTGTATAGTCTCCAGTGTAACTTGTCCTTGTCCTGCAGGGGGAGCTCTACACTGTACGAATGTGTGCAGATTCTTTTTATGGCAATTGTAGCAATAAAGGTGAAAAAGTAACTAATCCAAGACTTAAGCTGCGCTACTCGTGTGCCATAAACCTTCATCTACCTTGATAAGGAGGCAGCTCCCACAGGTAGAGCGCAGAGCGGAGATACTGGTAGCTGAAGCTTCACGCCAGGTAAGAGCCATGGCTATAAAACCTGGGATTGTAAGAAGCTGTTTCTTTTGTGTCCAAAGAATGGAATGAGATAGACAGATAAATAAATAGATAGATAGATAGATAGATAGATAGATAGATAGATAGATAGATAGAAGATAGATAGATAGATAGATAGATAGATAGATAACAGATAGGAGATAGATAGATAGATAGATAGATAGATAGATAGATAGATAGATGATAGATAGATAGATAGATAGATAGATAGATAGATAGATAGAAGATAGATAGATAGGAGATAGATAGATAGATAGATAGATAGGAGATAGATAGGAGATAGATAGGAGATAGATAGGAGATAGATAGATAGATAGATAGATAGATAGATAGATAGATAAATAGATGATAGATAGATAGATAGATAGATAGATAGATAATAGATAGATAGATAGATAGATAGATAGATAGATAAATAGATGATAGATAGATAGATAGATAGATAGATAGATAATAGATAGATAGATAGATAGATAGATAGATAAATAGATGATAGATAGATAGATAGATAGATAGATAGATAGATAGATAGATAGATAGAGATAGATAGATAGATAGATAGATAGATAGATAGATAGATAGATAGATAGGAGATATATAATAGATAGATAAATAGATGATAGATAGATAGATAGATAGATAGATAGATAGATAGATAGATAGATAGATAGGAGATATATAATAGATAGATAGATAGATAGATAGATAGATAGATAGGAGATAGATAGATGGATAGATAGATAGATAGATAGATAGATAGATAGATGATAGATAGATAGATAGATAGATAGGCGATAGATAGATAGATAGATAGATAGATAGATAGATAGATAGATAGATAGGAGATAGATAGATAGATAGGAGATAGATAGGAGATAGATAGATATAGATAGGAGATAGATAGGAGATAGAGAGATAGATAGATAGAGATAGATAGATAGATAGATAGATAGATAGATAGGAGATAGATAGATGGATAGATAGATAGATAGATAGATAGATAGATAGATAGATAGATGATAGATAGATAGATAGATAGATAAATAGGAGATAGATAGATAGATAGATAGATAGATAGATAGATAGGAGATAGATAGATGGATAGATAGATAGATAGATAGATAGATGATAGATAGATAGATAGATAGATAGATAGATAGATAGATAGATAGGAGATAGATAGATGGATAGATAGATAGATAGGAGATAGATAGATGGATAGATAGATAGATAGATAGATGATAGATAGATAGATAGATAGATAGATAGATAGATAGGCGATAGATAGATAGATAGATAGATAGATAGATAGATAGATAGGAGATAGATAGATAGATAGATAGATAGGAGATAGATAGGAGATAGATAGATAGATAGATAGATAGATAGATAGATAGATAGATAGGAGATAGATAGATGATAGATAGATAGATAGATAGATAGATAGATAGATAGATAGATAGGAGATAGAGAGATAGATAGATAGATAGATAGATAGATAGATAGATAGATAGGAGATAGATAGATAGATAGATAGGAGATAGATAGATAGATAGATAGATAGATAGATAGATAGATAGATAGATAGGAGATTGAAGACCTGAAGACGCCCCATCTTGCGTAGCGTGGAGGAGAGTGGTTTCGGTCACATGCATTTCTCTACATGTAGAAACATTGTCTGAATCGCATTTTCATGGTTTTTAACTGCTTAAAACATAAATTTCCACATTAAATCAATGATTAGAGCAGTTTGCATATTATCTGAAGGAAATAGGTAGGCAATAGCTCCAGGCATCACAGCCATACCAGACCTGACCATACCTCCCCCCCCCACCCCTCTCAAAAACACACCAGATTTACTGGCAAGTCTGAACAAGAGGTGGGAGAAAAAAAAAAAAGTTGTTTCTTCCACCTGCTCCCTGGTGCTGCCCCCCTGGAAGGTGCTGCCCTAGGCACCGGACCACGGGTGCCTAGTGGTAAATACGGCCCTGTCTCTGGCAATTGCACTGTATATATCAGACATCAAAAATGTATCTGGTGGAAGAAAAACAAAGGGGCTTCTTTCAGTAATAGACAGCAGAATAGTGAGTGCAGCTCTGGGGTATAATACAGGATGTAACTCAGGATCAGTACAGGATCAGTAATGTAATTTATGTACACAGTGACCCCACCAGCAGAATAGTGAGTGCAGCTCTGAAGTATAATACAGATGTAACTCAGGATCAGTACAGGATAAGTAATGTAATGTATGTACATAGTGACCCCACCAGCAGAATAGTGAGTGCAGCTCTGGAGTATAATACAGGATGTAACTCAGGATCAGTACAGGATAAGTAATGTAATGTATGTACACAGTGACCCCACCAGCAGAATAGTGAGCGCAGCTCTGGAGTATAATACAGGATGTAACTCAGTAAAATATAAGTAATATAACATATATATATATATATATATATATATATATATATATATATATATCAGCTAATTTTACATAGATGATTTTTGGAAATAAATTATAAAATGAAGTGTAAGTGCAGAGACACATCCTATAGTAGAGTCCTCCAGGTTCCTGTCGGGCTATCACTGTACATTCTCACTATTGTTCTGTAATCTTTGTAAAGTACCTAATAATGTGTGATTGGATCCCGGCAGTAATCATGGGAATCCCCACTCAACAAAAGTCTGATTCTTTGAGGGATCAGACCGAGCTGCTTTCTGCCAGAAACAGCACCACTCCTGTTCCTATTTTGGGTGTGGTATTGCAGCTCAGGTCTGTTCAAGTGAATGGAGCAAAGTTGTAATAGCGCACACAACCCGAGGCGGCTCACCATATCTATACTCATGTAAAACTGAACATCCAGTGGTCCCCTGGACATAACACTCCCCTTTAAACAGTTTATTGTCCCACTGACGTCTGTATTACATCTGGTTACCTGTTTATGTTGTTTTATTAAAACAAGATCCATCAACAAGGAAGCTAGTTGCTGTTGATGGATCTCATACACAGATTTGTATAATACTAATACCTGGGGACCAATAGGACGGCTTCTGTCCATATGCCCCATTATGACTTATGGATATCAAAGGCCTGTGGCCACTATTAGCCAGAAAGGAGCGCTGCTGCAAATGTGGCCTCCACTTGATGCAAATCCTTTAAGTTGCGCCAAATCCCCCTACAGACATTGCACACAGCCTGTACAGAATGTATGTGCCCTATAGTTTATAGTAACAATTTATTTTGCAGGATGTCGCAGGTTATAAGTCAAGCTGACTCATCGAATGTTAAAGGTACCTAGATGATTAAGAACTTTTGTATAAATTTCGCGTAAACTTTATCTATATCTAATTTGCAGCTATAATCCATCTAACCCTATAGTAATTTAAAGGGGAAGTCCGGCAAGAGTTTAATTTTTTTTTTTCTTTCTAATATCAACTTGTACCAGAAAGTTATATAGATTTGTAATTTAGTTCTATTTAAAAATCTCAAGTCCTCTAGTACTTTTCAGCTGTTGTATGTTCTACAGGAAGTGGTGTATTCTTTCCAGTCTGACACAGTGCTCTCTGCTGCCACCTCTGTCCATGTCAGGAACTGTCCAGAGCCGGAGAGGTTTTCTATGGGGATTTGCTACTGCTCTGGACAGACTGGAAAGAATACATACCATATATACCAGCCAGACCACTGCTTTCAGAGCAGAGTGGTGGTCGGTAACCTAGACAATAAGCTGTCAACAATGGGAGGAAAAGAGCAGCATATCAGAAGAAGAGAGGTCTGCTAAATGAAAGTGTTTCCATAAGGAGACCAGTACTGTATATATAGGTGATGGTGAGGTACGGGACCTTATGATAGATTTTCCATCAGGGTCTGGGAGCTTTAACTACTAGTATGCGACTGCGAGAGAAGGCGAGATTGTTGGGTCTCTATTACTTGACTATTTAAACAGCAATAATGAAAACTTTTATCAATATTTTCAGATCCTGCCAATAAGGCCTATGAGATCGCCATGGTGGCCTTGGGTGGAGCCATCATGCTGCTGTGCGGACTCATCTTCATAGTGCTCTTACTGAAGAGGTAAGGTTCTCACATTCATATGTGTCCAAGTGCATTGCTGTGTCGCCTCTTACTGCAGCTACTCAATGTAAAAATGTAAAATAAATATATTATTAATTATTATTATTATTATTATTATTATTATTATTTATATTAATAATAATAATAATAATCATCTTAAAGATGGCATAACTATCCGAATTTTCAACATTCGGACATGGAGAGAAAGGAGCTGCTGTGCCTCAGACCTATGGCTCACACTGATGCCCCTTGGTTACATTTAAAAACCAACGCCAGGATGTTGGTATATAATTTGATCAAATTATATTGCCTCATGTACCACATGCAGGTCCTCTGGCCCACATGAGTGCCTACACTAACTCAACACTGTGTCAGTCAGCGACCGCCAATCCCGCAAAGCAAGTGCCAACAGGGGAGGGAGGGCCACAGAATGGCCCTGCAACCCCACTGTCACAGGACAAAACCCCAGAAGCCCCCCAAACCCAGCAGGCACCGCCAGCGGAGAAAGCGGCCACCGAGCAACACAAGTGGTAGAATGGGAAGAATAGGAGGTACTTGCCATGTGTTCACAGGTGCCTTCTGCTTATTGGGGTCACATGGGTCTTACAAGGAGGAGTGCTAGCCACACAGAAAAGGGGAGAAATAAAATACCTGCACGTGGTACATGAGGCAATATGGTTTAATCAAATTATATACTAACTTCTGATGTTGGTTTTTAATGTAGCTGAACAAGCTTTCATGTCAACCATGGGTGCGATGTGCAGCCATTTCTGTGCTTTAGGCCTGTGCATAATTTTTAACATTGCGCCAATGTCTCTTTCTTTGGTCAGGCGATGGTCTAGGGGTGCAATCTCTTATGATAACTGCACTGAAGAAAGCACAGTCTCCAACATCAACCTAAGCCGGACCTCTGATGACAACATCTCCACGGCCAACCTCCAAGGCCCGGTATACGTCAGCTATATCAATGAGAAGGGGGTACCGGCCACAGAGATACCGATCGGAAAAGTGAAGCTATCCAGAGACGCTCTGCTCTACATCTCCCTCATGACGTGTATGAACCTTCCCGATGATATAGACTCCGAAGCAAATCTCTAAAGTGACATCAATCGTATTCAATCCATTGACATCGAAATCTAACCGGTCATCGTATAATTAGGATATAGATAATGGATAAGTAATGGTCTCTGTGGCCACCATTCAGCTGTTGTGTCCATACCTGATGGTGGTGTACTCTATACTTAGTAGATAGAGTCATGTATATGGCACTTGTCATGACTATGAGATGATGGCCGGTGTTCACACCATACAGAATAGGTCAACATAGCAATGAAAGAGAACAATGATGATGTAAGAGATCCAGGGTAACAATGGCTATTGTCCTTCTATTAAGGTCCCCACAATACTGAGGCATACTGAATGGGGCTTCAGATAGTTTGAGGGTAGAGACTATGTGTGTGGTTCCTGTGCAAGAAGTGAGTGTGTGACCCTCTCTAGCGAACCACTTACACGTCAAACACTTTCCGCATAAACACCATTCACAACTGGACAAGTGCCACATATCGGCTGGACACATGGTACATAGACACCATACACACACTGGACAAGTGTCACATAAACACAACACACACTACTCAAAACCTAAACACATACCACACATGGACCACTTACACAGTGGACATGCACTACAAGCACCACTCACACTGGGTTAATACTGGACATTTGCAGTACAAGCACCACTCTAATACTGGACACATATAGTACAAGCACCGCTCTAATACTGGACACATATAGTACAAGCACCACTCTAATACTAGACACATACAGTACAAGCACCACTCTAATACTGGACACATACAGTACAAGCACCACTCTAATACTGGACACATACAGTAAAAGCACCACTTTAATACTGGACACATACAGTACAAGCACCACTCTAATACTGGACACATATAGTACAAGCACCACTCTAATACTGGACACATATAGTACAAGCACCACTCTAATACTAGACACATACAGTACAAGCACCACTCTAATACTAGACACATACAGTACAAGCAGCACTCTAATACTGGACACATATAGTACAAGCACCACTCTAATACTGGACACATATAGTACAAGCACCACTCTAATACTGGACACATATAGTACAAAAATGTAAAAAAAAAAACTATCCTTTTTTAAAAAAAAATAATGTAAGTCAATGGAAAATGGATCAAAACGCATGGCATACAACAGCATCAATTTTTACCACAATTTTTCATAGAGCGAATACATTAAACGGATAGCAAAATCGTGATGTGAACCTAGCCTTACACTGCTTACACAATGGACACATGGCACACAAGTATCACTTACTTATATGTATGTCACACAAACTCTGGTGAATTTTATTTGTTTAAAATCTCCAGGCTTTCAGTACTTATCAGCTGTTGTACGTCCTGCAGGAAGTGGTGTATTCTTTTTAGTCTGACACAGTGCTCTCTGCTACCTCCTCTGTCCATGTCAGGAACTGTGCAGAGAAGTAGCAAATGGCCATAGAAAACCTCTTCCTGACATGGACAGAGGTGGCAGCAGAGAGCACTGTGTCAGACTGGAGAGAATACACCACTTCCTGTAGGACATACAGCAGCTGATAATGACTGAAAGACTGGAGATTTTTCAGTAGAAGTAATTTACAAATCTGTATAACTGTCTGGTACCAGTTGATTAGATTTTTTTTTAAATTTAATACCTCACTGTGAACAAGAATAGGCTGATAACCACACTTGTATATTCTGTCCTATAGATCCTATCCCTTATGTTGCATAGTCACCATTTGGCATAATGTATATATGTTTTATGTGTTCTAAATAAATTATGTTGTGTACTGTACATTAAATATAATGCGGCGTCATGAATCTCAAGAAATAGATGGACATGCAAAGCACTGGGTTAGATTCATGAATAGTCTAATACATTGCTGTAATAGTTGCATTAACTTGTCTTCTAAAGTTCAGTTCTGATGCCAGGTTTTGCAATACAATGGGGGGGGGGATTTATCAAACATGGTGTAAAGTGAAACTGGCTCAGTTGCCCCTAGCAACCAATCAGATTCCACCTTTCATTTTCCAAAGAGTCTGTGAGGAATGAAAGGTGGAATCTGATTGGTTGCTAGGGGCAACTGAGCCAGTTTCACTTTACACCATGTTTGATAAATCTCCCCCAAATGTCACTATATGGGGACTTACTATTATCGAAAGGTGTACATGCTTTATATTATCAATGGTGATAAATGGGTCACACATCATTGCCCAAAAACACCAAATTGAACACCATATTGAACCATGGTCATCTGAATGGGGTGGATTACCCTGGATTGCTACCCTCCATATGAAGTTTGTGTATTACTGCATAATACTGCCACCAAGCAGGAAGAGAGCCGGCTCCAAGCCTTCCCGAATTCCCAGTAATAAGGCTTCCAAACCAAATGCCATACTGCCAGTATCCTGGCCATTCACTGTGAACCATAAAGCAGCGGACACGTGTCTATGTTTAAAGGGGTTATCCAGCGCTACAAAAACATGGCCACTTTCCCCCCTCTCTTGTCTCTGGGATTGGGTGGGGTTTCAAACTCAGTTCCATTGAAGTAAATGGAGCTGAAGTGCAAACCACACCTGAACTGGAGACAAAAGAGGGGGAAAAGTGGCCATGTTTTTGTAGCGCTGAATAACTCCTTTAAGGCATAGAAACATGTACTTCGCCATACATGATCCCCTGCCAGTGTCAGTCTCTACAGTTAAAGGGGTATTCCACCCAAAAACTTTTTTCTATTGTTAAATGGCCATCCATAGGTCAACATATTGCTCATAGTAAGGGACTGAGCTGTTTTCTGGCTTTTTCCCCTAACTCACCCCCTCTGGACACAAAAAAGGAGCTAAAATGAGTTCACTCCATCCTGCTCCCTGCTCTTGGCCCTTAGCTTTTAGGACATAAAACACGTGTCCTCACTCTTCTTAATGGGCTGGGTTATTTATTATAACCCTGCCCATTAAAGAAAGGAGGACATGTTAAATTGCCCCCCCCCCCCCACCCTCCATCCAATGCCACCCTGTCCCTGTGCATCCGATGCTACACCCAAGCAAACCCCCTCAGTACAACCACCTCCTGTGCTGTGATACCGCAAATGTGGTGTTGTAGAAGTATAATACCAGGAGGTGTTGCAGGAGTTATGCCAGGAAGTGTTGCAGGAGTAATGCCAGGAGGTATATACAGTAATACTATATTTTATAATGATTTCACAGATAACTTTTTTCAGGCATTGGTCCGCTCTGTCCGGGCTGCTTTCTTTCAGTTGCACATAGTAATAATAAGCAGTGGGCAGGAGAGAACGTTAAGGGGTGGGTATGTGAACTGACCAATCAGGGAGAAGAACTGCATAGGAAATGTAGTTTCCTGGCGGGCGCCATCTTAGATACAGACCAGCTTTTAGAAAAAAATTTAACTTGGGAACAGAGGCAGCTAGAAAGCCAAGAGATGGCTCAAATATTCAGAGGGACTAGGTGAGTAAGACCAGCTAGGTTTGGGAGCATTTCAATTTTAAGCTCTTGGGTGGAATCCCCCTTAAACATGCCTACATGGCCAATCACTGGTCTTGTTAGTTGCTTCCCTTATCAAGGGAGTAAAGATTTTCTATGTGTTGAGAAGAATTTAGGAAACACTCTGTCGGAATGGAGGCTTAGTTCTGCGGCGAGAACTACGGCTGTAGTTTTACGTAGTGTGAACATAGCCTTAAGTTGTATTACTATGAATAGTCACATCCCTAACAAAATAAATGTATATAAAGACCACAGGTCACATGGGCCCCATGCAAAACCATGAGGCCTATGAAGGAAATAATGGCTACCATCATTGAGCAAATCTATTTTAACTCTTCCTGGCACAGCTATATAACACAACCCATAATAACACATATGCCAAAGGTCTCCTCTTATCTCTATTACTCATCAATATTATCAGCTCAATAAATCTACAAATACTGATCTGTTCTGATAAAGCCGCCTTTCCCACTCACGTTTCTCTGGATGATAGAGTTTTATGATGTAACCAGTCCATAAGGAAAAGGAATTTTTCAATGTTTTGCTGCTTTAAAGGAGAACTCCAACACTTAAAACTTTGTATATAATTCTTCCCTTATATAAAACATAATAAGCATCTTATTCTTACCTCGCTCCCTCTGTGTCCTCCTGCAGTGTCTGCCGCTGCCAGTTCCGAAATGAACTCACTGGCCAATCACTGGCTGTCACTCTCCTTGCCTCACTGCTGCCACCACATGCCTCTACCTGGTGATGCATGAGGAATTTCTGCCACATCCAGGATTAGAAAAAGCACAGCTACTTTCTTGAAAAAACAGCGCCACCCTGTCTTCAGTTTGTGTGTAGTTTTACAACTTAGCTCCATTCACTTCATTGGAAAACCCACACCCAAACTGAGGACAGGACTGGTGCTGTTTCTGGAAGAAAGCGGATGTGTTTTGCTAAGGATAAATAAATTATAAACAGATGGAATGATTTTTGAAGGAGAATGGTGAATTTATTTTGCAAGTAAAACTGCCAAAATGTAACAGTGCCTAGTGATTCTCAGACTAATGGTGCGTTTACACAGACAGATTTATCTGACAGATCTTTGAAGCCAAAACCAGAAACAGACTATAAACAGAGATCAGGTCATAAAGGAAAGACTGGGATCTATCCTCTTTTCAAATCCATTCCTGGCTTTGGCTTCCAAAATCTGTCAGATAAATCTTTCTGTGTAAACGCACCATAACGCCAATGTATTTCAGGTGCAATGTGCACGCTTAGGGCCCTTTTACACAGAAAGATTATCTGACAGATTATCTGCCAAAGATTTGAAGCCAAAGCCAGGACTGGATTTGAAAAGAGGAGAAATCTCAGGCTTTCCTTTATGATCTGGTCTCTGTTTATAGTCTGTTCCTGGTTTTGGCTTCAAATCTTTGGCAGATAATCTGTCAGATAATCTTTCTGTGTAAAAGGGCCTTTACTTATGGCCTGACGTCCTAAGCCTGGACTACTCCTTTAAATGGAGAGACCCGTGTTAGCTGGTCAGTACTCGCTCCATGTCTGACTGACAAGGTTCCTCACCTCCTGAAAAGTTATAAAGCTTCTTCATAAATTAACAGGAGGTGAGGAATCTTGTCTGTTGTTATCCGCTGTTTTGGATTTGACCTGGACTGCTTCCCGTCTCCACATCGCCGCCTGCCCGGACCTGTACTTCTTTTGTGAACTAAGTTTACTTTATGCCCTGGAAAAACTCCATATAACAGTCTATAACAGTGATAGGGAACCTTCAGCACTGCAGTTTTTGCAAAACTACATTTCCATATTTGAACAGCCAAAGCCCTTTAAAGGGGTACTCCGACAAAAATGTTATTTCTTTCAAATTAACTGGTGTAAGAAAGATATATTTGTAATTTATTTCTATTTAAAGTGCTCTTTGCTGCCACCTCTGTCCATGTCAGGAACTGTCCAGAGCAGGAGAGGTTTTCTATGGGGATTTGCTACTGCTCTGGACAGTTCCTTACATGGACAGGGGTGGCAGCAGAGAGCACTGTGTCAGACTGGAAAGAATACACCATTTTTTTTTTGCAGGACATACAGCAGCTGATACGTACTGGAAGACTGGAGATTTTTTTTAAATAGAAGTAAATTACAAATCTATATAACTTTCTAACACCAGTTGACTTGAAAAAAAGAAAATAATTCACTGGAATATGACTCCTGATGGAATTCCAGCACAGTCCAAGTCTTGCCTTAGTCCAATCCCATTGGCCCACGGTTCAGATTCCTGTTAGGACAAATGCAAATGATGTCATATAAGCCCTTATGGTGCTTCATGGTGTCACTGTGTATACTCTATAGGTGGAGGCAATGTGACTGCAGGCCTCTCGTCTCTTCTTTCTCTCTAAGCTCAGGTGCCTGAAACTTCAACAATAAAGGAATTAAAGATCAACTGGAAATAAAATAAAACAAGCGGCCAAACCCTTTGTACATGTGATAAAAAGGTAAATGTACACAGCTTGTGAGGTCACGGAATCGGAACAATTTATCACGTGTTTTATCTGTGATTCATCTCCAGGTTATGTAGATAATAGATTCTGGATCAGATAAGATCCTCATATCTTGATTTTATCATTCACGTCACTACAGTAACTTACATAACACAATGAGCTGATCTGAACCACAACATCATCTTAATACTTAAAGGGATCCCTCCCTTTGTAGCACATGGGTAGGGAACTTTGACTCTACAACTGTTACAAAACTACAACTCCCATCATGCCTGGATAGCCAAAGCTTTAGCTGGGCATGATGGGAGTTGTAGTTTTGCTACAGCTGGAGAGCCAAGGTTCCCACCCCTGCTGTACGACTATCTGCTGGCAGGACTCCCCATGTGGTTGGGTTGTGGGTTCTTTTTTATTTACTAGAGTTTTATTAGATCATTTCATTAAGAAAGTCTCTAATTGCCCTATTACTGACCCTGTTTGGGACCCCTCTGTGTGAGCCATAGCAGAGCACTACTAGGAACGGCTGACCTAACCTGACTTTACTATTGGATGCAGACGTTAGCTGTTTCTCATACCCAAACTATAACTATGCCACCTTTGTCAATGTCAGGAACTGTCCAGAGCAGGAGAGGTTTTCTTTGGGGATTTGCTCCTGCTCTGGACAGTTCCTGACATGGACAGAGGTGGCAGTAGAGAGGTAGAGAGCACTGTGTCAGACTGGAAAGAATACACTACTTCCTGCAGGACATAGAGCAGCTGATGGAAGGATTGAGATTTTTAAATAGAAGTAAATTACAAATCTGTATAACATACTGACACCAGTTGAAAAAAATTGCTGGAATTCCCCTTTAAATTGCCTCCATAATCTATTAAAAGAAGAGATTCCTTGTACAATCTTTACACAAATTAGCTTGCACTGTTCATGAGTTACAATCTAAGTTATAGTTCAGTTATACTCCAGAGCTGCATTCATAGTTCTGCTGGTAAGCTTGTGACTTTAATGCAGGTGGACTGTTTTTCCTTCATCAGACTATTGTACAATAACTAGTGAAAATAGGAGTCAGATACAGATCCCCGTAACAAGCTGTGTGCACATAGTGAAACAGCGGAGAATAATAGGAAATTTTACCTGTGTTATAGTGATACTGTCACTCCCTGTAATCCTCATTTCATCGGTTATCAGTGTCAACTGGGCGGGGCTTCACAGCGGATGGGCCCCGTCGCCTGCCTGGGGAGAAGGCCCAACTGTCATATAGCCCCGCCTAGGTGACACTGTTCACCAATGAAATTAAACAATTTTAGAGCAGAAGACACAGACAAGTGTTATACATGTGGTGTCCCACTGTTGGTGTTGCTATTTTCCACACCCCCTCAGAAAAGTCTGTACTTGTTTGTGGTCTTGTTATAGCTGTAGTATTACCAAAGATGACCACTGGATGTCACTGTATAGTATAACTAAGGTCCAGAAGTTGCACAGCTGAAGTATCTCAAGGGTTATTTGTGTGTGTATGTACCAGATTCTGTTAGCAAGTAGGATCACTCCTTTCTTCTATCCTATTCTCTCTTTCTTTTCCCCTTCTCTATTGCACGCTTTCCACTCAACCACAGCGCATCGTACACGCTGGTTAGGAAGTTATTCCCTTGGGTGGAGGAGGAGTTTTAGCCAAGCTTTGATGGAGAAAGGACTCAGCTCAGATAGCACTCCGCTATTCTAGCTGGGCCCTGGCCCTCTGCCAGGTCCCCTCTACAAGCTAGTTCTTAGTCAGCACTCCGCATTGGTAGGACGCAGAACAAAACTTCTTTCTTGAAGCACCACATAATTTGTGTGATGCACTGCTAAGCCCTTCAAGAGAGGACTAGCCTACAGATGACCTCAACCCACACCGAGGACTAGGAGTCAGTACAGTGCAGCACAGTCTCCGCAAAAGAGCCAAAGAGCTAGGAATTGATCCGTAACTAAAACTAAAAGTCCATCTCGCTGCGCCGTTGTACTTAGGAAATCCTAACCATTCTGCTCATCCCAGGTAACAGGGTTTGAGGCCTGTGTCACCCATTAGTACGGTTCAGCCAAAGCTAGTGGGCATCAGGTAGTGTGAAGACTATAGGAAAGGTCAATACACAGACACAGGTTGTTTCTTCTTCTTCTTCTTCTTCTACAAGTATTCTTCTATGCACTCCAACATCCCGGCAGAGCACATAACTGCTGGGTTGAGACTCTCACGGCACCCCCCTCTCTACTATCTCAGTACAACCTTATCAACTCTACTACATCCTACTCTGCACCTCTCACACAGATCTGGTGGTTCTATGTTCATGTATTTATTGGAACTTTATCAAGTGTATATCAAGATTCATTGTATTACCTGCTGCACCTTAACAAGTAGTAAACCAAGTCAACATTATGTCTGTGATTACTCACTACCACCTGCACAGCACTTGTACCACAACCTTGGGACATTTCCCCTTTCTGTGGGTGGCGGGTCCTACCACTATTCGGGAGGGTTACTACACCACTCTGGACACCTGTGACTACACTATCCCAAAGGACCCGACAGGACACCAACCACAGGGGAGAAGGGTACAACCGGCCTTCACAGCTGTGTGCCCACTAGGCACTGGCATCACGTGACAAAACCCTTAAGGTCCGGCTGTATCTTGGCCATCAACCCCAAGTAGTGGCATCACATTTCCATCTAGCAAGTGGCGGGCTGTCCCATTGCTACAACATTCTCCGGGGGTCACCACATACAGATTTATATATCAAACGTGCAGCATCTAAGTTTGTGGTTGGTGCGGAGAGCCACACATAGAGTTAGGGGGTGACAGAATCACTTTAAGGGAATGCTGGGATATGAAGCACTGCAACAACTGGAGAGAGTACGAGTGTGATGTGATGTCTCCCAGTGGCCGTTAGTAGTACTGCAGCTTTTTATTACTATGTAACCTACTGAAAAATGTTAAGAGAGGGTTGGATTTTGGCATCCAGTGGTCAGGATATCTGTGGCCGGCGAGGCTCGGTGGTAGCCGGCTAACAGTACAAAGTCCAATCAGAACTGGTGCATTGTGCAACCTGAGCTCAGGAGATGGTGATTCATTATAATACCTGTCTGTGTTATAATAGGGGATTGTAATACTATGTGTGGGTTGCACCATCTCCATCTGTTACTATGTGGACATCAGGAAGCTGAGGATCACACCGGGTGTTTTAATACAGTCTTGATAATGTTGTAAACTGTGATTTATGTCCCAGTACATACACATAAAAGCGGACAGTGACGTATATGGGAGGCCTCTCCCATCCATGTGGTTAAACAGCCATTCATTGTACAAGACCCCTACTTGTCTCTACAGAGGACAGGGATGCCCATGCTAAAAAATATTATAATTTACATCCTACATTGTATAATGTTAATAATAATAATGATAATAATAAATGAAACAATAACATTATTTGTGTAATGCAAAACGTAAAAGTGATTGTCCAGTTTATATCCTCTTAGTCAGAGAGTAGAGCAGTAGAGGACCCTGCCACCAATGGCTGCACTGGGAACTACAGGGTTGCAGAAGCACTGTCTATATATTACATGCTACCACTAGAATAGACATTGCACAGGGGGAAGCTGTCTGTGTCACTAGTGCTGCAGCCTCCCCTGATGTCTATATAATACATATTATCATTAGAATAAACATTACACTGGGGGAAGCTATCTGTGTCACTAGTGCTGCAGCCTCCCCTGATGTCTATATAATACATATTATCATTAGAATAAACATTACACTGGGGGAAGCTATCTGTGTCACTAGTGCTGCAGCCTCCCCTGATGTCTATACATTACATATTACCATTAGAATAGACATTATTCGGGGGGGAGCTGTCTGTGTCACTAGTGCTGCAGCCTCCCCTGATGTCTATATAATACATATTACCATTAGAATAGACATTACACTGGGGGGAGCTGTCACTGTCAGTAGTGCTGCAGCAGTCGTTATGCTACAAAGTGCTGCACCAGCTGCGCTCCTAAACAGACAGCTTCCACAAATCCAATGTCTAGTCTATGACTAATGACCATCAGAACAGATATCGGGGAGGCCCAGTGTCTGCATGCAGCGGTGATAGTGATAAGTCACTGTGCCAGGACCAGGGCCTGAGCAGCCCTGTAGTTCCCAACACAGCCACTGGTGACCGCAGAGAGACCACATTACTCCTTGCTGCTGCTGCTGTCACTCTATATATATATATATATATATATATATATATATATATATATATATATATATATATGCATTTTCTTTAATAAACTTATCTAACTTTATTAAAGATTTTTTTTTTTTATGTATATGCCAGAATACCCCTTTAAGGAGGCTGCACTTAACAAAGTATCAGTTGCTGATTATCATAGACACTATCAAGGTAGTCACTATCATCCAATAAGCTTGGCTCAGGAACATCACAGTATATGGTGATGTACTTTTTAGCAGATACCCGTATCATAGCCCAATTTTTATTTGCAATGTTAATAATTGTCAAAGTCTATGTACCCTATAAGAATAAGTCCCATCTGAGCACTGACAAACAAGGTCTGCCCGGACTCCAATGGGACCTTTAAGGCATTGTGTAAAAAAATCATGAATGTAAATTTCACCGTCAAGAAAACAATCTAAACTGGAAAATGACATCTTGAGGGAAGGGACATATTTCCCATGGGGAGGACTGGGAGGTGAGATGGCGGTGTGAGGGAATGCTGGGTAATTCATACTGCCCGGTCCACCGCACACATATGAATATATAGCGTCTCTTATATACAGGTTTCAGGCTTATTATTAGAACATTGCATGACAAATCTGGAAAGATGTCACCAACCAAAAAATACAATGTGATGGTGTCCTCTCCCTGTTGAGGGGAGGAAATAATGCACTGCCACTATTGTAGCTGGCATATAGATGCCAAGGGTATATTATGTTGTAAAGGGCCGACGTATTTTATGTAAATGAAACTTCTTCATCATGTTCTGATGGTTTCCAATAGACTTGGGGGGGAGATTTATCAAACATGGTGTAAAGTGAAACTGGCTCTGTTGCCCCTAGCAACCAATCAGATTCCACCTTTCATTCCTCACAGACTGTTTGGAAAATGAAAGGTGGAATCTGATTGGTTGCTAGGGGCAACTGAGCCTGTTTCACTTTACACCATGTTTGATAAATCTCCCCCTTGGTGTTTCAATTTTCAAGACCTCTGCTTGCTGTCATTCAATGGAAACATTCTCGCAGCCCGACATTTTTTATTTACGACCCCAAAGAAAACAAAACAGGGAAATGGAGGATAAGTGACCACTGTTGGAGACAGTGGTGGGTACAGAAATCTATGGTACTAGGGACATCTAAGTATTATGCTTTTAGATTGGTACTGTTGAAAGGAGTGTGATGGTTGGTCCGGCAATTTTAAGTAAGCCGCTGTACTATGCCTTTGGGACCAGATGTTGATGGTCTTCGGCGGCCCCTAAGGTCGGTAACCTGCGGGGGTGTTTAGGGTCACCTTGACACTTGTCACGGTAGCCTGGAGTGGTAACAGACCCACCCCACGTTGTTGGTACCACCACTGACAGAAAGGGGAAATAACCCAAGTATACGATGGTGTGTGTCTAGGTGCAGGTACTAAAGGAGCAGACCAGAGTCCTGTGCGTTTAGTAACAAATATAATACTTTACTGTATAATAGCTCAAGATGAACAGTACACGTGATGAATATAATGCAATATTAATATACTGCAATAATAATAATGCAATACTTAACACAAAACGTAGGTGCTGACAGTGAGGTAGAATCAGTGCTTAAAGTAATAGGTGCTTTGAAGAGAGAGGAGAGGAGTTGCCAGAAGAGCCCTGCCCAAAGTAGTGAATGTGCTCTGCCGGAAAAGGTGTAGATACAGAAGAGATTGGAAGTTACTCAAACTCACGGATGCCTATAGTTGCTCTGAACCGCCTTATGCCCCCTAGTTGCAGGATACCCATCCTAAGTGGGTAATACGAGCCCTAGACGTCGGTTATCTGTGTGTGTAGCAGACTTCTGAAGTTTACCAGTCGTCCTGCACTGCACAGTAGGATACGTAGACCTTGCACTGAAGCTTTGTCCTACTGGGGTCAGTTCCTCTTGCTTCAGGTGCCCTTTTTAGAGAGGTTCCTGGCGTGAGCAAGGGTTTTTCTAGGTGGCTTCTCTCCTCTAAGTAGAGCTTAGGACTGTATACCGATCTTAGGATCTAGTAGGAAAACTTTGTAATGGAGTAGTGTCCCGCACATCTGTCCGCTTGGACCTTCAACTACTAATTCCCAACTTTCTCCCACCAGAAACTAACTCCTCCTATAGGGGCTAAAACTAAACCGTCTGTAAGTGGTGGGGCTGAGTGTGTGAGTGAGAGAGAGAAAAGAGATAGGACAGAAAAGAACAAGCACCTCAGATTGGTCAGAATGTAACACATGGTACAAAACAAATAACCCTTTGACTCCTTCAGCTGTGCAACAGGTTAAACAGAACAGTACTGACACCTAGTGGGGAAAACACAATACCACATCTCCCACTCTTGTGAACCTGAGGGAGTAACTTACTAAGGTGCTATAGAAAGCACCGGTGATGGGACACTACAGGAGCATGTGAGGATGGGGCAGGTATGGGGGCATTGTTATGTTGGTTTTGTATTATTTAATTCAGTATAGGTGCGGTTCACATGTATCCTCAGGCATCTCCAGTTTTTTCCCTCTTTGTGAGGGACACCTGCAAATCCTGTACAAGGACTTGTGGGCTATTGTAAATACCTCATCCCCAATCCACAGGACAAAGGATACGTGTCACATCCCAGGCCTGGACTGACAATGTTTCAAACCGGGCAGATTACCGGTGGGTCACAAAGTATTTTGCCTGAGTGGGCTGTTGGGCTACATATTAAACTAGTGTACCTTTCATCATATATAAAAAAAAAAACTCTCCAGCTTCTTCCAGGCTTCCTCCCTGGCAGTGTGCTCCTACATCATTATGATGTCATAGAAGGTTGTGATGTCATAGATGGTTGTGACGTCACACGTCTGTAAGGCAGGGGGATAGGTATGGAAATATACAGGAGGAGGCAGATATATAGACTGTATAGCTATATACATATTGGAGGAAGTTGCTTCAATAGATGGACAGCATCTTTGATACAACAATGTATAAAGATTTTTTTCTCCCATAGGGAATCACTTATATTATATAACTTCTAAGACATTAATGTAAAAGGACACAGCACAAGAATTCAAGTATTTTAAACAGAACAGATAAACCTATAAACTTTTTCATATATAGAATTAGTCTCACTTCGCGCTTTCATGCTTTATGTCCTACTATGCGATCCGTCCCAGCTGATGCCTCCGCTCGCCACTAGTCGCCGCCACGTCACACGGGGAGTCCACCAACAAGATGGCGTTCACTCTGTATACGCTGCTGCAGGCCGCTCTGCTGTGTGTGAACGCTGTGGCTGTGCTGCATGAGGAGCGGTTCCTGAGCAAGAGTGAGAGCCCCGGGCACCGGGAGGAAGACGGGGAGGAGGCGGAGAGCCCGGGGATGGAGTATGGAGGGCGGGTATAGGGTTGGCAACCTGTGGCTACGAAGCTTCTAGAGAACTACAACTCCCAGGATGCTTTGGTGTACCGCTAGACTTGGAGCTGTAATCAGAGGCTGTAGGGCATGCTGGGAGTTGTAGTTTCAACACACCCTTGCCTTAGAGCAGTGGTTTCCAGCCTGTGGTTGCTGTGGAACTAAAACTCTCAGCATGCTCTGGCTGGAGGAGTAGTTTCACAAGGAAGCCATTGGTTATAGAAGTGATGGGGAACCTATCGCCCTCCAGCTGTTGCAAAACTACAATTCCCATCATGCCTGGACAGCCAAAGGCTGTCCAGGCATGATGAGAATTGTAGTTTTGCAACAGCTGGAGGGCCAAAGGTTCCCTATCCCAGGATTATAGGCATCAGATCAGTGCTGTCTAGCTATTGCAAAACTACAACTCCCAGCATGCCCTGACCTGTGGCCCTTTAGCTATTGGGAAACCACAACTTCTATATATCTATCTATCACCATTGGTGGCTATACCACCATCCTGTTACTGCTCCCTGGTTACTTACTCTGGTGTCTTGTGTGTCTCTGCAGTCGGCTGGGGGGCAGATCAGGGGATCGGAGGTTTCGGAGAAGAACCAGGAATCAAGTCCCAGATGATGAACCTGGTGCGCTCAGTGCGGACGGTGATGAGAGGTAGGTTCCCCCTGGAACTCCAGGATTGCTCAAGCCCTGGCCCCGTCACAGAAACATATTACTAGTGCTGCCACCAGTGGTCACGTCTGGTACTGCAGGATTGCTCAAGCCCTGGTCCCGTCAACAGAAACATATCACTAGTGCTGCTACCAGTGGCCACGTCTGGAACTGCAGGATTGCTGAAGCCCTGGTCCCGTCACAGAAACATATCACTAGTGATGAGCAAACATTGGAGAAATGGGGTCGCACACAAACACTCAGCATTCAACTCCCGGCGTCTGTACAAATTGGATGCAGGATGTGGGTCTGGAAAGCATGGATACAGCCATAGGCTGTATCCGTCTTTTCCTAGCATCCATAGGGTGGCATCCAATTACTCCAGACACCGGAAGCTGAATGCCGAGTGTTTGTGTTAGGCGGAACATGGTCATGTTCGCTCATCATTAATCACTAGCTCTGCTGAATGCAGATACTGAGCCTCCCCTGATGTCTATGTAATACACAGTGTAATAGAGCAAGCGATGACTGACAGCTACCCCCACTTGTTCTGCTACACTGTGCAGCACTAGTGAGACAGACAGCTCCCCCCAGTGTAATGTCTATTCTAATGGTAACATGTATTATATAGACATTACACTGGGGGAAGCTGTCTGTGTCACTAGTGCTGCAGCCTCCCCTAATGTCTATATTATACATGATATCCTTAAAATAGACATTGGGAGGCTGCAACACTAGTGACACTGACCACATTCCCCAGTGTAATGTCTATTCTAATGGTAACATGTATTATATAGATATTAAGGGAGGCTGCAGCACTAGTGACACAGACAGCTCCCCCCAGTGTAATGTCTATTCTAATGGTAATATATTGACATCAGGGGAGACTACAGCACTAGTGACACAGACAGCTCCCCCAGTGTAATGTTTATTCTAATGGTAACATGTATTATATAGATATCAGGGGAGGCTGCAGCACTAGTGACACAGACAGCTCCCCCCAGTGTAATGGCTATATATTACATGTTACCATTAAAATAGACATTACACTGGGGGCAGCTGTCTGTATCACTAGTGCTGCAACCTCCCCTGATGTCTATATATTACATGTTACCATTAAAATAGACATCGGGGGGAGGCTGCAGCACTAGTGACACTTACAGCTCCCCCCAGTGATATCTGTTCTAATGATAACATGTATTATATAGACATCAGGGGAGGCTGCAGCACTAGTGATACAGACAGCTTCCCCAATGCAATGTTTATTCTAATGGTAACATGTAATAGACATCAGGGGAGGGTCAGTATTTCAACAGCACTAGCAGTTTGTAACAGTGCTGCAACCAGGGTTTGATCCTATCATCTCTGTGAACAGTCAGAAAAACATTCACAGCAAGTTTTAATTGATGTCACATTACTGTAGTCGGTGTCCAATAGTTAGGAGCTGACCTCTAGGGGAGAGTTTTCTAGGCATGCTCTGTGACCTGTACAAAGAGAGGCAGGAGGAGAAGCTGTGATCATTACCTATTCTGGGTGACCTGATCTTATTTTATCTATATACTGATGTCACACTTAACTGTACTGCTGGAAAGTGATCTCTACAGAACAGGAAGTTTCACATTATTATTAGGCTTAGTGGTCAGAATGAAAACTGCAAGTTTATCTTTTAACTAGTTAGTGACTTGAAAAGTGGGTCATTGTCTAATTCTTTTTTTGCAGTTCCCCTGATAATCGTCAACTCGGTAACCATTGTGCTGCTTCTCTTATTTGGATAAAGACTTCTTTGTCGCCTCTTGGGAACACCAGCGGGACTGATGGCTCCACCACCTGGCAGTGAATAGCCCCCACCTTCCTCCGCTCCTGCACTGACACCTCTGCCAGAGATTTTCTGAGAACTGATCTGATGCATTTTTGTAAAGTCTGCCATGTGCACCTGACCTGAAGACCAAGCGTTATTGGAATATATGAGCGCTGCTCGCCGTGCCCGCCAGTTACACTGTGCATACAGTCACTGACATGTACCACACTCCTAGATGTAGGCTGGTATGGGACTTGGTAGCGGTGTCCAGATTGTAATAAATAATATGGTGACAATGACCAAATCATCTGCAAGTCTCTCGATAGCATTACTCATGGATGGCAGTGGTGTACAACCTAGGGATCCCCAGCTGTTTGCAGGGCTACAGCTCCTATCATGCAGGTAGTAGTAGTTTTGTAACAGCTGAAGATGCACAAATTGCAAAGCATCAGTCATTGGTTTCTTTTATTCAGTCATAGATACATGCAGTCGGTCTCCAACCCAGTAATCTAAAACAGAATGGCTTCCTGGCTTTGGTCTTTTTGGTTGATAGGAGTGAGTTGGGATCTGTGGTGGCTACCAGAAGTCATAAGCCACCATGTAAGTTTACTGTGATCAGGTATCAAGGCCTCAGGAAAGAAGCTCGTACCTAAAATTCTACAAGTTATAGTCTACATTAGGCTGTCATGTGCCGTCTCTTTCATTCCATGTGTGAATAGTCTGCGTACACAAGTCTACATTCCAGTCCATGGTGTAGAGACCTGAGGGATGTATGGCCTGTACCTTGTGGATAGCTTTGCCTGAGAGCACCTATAGCTTTATTTGTCTGACAATGTATGCACAAGGACCTATGAATTTGAGGGGTTGTCCAGCGGAAATTTTTTTCCCTTCAAATCAACCTATAAGTCACTATATGTCCTACAGGAAGTGTTGTTTTATTTACATTCAGACACAGTGCTCTCTGCTGACATCTCTGGCTGAGACAGGAACTGTCCAGATCAGAAGCAAATCCCCATAGAAAACCTCTCCTGCCCAGGACAGTTCCTGTCTCAGCCAGAGATGTCAGCAGAGAGCACTGTGTCTGAATGTAAATAAAACAACATTTCCTGCATGACATACAGCAGCTGATAAGTATGGGAAGATTTTTTTTTTTAATAGAAGTAAATTACAAATCTATATAACTTTCTGACACCAGTTGATTTGAAAGAAAATTTATTTAGCTGGACAACCCCTTTAAAGGGGGTTATTCAGGGTTAGAAAAGCATAGCTGCTTTCTTCCAAAAATAGCACCTCTTCTGTCCTCAGGGTGTGTGTGAGCGGCAATACCACACACAAGAGCGGTGCTGTTTCTGGAGGAAAGCTGCAATGTGATTGTAATCCTGGATAACCCATTTAAGGTACTAGGATAAAAGCTGAAGCAATACACCAACTAGCAAAGACCTTGAGAGCCCTGATAAGTCTACCATTATCTATCACTATTTCAGTATAGCGCTATGACTGGAGGGGGAACACTCACTGAGTATGGCCAATGGTGATAGTCCCTAGTGTGTAAACATATTTTAGAGTCGACGTCTCTGATACTGATGTGTCCACCATTTTAGTGTTGCTAAAGAAGAGGGAGAACTCCAGGCCTGGGAGAATTTTGGGCAGCGCTGGTGCCAGTATCCTGCAGCTCTGGTCTGAGCGGGAACCTCGGACGTAACGTGTTAGGCTCGTTCAGCCAGTCAGCAGACGTAGTGGGTTCCTGCCTCAGTCACTGACTGGCTGAGCGGGCCTAACGTCACAAGCTGCGGGGGAGAGGAGAACATGTTGCTTCTTTCATGCTCCCCAGCACTCTGCCAAAACTCACCCCAGCCCAGAGTTCTCCTTTAATCCAGACTATAGCAGCAGAACATCTTTTGTATTTTGTCCTGTTTTTATATAAAGATCACGGGGGAAATGAATTAAAAATATCTTACAAAATCCTGTCTGAAAAAATGTTATTTATGGGAAAAAAAGAGCTTCTGCAACTATCCAAATGCAATGAGTGACTGTATAGACGTAAAGGGGTCATCCAGCTCTACAAAAACATGGCCACTTTCTTCCAGAGAGAGCACCACTCTTGTCTGCAGTTCAGGTGTGGTTTGAAATTAAGCTCCATTCACTTCGATGGAACTAAGTTGAAAACCCCACCCAAACTGGAGACAAGAGCGGTGCTGTCTCTGGAAGAAAGTGGCCATGTTTTGTAGCACTGAATAACCCCTTGAAAGGGGCTTTTGAGGCAAAACAGACTAAGGGTGGGTTCACACTACGGAATTCTCATTGATAATGTCCGCGTAATTTCGCTGTCCGCGTGCCTTTCTGCCGGCTCCATGGACACCATTCTATGGGCCGGCGTATTCCGCTATCCGCCGAAAGAAGTGACATGTCACTTCTTTCGGCAGATAGCGGAATACGCTAGCCCATAGAATGGTGTCTATGGAGCCGGCGGAAAGGCGCGCGGACAGACAGCGGAATTACGCGGACATTATCCATGAGAATTCCTCAGTATGAACCCACCCTCATGGCCTATCCACAGGATGTCTCACTAGTGACTGATCAGTGGAATTCCTGTGACAATCACCTGATCGGTGGCCACACTACACAGTGAAGTGTTTCTCTCCATTCACTGTGTGGCGATGTGTAATTGCAGCTCAGCTCCTATTTACTTGAATGGGTCCTGAGCGGCAGTTACACAATCATTCACACACAAAATCTGTTTATTAGGTTAGGATGTCTATTTGTCAGCGAATTGGGGAGAGTATCAACATATGGAATTGTACTTTTTTTTGCTGAAACGAGAATCCCACTGGTATTCAAATACCAAATGATTGGGCCTGGGTTGCACTTATTTCTATTCTTATGGTACTTGCACCATGACATCTCCGGAAGAGTCCCGTATGTTGTAAGGTGAGAGGTGCGGGCTCCATGGATGGGACTTGTTTCTCCAGCACATCCAAAAGATCATCGATCAGATTAATATCTGGGGAATCTGAAGGACGAGTCACCACCTTGATCTCTCATTCCTGAACAATGTCTGCAGTGTGGCCCTTGGGGCATTATCCGCTGCCATTAGGGGGTCCCACTGCCATGAAGGGGAGGACTTGGTGTGTACAACAGTTGGGTAGGTGTCACAGTAACATCCATATGATGCCAGGACACAAGGTCTCCAGCAGAACATTGCCCATCACACTGCCCCCGCCATCTTGTCTTCTTCCCATAATGCATCCTAGTGCCTTCCCCAGGTAAGTGACGCACATGGTCGTCCACATGGTGTAACGTGATCCATCAGTGCAGACGCCTTCCTAGGGTGGGTTCACATAACTTCACACTACGGAATCCGCGCTGAAAAGTTCCGGCTGACTCCACATCTCATACCAGCTTGCGGTGGCACGCATCTCTGCCCGTGCCATACACAACATTTTATAGCCGGGCAGATTTCGCCATCCGCTGAAAGAATTGCGTCAATTGTTTTGGCGGATGGTGGAATCGGCCTGACCATAGAATGGTGTCAATAGTACGAGCGGTGGAATCCGCCGGAACTTCTCTGTGCGGATTCCATAGTGTGAACCTACCCTTAGACAGTTTTAGTGATGCACAGGGTTTAGCAGCTACACAGCCCCATATATATATATATATATATATATATATATATATATATATATATATATATATATATATATACATACATACAAGCTGTAATGTTCCTTGTGCTCTGACACCTTTCTATCCCACCCAGGCACTGTCACAATAATTGACGTTAATGTTATTGCCAAGTGTAACTACAATACCCAGAATACCCTGCCAAACATCAGGAAATTAAAGATCTACACTTTCACAGCACTGGTTGCTGAATCTCTATGCGTTCCAGCGCTGTAGCACATAGCTATAATAACGGGAGTGAGGCGTGGAACGCACGATTTTAACTTCCTGTATGCAGGACCAGGGACCTTTTTAAATTAGCGCGTCCTGAGTATTGCCTGACTGAAGGGTATTGTGATCTAACACTACAATTGAGCCGGCTTCATTGAGGACACCTATAAACTGTCAGCACAAGGACTACATTGCTGCTGGTTAGGAGGTAAGGCTTATCTTATATATAGCTCCTGCTTTAGCACTGTGATTTGCTAGTTTATAACATGTACCTATATTTCTTCATATGTGTCCAGTGCATTCAGTATTTGCATCAAAAAGAGTTATAGCAAGAGATATGCAAGCAAAATGCAACTAATACAGAGCTATGAGTTCACAGCATGCTGAGACTTGTAGTCCTGACACCTTGTAGAACCCATAGGGTGCAGGAAGCATCCACTGCCTGAAAGGATTGGGTAACCAGGGCATGTATGACATGCACAGGCCCCCTGGTAACACCCCCAGTACTGTATATGATAGTGATAATGATGCTTAGGGGAAGGATCACACGTATATAATCCACTGACCTCAGTGGTTCTGCAAAACTGAAGGATTGGCCGTTGAACCATTGAAGTCGATGGGATAATGTAGGTGTCAGCGCCCATTATTTTACAACGAACACTAAGGCTACATTCACACACTCCTTTTTTGTGAACCGTATATTACGTCTGCAATTTTGCGTCCGTAATCTGCCAGAATGCATCTGTAATGTGTCCGCATTTTTATTTATTTTTTTGGGAGTGAATCTGATTGCAAAAAAAAGAAGGAAACAGATCTGTAATTTGTGGACATTATCGCCGCAACATCCGCAAATTATCGACCATAGACCTCAATTGGTTAATTCATGCCGCAATTATGGTCCTTACTAGGGCTTCTTAGCATTTTTTTGCAGAACAGGTTACGGCCAAATCACGGATCCTTTAACTGTACCTGTGGTTGTAAAAAAAAACTTTAGATATAAGTTTTGATCTCTGAGTGTTCAGAGCGGAGAGGGGATCGTGCTGCTGCGTGTCCGCTCCCTGCTCTGTTTGACAGTCGGGCTCCATAAACTTACACTATGAATGCGACTCATCATGTAAAATAACGGCCATCATTTGCCGTTAAATGGCGGCCAGCCACTAAATTTCAACAGTGTGTGAACTTAGCCTTTCTGTGTTTTCAATCCCCTCCTGGTTTGGGTTGAATAATACTAACCGAAATACTGAGCAAAAATACTTTGTGTGAACATAGTCTTATACTGTTGTATTTCTTTACGGTGATTTTTTTTTGTAAAATGATATGGTTCTGCAGCAGTTACAAGATTTGCAGCAAAAAAAAAACAAAAACTTTTTCCAAATTGGGAAAATGATGCATGAAAAAAAGTAATGTGTTCCTAGAATGCAGCAACATCAACCAGACACCCCAGGTGGATGGTAGACATTATGCAGTGAGTTGATCATGGCCTTGGTCTCAGTTAAAGGCAATGCAATCTTCATCTCGAAGTTGTAATCGATGTCTTGCTGATAAGTGTGAATATTATGTGTGCTTGTCATGACGGCCGATGGCTCATAGCTGGTGCTCAAGGACATAGATAATAACTCAGATAAGATAATGGCAGGAATCTCACTGCAGAATGTTTCCTACTTGGACAACAATGGGATATAAATAGCGTTCTAGAACAGATGTAGCAATGTAGCAGCCATTCCTCCATCCTGTCTATGCACAGGTACACTCAGGATGGCTGAGCGTGCATGTATTCTCAAAAGGTGAATAAGCTACTGCCAAAACAAAAGAATAGGGTAGTCGGCAGAAAAAGAGCACTGGGTCCATCTAGTCTGCCCCTTTAAGGCCCTATTCCACGGAACAATTATCGTCCGTATTCGGCCGATACCCGTGGAATAGAGTGCAACAATCAGCCGACATTGTTCATGTCGGCTGATCGTTGCAGTCGCTTGTTTCTCAACATGTTGAAAAACAAGCGACTGATATAGCAGCGATCTGCTGCCGTTGCTCCGTTGAATAGGAGCGTCGGCAGCAGACGCTGCTGTATCCTATGGGCTGCCCGGACGATCAGCAATCACCCAGGCAGCCGCCCCTCCCGCACTCACCCGCGGGGAACGAGGAGCAAACGAGCGTTGAGCGCTCGTTTGCTCCTCTAGACGACCGGTGTAATAGGCCCTTAAGTATTTCTCTTCTTACTATGTTAGGATAGATATATATGTTTATCCCAGGCAGGTTACATTCTGTTATTGTAGATTTACCTACCACATCTTCTGGAAGTTTGTTCCAAGCATCTACTACTCTGTCAGTAAAGTAATATTATATCATGTTGCTTCTGATCTTTACCCCAGCTATCCTCTCACTTTGTCCTCGTGTTCTTGAGTTCAGATTTTTTTTTCTTCTAAAAATACTTCCCTCCTGATCCTGAACCTTATTTAGACCTTTAACATATACCGGCACCGTGTTGTAGAGGTACTCATGCCGTGCACGGTTCGGGGGTGTGGCCTGTTTCCCAGTGCCGGTATTTAGAGGAAAAACGACTTTTATCAATGCAGGGCGGGCAGTCAAACTGGCGCGGCCTAGTGCCTGTGGCGCCTCTCTCCCTGCCACCATCCAGCCCAGGGGCGTGGTGAAAGTGAAGTGAGAGAGGCGCCGCAAGCCTAGGGCACTGATGCTCTAGGCCGCGCCAGTTTGACTGCTCGTCACGCTGCATTGATAAGTTGTTTTTCTAAATACATTTGGAGACAGCCGACCCCCGAAACGGGCATGGCGTGGGTACATCTACAACACGGTGCTTGCCATTTGGGGGCGGCAAGGTGTCAGTACAGAGTTGCTTTAAAGGCTATGATCATATCCCTCCTTTCTATTCTTTCCTCCAGACTATACAGATTTAAAACATATTGCAGTGTATTAACAACATTTTGTCATGTTATACTGGTCGCAAGTAGGGATCCATAGTGTTCAGGAAGTATTCAGTATATCCTGACCACAGTCCGTAATGCATCCGATCTGGAAATGTACTCACTGCCAGGCTTGGGCCTACAACTGGGAAAAGCCCTGCCGTTGCCTAGCAACGCTTCCGGAATTATGAACAGCTCTAGATATGTCTCCTTTGCTGTCTGTAATTCCGGACAGAAATAGTCTCATATTTCCACCTCATTTCTATGGGACGGACACCCTTCAGTAACTACACAGAAAGGTGTCCCATAGGAATGAATGGGTCAGGAAAATATCTGTTTTTACTGATCAGGAAACGCATAAGGCCTTACACATTAATTCAGATTTTTTATGTCTTGGTGTCACCAGTGTATGACTGGTTCATATATTTGGGCAATATATGGCACTTTATTTAGTACCATAAAGCATGGTTATTAGGCCTACATAACCACTATGGCAAAAACACACGTGGACGGACATATGTTTTCCTTTTATGTTGCAGGACTCTAGCATGATGGTCTACTGTAATTTTGAGTCATGCTAAATACTAGTTTACGTATGGTATGATGAGTGTACTCTAAGGAAATTCAGTAAAGATTGTAAGGTTTAATCCTGTTCCTTACTCTTTTGCAGAATGGCCGCTCGGCGAGCCCTTAAGGCCGTGTTGGTGGATCTCAGTGGCACCCTCCATGTTGAAGACACTGCTATACCTGGGGCTCAGGAGGCTCTGAAGAGGTAAGGGCCGCCATATGTCTAAAGGTACCTACACAATTGTGTGAGCTTCTTGTTCATAGTGCATGGTGGGAGCTTAAATGAGAAGAGGCAGATTGTGATCCCGCTGTATAGAGCTCTAGTGACATCACATCTGGAATACTGTGTCCAGTTCTGGAGACCTTATCTACAAAAAGATATTGATCAAATAGGACGGGTCCAAAGATGGGTTACAAAATCTTGGAGGGTGTGAAGCATAAAACATATCAGGAAAGACTTCTAAATCTAAATCTGTATAGTCTGTAGGAAAGAAGAGAAAGGGGGGGACATGATCAAAACCTTTATGTATGTTACAGGACTAAATAAGGGCCATATTACATGGCCCGATATCCTGGTTAAGTGAGCACCAATCTGTTAGATCGGTGCTTGCCTATTGAGCTTATTATATGGCTTGATTATCATGCAGCTCTTGCTTTAAAGGTGTAAAATAATAAAGATGTACTTACCTGTCCAGGCTCCCCCAGTCTCCTCCAGCCATGTTTGTGGGATTATCCTGGTCACCTCAGCCGCTTCCAGCAATTCCGAATCAGTCTCTGAAGTGACAGGCCGCTCAGCCAATCACTGGCTGAGATGGTAGAGCACCTCGGCCAGTGATTGGCTGAGAGACCTGTCACTGCAGAGATTGGTTCTGAAGTGCTGGAGGTAGCTGTGTTGACCGGGGGAATGTGGGCAGGTAAGCATACATCTTTATTACTTTCCTTTCCCTCGCATCAGCTGTTGGCTGCACATTACACGAAGTGATGCATGGCTGGCGATCAATGGTTTTTAAACATGTTAAAAGACAACAATCATCCATTGTTCGTTGCCTTTATTACACAGAGAGATATCTGCCTGAATCGGTCTGATTCTGCAAATAATCGCTCCATGTAATAGGGCCCTAGGGTTCAGGATGTAAGAAACTGAACACAAGAACAAAGAGGACACACTGAGGTTATTGGGGGGAAGTGTTAGAAACAACACAAGAAAATATTACTCTACTGAAAGAGTAGTAGATGGTTGGAACAAACTTCCAGCAGAGGTGGTTAGTAATTCTACAGTAAGTGATTATAAACCTGCTTGGGATAAACATATACTGTATATTTGTTACTCCATATGCCACATAGATTTACATTACATTCATTATGTTAAAGAAGACCCTGTCCCCAAATCCATGGAGAGTGGCCACATATGAATCATGACAGTGGTTTGTTTTTGGGGTTTTTTGTCTTTAAATGGGCACTGTCAATTTAAAAAACACATTTGCTATGTCTTTAGAGACATATCAAAAGTTTTGGTCAGTCTAAGTGAAAGTTTTCAGACCCCAAGCAATCAATAGAACAAAATGGGAGATGCATCCGCAAAAATGAGAAAAATGGGGCTGGATTCTTCCAAAAACAGCAACACTGTCCGCAGGTTGTTTGTAGTATTGCAACTTTGCTAACCTAATCCTGTGCAATCGCTTTAAAGGAAACTCTTTAGAGATCAAACAAACTGGGTTGTGTACAGATGTTGCGGAGTGACTCACTTTGTGTTCCTTGCTTCAGATTGCGCGATGCTCCTGTTACCATACGGTTTGTCACCAATACCACCAAAGAGTGTAAGAGGACACTGCTAGAGAGGCTGAGGGGGCTGCAGTTTGATATCAGTGAAGACGAGCTCTTCACCTCTCTGACTGCTGCAAGGAACCTGCTGGAGCAGAAAGATGTCCGCCCCATGCTGCTGGTTGACCATAGCGCTCTGCCGGATTTTGATGGTAATGTACTATTCATAATTCTGGAAGCACAAAAAATCTCAAATTAGTCCCAATCACACTTCGGCTGTCCAGGCATGATGGAAGCTGTAGTTTTGAGGAGCTGCAGGTTGTGCACCACTGTTCTACATAAAGCTTATTCAAATTTTGGCGATGAATCAGCCTTTGCAGGATGGCATCTTTTTATAAATTTCAACCATAAGGCTGAGTTCACACAGAGTATAACTGTCTGGAATCCTGCCAGCCTCCGTGTCATGCTGGCAGTCTATAGGAGGCTTGCGTGCCTCCTTTTTTCTCCCCTTTCTGTTTGGAAGAATTGACATGTCAATTCTTCAGCGAGAGAGAGGAGGCGCGCAAGCCTCCCATAGACTACCAGTATGACACGGAGGCAAGTCGGATTCCGCTCAGAATTTCCACCTGTTTTCCTCAGTTTCCTCAGTTCTCCCTATGTCAATTCTTTGAGTGGAAAATGGAACTGTGGCGGAATGTTTTGCCTGTAAATTTTGTGGTAATCCTATTGCACACTATGGGATATTGCTGTGTACATATTATACGGGCATAATTTCAAGCGGAATATGCATAAAATTAAAGGGCATCTGTCACTAGGTTTGTGCCACTTTAAACGAGGGCAGCATAAACTAGTGACAGAAATACTGAATAGATCGGTGTATTACTTACATCATTCTGGTCAGTCGTTCTTCTAATATGCAGGAGAATAGGATTTTAACCACATCTTTCCCCCCACCAGCTGCTGATTGACAGGTGACTGCCTATACACAGCATGGACAGATAACTGCTAGTCAGCAGCTGATGGGCAGATTTTTCTGCTTCTCATGAATATCCAGGACTAATGAGCTCATGCACATAATAGAGAGGACTACTTATTGCCCATGTTATTCAGGAGGATATCTCTGGATCAGCTGCACAGAACAATGTAAGTGATACATCATCCTGTTCAGCTTCGCCATCACTAGTTTATGATACCCTGAGATAGGACAGCAGAAACCTACTGACATAGCGGATTCCACTTAAAAATTCCTTGCCTATTCCTCAGTGTGAACATACCCTTGTGCTTGTCAGCCATTTCTTTAAAGAAAAAAAAACTGGACACACCATACTATGTTCTGCTCTAAGGCCAGGAAGGCCATTACTATGAGTTGGATGAATAGTCGTTCTCCATCAATTGAGCAATGGGAAAATATAGTTAGAATGTTTTTCCTATGTGAAAAAGTTGTATTAAAAAATTTGAAAACCCTGTTGCAAGACCCCCAAAAAGCCCTCAGGAACTAACCCCAGACCCTCGCGGCGCGGCCCCCATTAATACTCCTCAATCGATATATGTACTATGAAGAGTCTATATAATGTTAAATGTTTTTTTTTTTTTTTTTATTCAAATAAAAAGAAATTCAGTTGAGAGTCAGAAGGAAAAAAGGTTAGGGAAAGTTTGCGGCATCCGTCCCAGCCAGTAATGTAATGGCCGCCGTACGGATATAATGGAACAGAGGACAGGTATTTTAATACCGGGGCGAGAATTAAAGGTTTTTGCATTGATGAGAATTTTCTCCTTGGGCTTTGTATTGAAGCATGACTAAATTATAGACGCGACGTACAATTCAATTATGGCAGAGTCTTCCGGCTGTGACCTCTCTTTTCTCCGCTGGTAGGAATCGCCACCGACAGTCCCAACGCGGTGCTGATAGGATTAGCTCCAGAACACTTCAACTACCAAAGCATGAATCAGGCCTTCAGGTGAGTCCTGGCCTGATTGCGTTTTATGGCTCGTGTAATTGGCTGGTTACTTCTTAACAGACGGATTAATCCTTCCTGCTCCGGAGGGACTCGCTAACGTACGGAAAGCAGCTCCATCCGCGCCGCGGCTTTAATAAGGAACACACATAAAGACGTGCGCGGCCGTGCCCCAATTATCTGTCAGCTGTGCAGACATTTTCCTTCAATTTTTTTTATTTAAAGGGGACAGATGTAGCAGAGTTGGGTTTGTCATGGAGTTGTTTTAAGCGGTCAGGTACGACTTGGGTTATATGGTAACGTTCATTTGAAACTGCACAACGCCTTATTGATTTACGGGGACGGTTAAGGCCTTAAAGGAGTTTTAGAGAAAAAAATGCTATTTTCTTCCAGAAACAGCTCCACCCCTTTCTTCTTGTGTGCAGTATTACAATTCAGCTCCAGGATTAGGAAAAACAGTTACTTTCTTGCAAAAACAGCGCCACCCCTGTGCTCAGGTTGTGTGGGGTATTACAGTTCAGCTTCATTCACTTTAAAGGGGTTATCCAGGATTAGCAAAAACACAGCTACTTTTTAGCAAGAACAGCGCCACCCCTGTCCTCAGGTTGTATGTGGTATTACACTTTAGCTCCAACTTAACTGGCTTAAACTAAGAACAAGAGAGCTGCAGTTCCTGGAAGAATGCGGCCATGTTTATATGGTCCATGGTAATAACTAGCTGATAGAATGGGAATCTGACCGCTAGAACCAACTATTTATTTACTTTAAAGGGATTATCCAGGATTAGAAAAATCACAGCTACTTTCTTGCAAGAACAGCACCACTCTGGTTGTGTGGTGTATTACAGTTCAGCTCCGTTCACTTTAAAGGGGTTATCCAGGGTTAGAAACAACAGTTACTTTCTTGCAAAAATAGACACACCCTTGTCCTCTGGTTGTGTGCAGTATTGGGGTATGTTCACACGGAGTAAAATAGGCAGAATTCCGCCTGCCTCAGTGTGTCATAGCATCTCTATGGGAGTGCACACACTCTCCCATAGAGATGCTATGACACACTGAGGCAGGTGGAGAGTTCCGCCACGGAATTCCGCCCATTTTACTCAGTGTGAACATATCCTTAAAGTTCAGCTCTATTTACTTTAAAGGGATTATCCAGGATTAGAAAAAATACAGCTACTTTCTTGCAAGAATAGCGCCACCCCTGTCCTCAGGTTGTGTGGGATATTAGGATATTACACTTTAGCTCCAACTTAAAGGCCTTAAACTGATAACAAGAGCAGTGCTGTTTCTGGAAGAAAGCGGCCATGTTTTTTTTAAGGTCCATGGTGATAACTAGCTGATAGATAGGAAGTCTAGAACCAAAAAAATACACACAAAATTGCAAAAAAAAAAAAAGTTTGAGAATATTTATGAGCCTCAAAATACCCCGTGTGAACTGAGCCTAAGGATGTATTCACACTTGGCGGAAATTTTAGCGAGAGATCGGTTCCATTCATCTTAGATGTTCTGGCAGCAGATATATTTACATGAATGGGACAGTTGCACAAATTTCTGCCATGTGTGACCGCCCCCTGACGGTGCAGCTTCCCCGCATATGTCCGATATATGACATCCGGCTGCGGCAGTAAAATATTGCAGGGACCAGAATGTGGAACAAATCAATCAGTGTGAACAGGGCCCGAGGCAATTACTGCATACAAGAGCGTCGCTGAATAGAAAATGAAGCACTCGGTGTCGGAGCTATTTTCAGCCTTGGTGACCGGATGATTTTTAGCTGTTTTCACAATTCCTGATCTAACCTAGAAGTATGAAGATAGGGAAAAGTCTTATTAATTTTTTTTAATAGACTATTATAAAAGTTTTGTCTCCTTTAATATTCTCCAGCTTTATTTTTTACCATTTTTAGACACATTTCTTTATAGATTTTGTTTTGTATTCTTGTATACATTTTTGTTTTATATTTTAATATATATTTAATATTCCTTTTATTTTTCATCCTTATTTTCTTCATTATATTTTGCCTATTTATATATTTTAATGTTTTAATTTTAAGTCCATTTTTTTTCTTATTCCTTATTTTTATTTGCTTGTGTTTGAGTTTATTATTTTATTTATTATTAATATTTATTTTATTTATTTATTTTTACTTCTTCTTAAAGGGGTACTTCGGCAAAAATCTTTTTCTATCAAATCAACTGGTTTCAAAAAGTTATATAGATTTGTAATTTACTTCTATTTACAAATCTCAAGACTTCCACTACTTATCAGCTGCTGTATGTCCTGCAGAAAGTGGTGTATTCTTTCCAGTGTGACACAGTGCTCTCTGCTGCCACCTCTGTCCATGTCAAAAACTGTCCAGAGCAGCAGCAAAGCCCCATAGAAAACGTCTCCTGCTCTGGACAGTTCCTGACATGGACAGAGGTGGCAGCAGAGATCACTGTGTCAGACTGGAAAGAATACACCACTTCCTGCAGGACATACAGAAGTTGATAAGTACTGGAAGACTGGAAATTTTTAAATAGAAGTAAATTACAAATCAATATAACTTTCCAAAACCAGTTAATATGAAAAGAAAATATTTTTGCTGGAGTACCCCTTTAATTTTTATTTACTTTAATACTCTCATTTTTCATATTTTTACTTTTTTTTTTTTTTTTTTACAAGTTTTCACAAAAATTGAAAAGTGAAATCCTTTTCTGTTGTCACGGCTATAACACTTTCTTCCATGCATCCGTATAGTGAGGGAGGTCAGCTGGGTGCAGGGCAGGGACGTTGGGCCGGTCTATCTAATCTCATAGCGGCTCTTATCTTATCACCCCCATCATCGGCAGGTGATATAAAGCCGTGTTTCAGATTACATTGCTGTGTTCTATAACTTATATGTTGCTTTATTTACATAATTTTCCTTCTCAGTTATAATATGCTGAGGGCAGGGTAAGCCACAGTCTTACCCAGGTCATTGGTCTTACTGCCATTTGCCTGTGTAATAACCTGCGCACCACTGATCCAGTCCTTCCCAGAAAGATGCCACCTTCCTTAGGCTCCCATAGGAGCCTCTTGCTCTGTCTATGCTTATACATAACATTTTCTGAAAGAAATTCATGGTTTTACATGTCAGTTTTTTTAATGTATTTTTCTACCATTGAAGTCAGTGGAGGTTTTAGGAGTTACTGGCCCTTAAAGGTGTACTTTGGCATTTTTTGTTTGTCTTTTTCCTTTTTAATCTGCTGGTTTCAAAAAGTCATATAGATTTGTAATTTACTTCTATTAAAAAAATTAGTCTTCCAGTACTTATCAGCTGCTTAATGTCCTGCAGAAAGTGGTGTATTCTCTCCAGTCTGACACAGTGCTCTCTGCTGTCACCTCTGTCCATGTCAGGAACCGTCCAAAGCAGTAGCAAATCCCCATAGAAAACCTCTCCTGCTCTGAACAGTTCCTGTCATGGACAGAGGTAGCAGCAGAGAGCAGACTGGAAAAAATACTCCACTTCCTGCAGGACAAACAGCAGCTGATAAGTACTAGAAGTACTTTCAATCCTCACAGACTTCTTAAAGGTGTACTCCAGTGCAGTTGTTAGTCTCATCATGGTCAGCAACATATAAAAAGTTATGTTTGAGCGGTATACCCCTTTAAGGGTTGCTATCTGCTTTGAGAAGTAACACTAAAGCAAAGTGGATGAGAGTCTGGGCTTAGAAGTTATACTTTAATTTATCTATGCCTTAAAGGGGTACTCTGAAGGGGAATAAATGTTTTAAGTCAATTGGTGTTGGAAAGTTATCCAAATTTGTATTTTACTTCTATTTAAAAATCTCAAGTCTTCCAGTACTTATCAGCTGCTGTATGTCCTGCAGGAAGTGGTGTAGTCTTTCCAGTCTGACACAGTGCTCTCTATTGCTATCTCTGTCCATGTCAGGGACTGTCCCTTTAACCATCTCCATCATCTCTTTCCAGACTGGTGCTGGATGGCGCTCCCATCATAGCCATACACAAGGCCAGGTATTACAAGAAGAAAGACGGCTTATCGCTGGGTCCTGGACCATTTGTTACAGCTTTGGAATATGCAACAGATACAAAGGCCACCGTGGTGGGAAAACCTGAGAAGACCTTCTTCCTGGAGGCCCTGAGGAGCACAGGCTGCTGCCCGGAGGAGGCCGTCATGATAGGGGATGTAAGTGATAGAACTTAAAGGGTTTTTTCAGGCTTATTTTAATGGCCTATACTCATGGCAGGCCATCATTATCTGGTGGGGGTCCTACACCCAGCACCAAACTGTTCACCAGAACTACATTGCCTGTATACACAGAGGCAGCTCCATACATTGTATAGTGGCCATGCAGGGTTACTGCAGCTTAGCTCCCATTTTCTTTAAAAGGAGTACTCCAGCGAAAATCGTTTTCTTTCAAATCAACTGGTTTCAGAAAGTTATATAGATTTGTAATTTACTTCTATTAAAAAATATCAAGTCTTCCCATACTTATCAGCTGCTGTATGTCCTGCAGGAAGTGGTGTATTCTTTCCAGTCTGACACAGTGCTCTCTGCTGCCACCTCTGTCCATGTCAGGAACTGTCCAGAGCAGCAGCAAATCCCCATAGAAAACCTCTCCTGATCTGGACAGTTCCTGAGTAGCACATTATGATATCCCGAGTCTGGGATCACACTGTGTATTTGCTTATATTTCCCGTCTGTGATATCAGATGGTAGAAACTGATGCTGCTGTATGACATATAGCACAATCCACTTCAAATGACTGCTACACTGTGTGTTTATCCTCATAGAAATAGGCAGCCCATGGTTGAGTTTCTTCTCTGATGTGAGATAATGTACCGGGTGAAGAGGTGCAGTAGACTGTCCTGCAGTCCTATGTAAAACTCCCGGTAAAACATTATTATTGGGGGTTAGGGCCCATTTACACAGAAAGATTATCCAAAGCCAGGAACAGACTATAAACAGAGATCAGGTCATAAAGGAAAGCCTGAGATTTCTCCTCTTTTCAAATCCATTCCTGGCTTTGGCTTCAAATCTTTCTGTCTAAATGGACCCTTATCTAAAGGGTCCATTTACACAGAAAGATTATCTGACAGATTATCTGCCAAAGATTTAAAAGCCAAAACCAGGAATGGATTTAAAAGAGGAGAAATCTCAGGCTTTCCTTTATGACCTGATCTCTGTTTATAGTCTGTCCCTGGTTTTGGCTTCAAATCTTTGGCAGAAAATTTGTCAGATAATCTTTCTGTGTAAATGGACCCTAACTAACATAGACACGGATGTAGCAAATACTGGATTTGATTTTCAGAGCATTCCAAATGTAGCAGTGCCCCCTTGTGGTCTCACCTGGGAATAGCATCATAGCCTGGCCATCAGATTGTGGTACACAAGCTCCTTTTGAATCAGAGCCAAGTTATGTGGTATACAGCGGTTTATCTCCATCTTGGTGGGGGCTCCAGGTCTACATGGCAAGGGCATGAGGATGCAGCTCACTACTCACATGGGATCACCACAATCACATGTCCATCTCCACTACTGGGCTTTTAGTGGTTTCCCATCCTGGCCCCTATAGACATAATGTACATATTTATATAGGAGGATTGGTTTTCTTTCCATACAGGACTGCCGGGATGACGTCGGAGGAGCACAGGACACGGGCATGTTGGGAATTCTAGTAAAAACTGGTACGTATCTATTAGGTGACTACTTTTTTTTTTTTTAAAGTTTCACTGTCGTGTACATTTTTTTTTGCAGAAATCAATAGTACAGGTGATTTTAAGAAACTTTGTAATTGGGTTTATTAGCCGTAAAATGCATTATTATCATGGAAAAGCAGTCTTCATGGTTTTCTTTTGGAGAGGGGAGGGGTGGGGGCAGATGAGGCACCAAAACAGGACAACAAAGAGTTAATATACAGCTACATGACCGGGCTATCTCCTCTGAAGTCAGAACTGACCTCTGAATACCGGCTTTCAAACAGGTCCCGCTGTGTAATCCTTTATTCTCTGCTGGCAACTAATCTCCCTCCTGGAGACCTGGGGAAAGGCCTTTTGAATGCAGATAATGGTATATTTGCCAAATAAACCCTATTACAAAGTTTCTTAAAATCATCTGTACTATTGATTTCTGCAAAATAAATTTTTATATATATATATATATATATATATATATATATATATGACAGTGACACTTTAAGCCTGATCAAAATCTAGATCTTTTCCCATCAGGGTCTCAGTTTGATCCCATACTTCAGCTGTTGCAAAATTATAATTCCCATCATGCCTGGACAGCCAAGAATTGTAGTTTTGCAACAGCTGGAGGGGTGCATATTTTGATACCACTGACCTAGGTATCACCTATGCTTTACACTGTGACTATTTAGATTGTGCATAAGCCAAAGCTTAGCATTAAGGGTTATCCAGGCTTTCTTTCAGGAACAGCCCCTCCTTTATCCTCAGTTTGGGTGTGGGTTTTGCAGCTGGAGTTGTAATACCACACACAACCTGAGGGCAGGGGTGGCGCTGTTTTTACAAGAAAGTAGCTGTTTTTTTTTCCAATCCTGGATAACTCCTTTTAAACCAGATTTCCCTTAGATTAGAGAAGGAGTATAAACTGCACCCATGGAAGGAGCTGGGTTGGATGATGTAGTTTTTTTTCTTCTTTTTTTTTTACCTTGTTTGTTTTCTGTCCTAAACAGGAAAGTACAGGATAGGCGATGAGGCCAAAATCAACCCGGCGCCTCATCTGACCTGTGACAGCTTCCCTCAGGCTGTGGATCACATACTGAAGAATCTGCTGTGACTGTGGAAGAGAGTCCCAGAACTAACATGGAGTCCTAGTAGGAAAAAGGTCACATTGATGACTTATAGTGAGGAGGAGAAGGACTGCATGGACTGGATGTAAAAAAATAACTTCCCAGCGCTCCGAGACATCATGTACAGAAGAACCCGTGTGATGTCCTCACAATGTGTAGGGGAAGAGGTCACCGATTTCCCTCATATTTAGATACCACAACCCCTATTAAAGGAACACTTTATAAAAACGAATACGCTCTGTTATGCCTAGTGTCGTGCCTGAGTGGGTGGAGGATGACAAACACACCAAAGAGAGAATTTCTTTGTCATGCACCTGTCAGTATTTCTTTAAGGGTAGCTTCACATGTACCGTATAGCAGTGGATTTTCTGCTGCGGATCCGCAGCAGATTCTACAGTGCGGATCTGATGCTGTATTCATTTATTTAGTCAAATCTGCTGCGGATTAAGCTACCCTTAAGGGGTACTCCAGAGATTTATTTTTTTTTAATCAACTGGTGTCAGAAAGTTATACAGATTTGTAATGAAGTCTTCCAGTTCTTATCAGCTGCTGTATGTCCTACAGGAAGTGGTGTATTATTTCTAGTGTGACAGTGCTCTCTGCTGCCACCTCTGTCCATGTCAGGAAGTGTCCAGAGCAGGAGAGGTTTTCTATGGGGATTTGCTGCTGCTCTGGACACTTCCTGACATGGAAAGAGGTGGCCGTAGCGCGAGCACTGTGTCAGACTGGAAAGAATACACCACTGCCTGCAGCAGCTGATAAGTACCGGAAGACTGGAGATTTTTAAACTGACGTAATTTACAAATCACTAACTTTCAGACACCAGTTGAGTTAGGCTAGGTTCACACTGCGTTTTTTGCAATCCGTTTTTTTTTTTAAAAACGGATGCATTTGTGTGCATCCGTCCCTTGACTTCCATTGTAAAAAATGATGGATCAAAACGAATCCGTTTTTTTTGACTGACACAAAAACGTAGCTGACACTACTTTTGTGTCCGTCAAAAAACCCCGGATCCGTTTTGATTGTTTTTTTTTACAATGGAAGTCAATGGAAAAACAGATGCACACAAATGCATTAAAGACATTTTTTTTCTTCGGAGTACCCCTTTAAGGCATAGATAAATTACAGTATAACTTCTTAGCCTGGACTCTTTCCTTCCGTTTGCATTAGTGTTACTTCTCAAAGCAGATAGCAACCCTTAAAGGGGTATTCTGCTCAAACTTTTCATATGTTGCAGCCTATGCTGAGAATAACAATTCATTCCATACATGTCACTATTCAGTCTCCTTCCCCCAGTTCTGAGCTGCTGCTTTCTGCTGAAAACACAAAAATCTGTATGTGAGCTTTTCTCTCTGTCTCCCCCTCCTCCTTTCTGAGACAAGGGGGAGGAGACTGAATAGATAAGTCTGGAAGGAATTGTTAGTCTCACTATGGGCAGCAACATATCAAAAGTTAAGTTTGAGTGGAATACCCCTTTGAACAGTAGGAAAGCACAGCTTTCTTGCAGAAACAAAACCACTCCTGTCCTCAGGTTGCGTGTGGTATTACAATTCAGCTCCCTTTAATGGAAATGACCACACCTAACCTGATGACAAGAGAGGTCCTGTTTCTGGGAGAAAATGGCCATGTTTGTCTAAGCCTGGATAACCCCTTTTAAAGGGCTATTGCCTACTATTAACATATAGGGAATTCTCAGATTTCCGAGTGACCCCTTGTCAGCACAGACTCTTGTCTTCAACTATTTACCATGTATATGTAGAACCACATTATGATGTCCTGGCATTTATCATCTCTGGGGACAAATCCAAGCCTGGTACATCAAAAAATTATTATTTTATGGTTTTTATTACTTTTTTTTTTTTTTTTTAAATACAGTGCAAAATGTGCGAGAATAAACGGAATTGGAAACCCTGTGTCCATGTTGCAGAGCGTGCCGGGCTCCAGGTCTGAGGGCAGTTTGTTCCTCGTGCTGCGCAGTGTCCATCGCCATCGCTTCCTCTTACACAGACTCAAACTCCTTCTGCCAGGCGCTGTACTTTTCAGCCAGACTTTTGGCTGAGGGCTTTGTGTGCGCTAAAACTTCCAGAAAATCAGAAGTGGTCACTGTGTCCAGACGAATGATGGGCAGGTCCGGGCTCCCTGAAAGAGGGACATACATTTATTTATGGATTCACTGAGCAGCGGGGAGAGGGGGCATGGAGGTGCAGGGGTGGCAGTCACCCTTGAGTCCTGGTGTTTTTACCACATTAGAGGAGCAGTGCTTTCTAGTTACACAGAGCGATAATCGGCTGAATCGCGATGATTTGGCAGATTATTGCTCCTTGTAATAGAGACAACAATCATTGACTGGTTGTTGGCTTTGGACCTTAAAATCGACGGGTGTCAACTGCGCATCGCTACGTATAATAGTTCAAACACCTGATACCTTACCTCTCCCTGCTCCTGGTCTTGTCTGCTGTGCTCCACAGCTTCCCGGTCCTGGTGGCCGCAGCGTCAGAGTGACCTGTCAGCTGCCTGTGATTGGCTGCTGCCCCCAGGACTGGGAGGTGGGGAGAGGTAAGATATCAAATGTTTGGGCAAGGGCTGCATGGACATCGCTAATAATGTCCATGCAGCCCTTACTGCCCTTATCAGGCTGTCTAATAGGTCCAGTAAACGAGCACGATGTAGCAGATGGGAGCTCGTTTACTAAAATGATCAGGCAGTATGCTGCGTGTACACGGAACGATTATCGTTCGAATTTTCGCAATAACGATCGCATTTAAGCGATAATCGTTCCGTGTAAACACAGCAAACTATCAAGCGATGAGCAAAAAATCGTTCATTTTGATCTTTCAACATGTTCTCAAATCGTCGTTCACTAAAAATTCGCAGATCGTTTCGTGTAAACAGTCTTTCTAAGATTCACCCTAGTTACAAGATGGGCTTAAGCGATCTTAAAAACGATTGCATTAACGATTTTTCTTACAAATTTTCTTACGATTTATTCGTCTAAACGCTGATTGTTATAAAAACCAAATCGTTGCCTCGAAATCGTTAAACGATCGATTGGGCGAATTATCGCTTCGTGTAAACGCAGCAGTAGTCAGCCTGTGTAATAGTACTCCAAGTAGTGACAGCTGTCTATTATAGTTTCACAAGTTCTTGCTTCCTTCACTATGGCTGCCAATTTAGAGGTGTAGTCTGAGTTATATCTGTCAGTGAATGTAGTTGGGCATGTAAATCATCAAAGATCCTCAATCATCTGCTGGCAGCTGTCTGCAATTGGTGACCAATGACGTCCCAGATGTGCTTGATGGGACACGTTAGAGGACATAGGGGCCATGCAGGCTCCTCATGAGCAGCCAGGCCTCTGGGAGACTTATGAGATACAGATGTAACACTGGTTCCACCATCAAATCGGTGTGTAGCTGTAATGAAACCAGAGCAGTCCGGCTATTGTACATTATGCCACTGCACAACTATCCCTGGACACGCTCCTTCCTTAACACTAAAACTGCAACAATACCGTAAGGTTATGATGCAGAGCAAGATGCCAATGCAGGCTGGATTGGAGGTCTCTCTTCTCCTACTTTTATCCTGGATGCAATGGTAGCTGGAGACTGGACCACAAGGGCAACACCATGAAGGGGTCTCAGGAGACACCTGAGTGCACATGGTTTTAATCCCTCCTGTCTTTTCCCATTCTGTCTGCAGCAGCTATGGTGAGCGCAATACCTTATCCAGACTTGTGCTGTTTGGGGGCGACCTTCTCCGCCGGCGGTGCTGGCCGGGTTCTGGTGTGGTGTTTTTGGGTCTGGTCCTGTGGCATGGGGGTCGCAGGGCCGTCCCATGGCCCCCGTTCCCTGACTGTGCGTGCCTGCGGGGTTGGTGGCCACTGACTGGCACGGTGTGGACTTAGTGTAGGGACCCATGTGTATCAGATACCGGCACGAGGTACATGGGGCAGTATGGCTTGATCAATTCATACACAAAATTCTGATGTGTTTTTTATTTAGCCTAGGGGCACTAGTATCAGCCATAGGTGTGAGGTGCAGCGCTCTGTTTCTTCCGTGAACACCATGAAGGGGTCTCCACCAGGTAATGTCACGCCGGTGCTACTTACAGTGTGGGGTGGAATGATGTACAGTAGTTGGACCCCCCTAGTCTTCATTCCAGGTTCACTAACAGCTTGGCGTTACATTGATTTTATCATGGAACCAATGTTGAGGAATGTATATGGGTTGGGTGGCATCTGTTGTTTTGATGGCAATAATAGCAAAGCATTCTATACTATTCTTCTTATCAAATGTGAAGGACTTTCTGACACAGGTGTGAAAGCAGCCTTAGGCTATGTTCAGACTATGTAAGAGACCGGCCGTTCCGTGATCCGGCCGGTCTCTGAAAAGATCATTCCGGCCGGATGATCTTTGCAGCTGCAGAGTTCTGATATGGGCGCATCCGTGCGCGCCCGCATCAGAACTCCCCACTGCACACAATGGAGCATGTGGCCGGACCACAGTGTGTCGCTCCACAGTGTGCACTGAGAGGGTTTCCTGCGGCCGCTATTCAATGAATAAAGGCCGCAGAAAACTGACATGTCAGTTGTTTGCGGCACTGCTAGGGATCCCGGCCAGAGCGTATACTATGTGTATACACTCCGGCCGGGATCCCATAGACTGCAAGGTTGTACAACGACGTGGTTTTACGAAAATATACGTTGTGTGAACATAGCCTTAAAGTGCATGCAGGATTTCTGCCCATGATTGGCTGGACCCAGTCATGTAACTGATATCACAATATCAAGATGACTGCCAGCAGATGATACTTTTTTTATATTCAGAACAAAAAAAGGGGAGGGGATTATTTTGTGGAGGAATTCAAAGTATTGTTTTTAATGCTATTTTATAAAATGTTGAGGCCATTTTACTGCGATTACAAACTTTTCCCACCTCTCAGAAAACCCCTTTAAGTATTTGTGGCAATGACCCGCTTACCCGGTTGGTGATTTTCTAGTGCATTGAACACTTTCCTCACCGGCCTCATGGCGGCTTCTTTACACACCAGCTTAATATCTGATCCCGAGTAACCTTCAGTCTCCTACACACATAGAAGAGTGGCGTAAAGGAATAAACATACACATTACAGCAGCAATGGCCGCTTCCAATCATGTCAAAAATTTTAGGGCTCATATTCCACATTCTTAGAGGGCGTCAGTCAATCTGTTACACAACTATCTATTGTACTTCATATCTTCGTTACTTAAAGGGGTACTGAGGCAACAAGAAAAATCTTTCAAATCAACTGGTGTCAGAAGGTTTTTTTAGGGCCCTATTCCACGGGACATTTATCGTTCGCCTAATCGTTAACGATAAACGATCGCAATTACGAAAGACCTGAAAACGTTCACCCATTTACATGGAAAGATAATCGTTACTTATGGTCATTCTTGCGGTCGTTTTGTCGTCGCTATTGCGTTGTCACTACTGCGAACGACTTCTTATTCTATGCGAACGATTTGTGAACGAGCAACGATAAAAATAGGTCCAGGTCTTATTAAACGATCAACGATCTCTCGTTCGGTCGTTAGTCATTAACTGCTATTCAACCGAACGATTATCGCTTAGATTGGAACGATTCAACAATAATCTGAACAATAATCGTCCGGTGGAATAGGGCCCTTATTGTCAGCTCTTCTTTGTCCTCTTTGCCAGCACCTTATCCTTCTGGAGAAGGGCTAATCTGCATGCTTGCTTTCCCAGGAGGCATTGCTGGATCTCCACAAGGAGAACCAGCACCTTCCAGGAGAAAGCCCATGTGCAGATTTCAACCCACCAAAATTTTACTTTAGTATTGGGTGTGAATAGAGAAGAATACAACATATGTATACAATAAGTACAAAATAATAATAAAACTTCATAAAGTAACTAAAGTTTGGGTAAAATTCTGACTACGATCCCTGTAATCCTGACTACATGAGCAGAAGCCAAAGCCATAATGTATTCACCTCTCCCAGCATGCTGTATTCCAGCTCAGTTCTTAATTCCACCCCTCCGCTATTGCTCACTGGTGGCAGCCAGTGCTGGATCATGGACTCTCGTGCTTCTTTACTGGGTAAGTCCACTAAAATCCTCTTCTCCAGCCTCCGTAACATGGCGTAATCCAACTCCCTAATAAAAAGATAGAAAGACAGGGATTTTTTTGGGCACAAATTACTCCACAGTTCTGCCCATGGGCCCATGTTCTGAGGTCTTGAGGGGTCCACGCCTTACAGTTTGGTAGCATAAGGGAGACCTAAACAACGTTAGGCAGGTTTTAAAGGGGTACTCTGGAGTTAGAAAACATTTTATATATTGCTGCAGTTATATAGAAAATAATAAATAGGCTGTACTTACCTTACTCCACTCCTCCCATGATTCTGAACAACCCTTCCTCCACTTCCGAGATGGACTCGGCTTGGCATTGACAGCCTGCTCAGCCAATCAAAGGCTGCGGCACTGTCCCGTCAGTGATTGGCTGAGCAGGTTATTACTGCCGAGTCCAGCTCATCTCGGAAATGGGGGCAGGATTGTTCAGAGTCACAGAAAGACACCAGGGGAGCGGTGTGAGGTAAGACTCATGATATTTCGGCTATGTTCTCGCAAATTTTTTTCTGTGTCTGCCACCTTGGAACTAAGACATGGATTTATAATGCAAATTATGGCCACCGTAATTTGGTGTCAAAATGACATCTGTCCTAAAGAAGAGCTTTAAAAAAAACGGGCAAAAAAAAAAAAAAACATGGTGTGGGAACATAAAGGGCCTTAAAGTGTCGCTATTGCTTAAAACTTAACAGTAGTCTGTGTTTGGGCACTTTGACCCCCATCAAATGTCAAAATAAGCTGGGAGAAGCATCAAACTATGCGCTTTATCTCCCCGCCATCTCCACACTGCAGGAGACAGACCCTACAGCAAATCTTTGGTGACCATTTAAAGGAGTACTCTGGTAAAAATCTTCTGGTTTCAGAAAGTTATATAGATTTGAAAACCAATTCTTAGTAAAAATCTCCAGTCTAACAGTACTTATCAGCTGCTGTATGTCCTGCAGGAAGTGGTGTATTCTTTCCAGTCTGACACGGTGCTCTCTGCTGTCACCTCTGTCCATGTCGGGAACTGTCCAGAGCAGGAGAGGTTTTCTATGGGGATTTGTTACTGCTCTGGACAGTTCCAGACATGGACAGAGGTGGCAGCAGAGAGCACTGTGTCAGACTGGAGAGAATATACCACTTCCTGCAGGACATACAGCAGCGGATAAGTACTGGAAGGCTTGAGCTTTTTTTCAATAAAAGTAAATTACAAATCTATAATTCTTTTCTGAAACCAGTTGATTTATATAAAAAAAAAAAAAAAAAAAAAAAAAAAAGAGTACCTCCTTAATACAGCAGAGAGCGGGGGGAGAAGAGCTTAGTCGGGCACTTCAATTAATCGACCGATCAATACTTTTGACATGGTAAATGTCATAACTTTTTTTTTTTAATTTTTTTAAATGAACCCATATCTCATCCACACATGACCACAACGTTCTCAAACATCAGTGAAATAAGTTTCATTCTTAATCCCTAAAATATAAGAGCACAATGCTGATAACCTCTTGATAATAATGTTTTTTTTCCTAGCTTAAAGGAAGTAAAGTTAGAAGCAGAGGATGTCAATATAAGGACCTGAACAATAGTTTTTATATAGGAATGACATCAATATAGACCCCATGATGACCCCTCCAATGCTTATAGAAAGTATAGCTGTCACATAAGATTACAGAGAGATGATCAGGGCTGTGAGCTCCCCTCCCCCGCTGGCGGCAGAAGATCAGATGTCACATATGTACATGTCTATAAATCAGATTACAGCGCCCACATCCAGCCCGGACTTCTGCAGCTTTAAGTACTTTACACTTGGAAGTTAAAACCCTTCTCAGCTAAACCGTAGTAAATAACTTGGCTGGAAAAGTCCGAGGAGGCTCTGTAAATACTGGCATATGGCCGCCGGCAGGTTATTAAAGATTATATTCTATTCTGAGGAATAAACATTAGAGGGAAGAGCTCACAATTAATCTTTAAATGTTTTAAGCAAAACTAAGGCCCTTTCTGCTGATCTGAGCGGCTGCGGATCTGCGGCCTGATCTCTTACCAAGGGAGGTTGGAGGCGGCCAGAACGAAGACCAGGTCGTCTGATCGGGACAAGCCGTCCATCTGAACCAGCAATTCTGTTTTCATCCTGCGGCTTCCCTCGTGCTCTCCTCTGCCGGAAATAAACGGGATATCATCAGAAATGGGAGATGTCAAATGATTTATAAAATCGGTCTAGTGATAGTAATGGACAGAAGGGGGCTAGGTTCATACTGCTGTCTGCCCCTCAGTCACAGGTATCCATTGGTATCCCACCAAGAACAGGATGCTGATATATACTGTGACAGAGAACAGCAGGTAATCGTCATTTCAGTGGCCATATGTACTAATGTTAACAGAACTCAACACTTCTGCATTAAACATATAAGGCTGGGTTCACACTGCGTTTTTTGCAATCCGTTTTTTGCCAAAAACGGATGCATTTGTGTGCATCCGTTTTGATCCGTTTTTCCATTGACTTCCATTGTAAAAAAAAAAACGGATCAAAACGGATCCGTTTTTTTTTTTTTGACGGACACAAAAATGTAGCTGACACTATTTTTGTGTCCGTTAAAAAAAAAAAAAACGGGTCCGTTTTGATCCCTTTTTTTTTTTTTTTTTTTTTACAATGGAAGTCAATGGAAAAACGGATGCACACAAATGCATCTGTTTTTTTTGCAAAAAACGGATTGCAAAAACGCAGTGTGAACTTAGCCTAAGCCCCACACTAAGCCACTAGGTGACGTCATTCGGGCCATTAAAACTAATGGCACCTGCTGTTCTCCATCACAGTACACGTTGGCATCCCATGGTCAAATAGCATCCATAATACAGACACAAAAATGTGGCCATGATACACCTGTGTGTGAATCCTTATTCTAATACTAAGAAACTCTTTTGCCTATTGCTGTAAAATATTTGATGGCAAAAGAGTAGGCAAAGCCGACACGTGATTAGAGCCCTAACCTATACAAAGAATAAACGTTCTTCAGCTTTCTGATTTCAATTCCTCATTTGTAAGATATTAGTCAGCTGAGAAGTGATACAACTGTATCCAGTCTAGACAGTGCTCTGTGAGCTAAACAGCCTGGACTTTACTGTAAAAAACTAAAATAAAAAGAGCTTTTTCTCTACTAGCTAACATTACTAGCTATACACAGGGCTGCGGTCTTTTCATTCAGGAGTTGAAAATAAAAAAGTAATATTCAAAGAAAATTTTATAATTAAAGCGAATATGTACAATCAGGTCTATTACAGTAGTAGATTGGCGCTGGCACAGGGATCCTGGTGGAGTGGTCCTTTTTTTTTTAAACACTGCCTGGTTCGTGCACTTGGCCTGCCTCTATTAGAATCAATGGAGCCGCATCACAGAGGGAAGGGGATATGGTCCCTACTGGGGTGCGGCGGGCATGCCCCCAGTGCATAGAGCTGGGACGGTGCACAGGGACCAGGCGGCGTTTCATAAAAAGGACCGCGCCACCGGGATCCACCAGCACCAATCTGCTACTGTATATAAAAAAAAAAAAAAAAAAAAAAGAAAAAGAAAAAGCAATGTGCCTAAAGGAGAAGTCTGGCGACAATTTTTATTAAAGTATTGTATTGCACCCCCAAAAAAAGTTATACAAATCCCCAATATACACTTATTACGGGAAATGCTTATAAAGTGCTTTTTCCCTGCACTTACTACTGCATCAAGGCTTCACTTCCTGGATAACATGGTGATGTCACTTCCTGGATAACATGGTGATGTCACGACCCGACTCCCAGAGCTGTGGCTGCTGGAGAGGATAATGGCAGAGGGATGCTCAGTGTCTCTTCAGTGCCCTGTGTCCCTCAGTGTCCCTCTGCCATCATCCTCTCCAGCAGCCACAGCCCGCACAGCTCTGGGAGTCGGGTTGTGACATCACCATGTTATCCAGGAAGTGACATCACCATGTTATCCAGGAAGTGACATCACCATGTTATCCAGGAAGTGAAGCCTTGATGCAGTAGTAAGTGCAGGGAAAAAATCACTTTATAAGCATTTCCCGTAATAAGTGGATATTGGTGATTTGTATAACTTTTGGAGGACGATACAATACTTTCATAAAAATTTTCACCGGACTTCTCCTTTAATGGTACATTTGCTTTAAGTTAGCATATAAAACATCTAGAAACCTACCCCGGTCCTGCTCCTCTCTGACTCATTACAGATTCAAGTTCATCAAGAAATATGGTGGACGGGGCATGGTATCGGGCAAGTTCAAATAAAACCTAAACACAAAATAAGAATGTCATTAGGCACCTTAGTAAACACAAAGTGAGCTAATAAAGTTGTGTACTGCAAATGCAGAAGATATCCTGACACGTCAATGGCAGATTATATATATTATGCACACACACACACACACACACACACACACATACAGGACTATAGTGATTTCCTGACATACTCCAGAAGCATATATAACCATCCAAAGTGTGTGTGGGATATAGAGTATGGAGGGGTTAGATTGAAAGTTCCTGGGAAAGGGACTTAATATTGATGAAGCTACAATGTGTGTGCAATTCTACAATGTTATACAGATAAGTATCTTAAGCGGAACATGTACAGAAGGCTCCAGTGATAATGGTATCGGCAATGTTCCTACCCGCACTAGTTTCTCTGAGTCTCCTCTCCACTTGCTGACTATTGTGGAGGCAGAGATGTTGAAGAACGTGGTGTTACATTCTGTGGCCACGGCTTTAGCTAGCAAGGTCTTCCCAGTGCCTGAAACACAACATAAAGTATACCTATAAAGTTAAATAACTAAGAGTAATGGTGCGTTTACACAGGCAGATTTAATTGACAGATTTTTGAAGCCAAAGCCAGGAACAGACCATGAACAGAGAACGGGTCATAAAGGAAAGACTGAGATTTCTCCTTTTTTCAAATCCATTCCTGGTTTTGGCTTCCAAAATCTGTCAGATAAATCTGCCTGTGTAAATGCACAATTAGTTCTCAGGTTTAAGAATGATGCAAAGTGTAAAGGGTAAGGGTAATGGTAAAAGCATGATTGTGTAATAAGGGCACGTGTATATATTTATAATGGCTTTCCGAGCCTCATCAGATGCCATGGTCAGGAGAGAAGGCTGGGACATGCATGTTTGTCTGCCCAACAGCTATTGTATGTTTACGGCCAGCTAGAATGTCACACCTTTAGGCAGATCCGGGTGATCTCGGTGGGATCTGCAGACAATGATCTGTTTATGATTGGCCATAAACCTCAGATTGGTCAAATCTCACCAAATTTTGCCAGATCGGGCATGTTGGATTACTGTATACTGGCTCCACGCAGCCATATTTTTCATCCTTGAATAGACTGCTATCCTTAGTTTTCCCTGTTGGGTTAATGCAATTATATTGTGACAAAGAACAATGTATACTTTACCTGGCGGGCCGTACAGCAAGAGGCCTTTCCAAGGAGACAGAATGCCAGTGAAGAGCTGTGGATACTACAGACAAGAAGAAAAATACATTAATCATTAGGTCAGGGGTAGGGAACCTTGGCTCACCAACTGTTACAAAACTACAACTCCCATCATGCCCAGACAGCCAAAGCTTTAGCTTTGGCTGTCTGGGCATGATGGGAGTTGTAGTTTTGCAGCAGCTGGAGAGCCATGGTTCCCTACCCCCTGCACTAGGTGGTCATAATATAAGGGATATCCCCTTTTTACAGAATAGGTGATAACTACCGATCACAAGAACAAAGGGAAACAGTTCCCCAAGGGAATACACCAGAAATCTGCATACTTTGCTACCGATCCTTTCACCATCTATGGAACTAGAACTAAATCTTTCTAGCCCTATGCTAGTCTTACAAAAAGTAAATGATATTTAAATTGAAAAAAAAAATGTATAAAATGAAGCACCACTTTCTCACCCTTATAGGGTACACCACCGCCTCCTTCACCAATCGCTTTGCTGCATCCAGTCCGATGATGTCATCCCACCTTACATTGGGGTTCTGAAGATAAATGTCCTGGGAAAAAAACAAAACATAAAACAAAATCATCATTGCTGAACCATTGAAGATTCATAAAAATAAAAACAATAATAAAACAATGAAAAAAATAAAACAAACAAAAAAATAATACTACACTCACTCGACTTATTACCGCAGCCAGTTCTCTCATCTCACTATTGGCCCCAAGGAAAGCGCTGACCGGCTTGAGTAATCTTTCCTAGGAAATGGAAAATTAGTATCTACAATTTAACTGATTATTATAGCTTCAATTTAGAGTTATCAAAATTTCTGTTTGCCGTCATACAGTAGGAACTTTCTCCATTAAACATGGTATATTATGACACTAAGGCTGGGTCCACACTACGTTTTTGCAATTCGTTTTGATCCATTTTTCCATTGACTTCCATTATAACAAAAAACAGATCAAAACGCATCAGTTTTTTTTTTAACATACACAAAAATGTAGCTGACCTTACTTTTGTGCACGTAAAAAAAAAAAAAAAAGCGGATGCTTTTTGATCCGTTTTTTTTTTTTTATAATGGAAGTCACTGGAAAAACAGATGCACACAAATGCATCAGTTTTTTCCATCCGTTTTTTTTGCAAAAACGGATTGCAAAAACGTAGTGTGGACCCAGCCTAACAACGGCAGGGGTATCAAACTGGCGGCCCTCCAGCTGTTTTATAACTGCAATAGCCATCATGTCTGGACAGCTAAAGCAAAAGCTCTGGCTGTCCAGGCATGATGGAGTTGTAGTTTTCCAACAGCTGAAGGGCTGCCCGTTTGACACCCCTGCACTATGGCCATGGGTCACTAATGCATGACACACATGCATTAGGGATCCAAGGTAGCCCCATTTATTCATCTAACTACTACTAAGCTTTAGACAGTCCAACTTACTGAAGGGTCAGGATTGTAGTTGAGGGTATTCATAGCGATTTCATTGGATGCCCCCTTTATGGCGTCTTGGATCATTCCACGAAAGTCAATTATTTGGCCCTGTACAATCAAATAAAACTATTTATAAGAGTGTGAATTCTGTCATCTCTATTTAGGGGGATCGATTATGATTATGGCAGTCAAAGACAAGAGAGGTGCCCCCTTTAATCACATTACAAAGTGACACAATCGGGTCTATACCTTGGATCCACTGAAGGCTCCCAGGGCTATCTGCCTATTGACAGGGCTAACATGATCATACTTCCTATTGACAGGGCATACATGATCAGTACATACAGTAAAAAAAAAAACTGCATTGGAATAGATTTGCTGCCTTGATATCTTTAAAAAATAATAATAAATATATATCATTTAAATGCTAAAGGTTTTGTATAAAAAAAATGTCTTACAAAAAAAAAAGCCTCATGCTGCTGGGTGAAGCATAACCTTAAAGGAAACCAGTCACCCCCCCTGTCCCGGGGTGACACCCTCCCGAGCCTCCGGTGGAGCACCATATACTTACCCCTTTCCCGAAGTCCCGGTCCTGGACCCACTCCCTTTACCGCGATATCGCCGTCAGAAGCCGTGCTTACGCTCATCAGAGATGAGTCCGACGCTCATAGAGAATGACGGCTCCAGTCATTCTCTATGAGCATCGGACTCATCTCAGATGCGATATCGCGGCGGCGGAAGTGGGTCCAGGATCGGGACTTTCGGAAGCGGTAAGTATATGGAACCTGACAAACCTCATTATAATACAAATGGGTCTAATGGCAGTGTGAACATCAAAAAAATTGTTGGGGAAAAAATCCAAACACAGAAAAGAAATTTCAGCTTGATGTGTCAGTGTTGTTTGTCCAAAAAATTTGACATGTCATAGAGACAGGTCAAAAGTTTTGATTGGACCAGGCCTGAGTGTTCAGACCCGCACCAATCGGGAGAACAAGGCGAGAGCGCGCAATAGTCTCCTGGGTCTGTGTCACAGGATGAGTTGGGCTCATAGTGTAAGTTTATGAGGCCAGACTCTTTCTGCAGCATAGTCCTTTACCCGCTTGTTCTGCCAATCAGTACAGGTGTGAACACTCAGACCCAGACTGATCAAAACTTTTGACATGTCTCTTTTGACAAGTTTTTTTAAAAACAACAGTGACACTTTAAGGCTATGTTCACACAATGTAATAATAAGTGCAAATAACAGCCTTTATTTCCACTTATTTTTACATTGTGTGCAGTGGCGTAGCTACTAAGAAGGCAGGGAAGGCGACTGCTATGGGGCCCCTGCAGGAAGGGGGCCCGAGGAAGCCTGCCCTGCCTTCATGGTAGGTACCCCGCTCCCCCAGGGGTCCAGAGAGGAAGAGGGACCCCCACTGCACTGTTCAGCCCCCTCACTGTAGTGCCGGGTGAGCGGGCTGAACAGAGGAGCAGGACCTGCCAGAGGGCACAGGAGAGGAGTGAAGGACCTTTGGGTCACATGACCCAAAGGTCCTCAATACTTCTCTGTGAAGATCAGCCCGGACTACAGGAGGAGGAGGGGGAAGCCTGGGAGCTGTAAGTGCTGTGTATGTGTGTCAGTGAGTGTATATATGTATCTGTGGGTATATGTATATGTCAGTGAGTGTATATATGTGTCTGTGGGTATATATGTATATGTCAGTATGTGTATGTATCTGTGGCTATATGTGTGTGTATGTCAGTAATGTCTGTAGCACTGGTGTATATGTGTGTGTTTGTGTATGTCAGTAGTGTCTCAAGTGATTGACAGGTTTGCTCCCAAAGATGTTCTGCAGCAGCTTCTATTAATGCTGGGCTCTAATAAAAGAACCCACCACTAATATCTGCTGCATTTTCTTTTATTTCTGGTTGAGTATTTCTTATTACACTGAGATGATTTCCCTGTGTACAGTCTACTCATGGTGTATACATCAGCACTAGTGTAATCACATTACAGCGTATATATGTGTGTATGTCAGTGGCGTATCTGTATATACGTTAATGGTGCCTCGATGTGTGTATATGTGCGTCATTGTTTGTGTTTGCCGGGGGGGGGGGGGGGGGGGGTTGGGGGGGCGTACCCAGGGGACCCAGGGACTCATGCAGAAGCGAAACGAGGGAGTGCATGCAGGTAAGCAGGGGCTGTTTATTGTTTTTCCCGATATGGCAGCTAAGTAGTTAAACAAGGTAATCACTACATTCTCGCAGCAGAATGAAAATCCACTGTGAGAATAAAGAGCCATCAGCTATATCGCTATATCGGATTTCACTGTTAAATCTGCTATGAACCCGGTATGTGTATATGAAAAGGAACACTATTTTATATGAACTGAAAAATCAACTGGAAAAAATACAAGGCAAAGCCAGCTAAAAATTATACCACAGACCTTTCTATCAAGTCAGTGAATAAAAAAATAAATAAATTAAAATATATAATAATAATAATAAAAAATATATATACATATATTATATATATACACACACACACACACACACATAGATCGAAAGATAGATAGATGTTTATGAGATTATTAAACTGTTCTGTGTCTATGACGTTCACTGACCCTTCTTTGTGGAACATTTTCTCCTCCATTTTTATTTATAGCAGAGACATTCAATCCAAATTCTGAGACCTCGGGAGGACTGCTGCTACCATTCTCCTGCAAAACAGGAACAAAGAGCTGAAATAATAAGCAAACAAACCCTCAGACATCAGCATGTCTATCCATGAAACACAGACTACCATTAGCCTGCTGGAATCACAGGACTTCATTACCTGCAACTTTCTTCTACTGACATACAACACCTTGTAATTCCTTGTATGGGTCAGATAGTCAAGGAAATCTAAAGAGGGCAGCCAGCGAATTTTATATATATATATATATATATATATATATATATATATATATATATATATATATATATATAATCAGACTGGGTTTACACTGCATTAAATTTAAAAAAAAATTAAAAAAAAAAGATAAAAATGGATACATCCGTTTTAATCTGTTTTTTCCATTGACTTCCAATATTCAAAAAAAATGGATCGATAAGCAGATCAAAACACATCAGCTTTTATTTAGTGTACACAAAAACGTGGTTGATCATATTTTTTTATGTGTTTTTTCATAATGAAAGTCAATGGAAAAACAAATAAAAACCTGAATAAAATGCATCTGTTTTTTTTTTTTTTTTTTTGCATAAAACGGCTAAAACAAACGCAAAAACGCAATGTGAACCCAGCCTAAATAGCAACAAGTAATTTTTTTTTTTATTAGAACTCTGACTTTCTGTAAAGTGCGTGTCTTATGGAGACTTTTGAGAGTTTGTTTGCTGGAGGCAAGTGTGCTTTTGTATCCTTTATATTTTCAGGCAATTCCAGTCTCAGAACAAGTTTTTGAATCCAGTGTCCATGTAACTAGGTAGAAAACCCTTTGAATTATCCACTTTTAGAAGTTTTAGGCACCAAGACAGACAAGATACAAACGTCATCTATAATGTATTCACAGGATGATCACCACATCCCAGCAGCCCCAGGTCTGCACAGCGCCCCCTCCTGACTGATCATTCTCACACCTGTCTGGGGTTCTCTCTGTTCGTCCCCCTCTCTGCCATCCTTGGGTATGTTCTGGACACTGGCCGCTGGACGATATTATGGTTGGTGATTCTTGGAAGACCCTGGGAAGAATTACTGGGTGTTCTGAGGAAAGAATAGAGATGGATGTGATAGGTATATATAATCATATGATTATTTACATAGACGACATACAGTATTCGTCACCATTTAGAGACAAGAGTTTAGGATGATGTGAGATAGCCAGACATAGATAGATAGATAGTCTGTCAACAATTAAAGGGGTAGTGCGGCGCTAAAAAATTATTCACAGAATAACACACATTACAAAGTTATACAACTTTGTAATGTATGTTATGTCTGTGAATCGCCCCCTTCCTGTGTCCCACCACCCCCCACCCGTGTACCCGGAAGTGTGTGGTGCATTATACATTACCTGATCCGTGTCGAGCCCGTCCGCCATCTTGTGCCAAACGTCATCTTCAGATGGACGGCCGAATTGCTGCCGCCGTCCCCCCTCCGCTGCGTCATCAGCTGCTCAGCCGCGATTGGCTGAGCATAACTGTGCTCAGCCAATCGCGGCTGAGCACAGTTATGACGCGGCGGAGGGGGGACGGGCGGTGGGGGGTGGGGGGACACGGGAAGGGGGCGATTCACAGACATAACATACATTACAAAGTTGTATAATTTTGTAATGTGTGTTATTCTGATAATAATTGTTTAGTGCCGCACTACCCCTTTAAAGTGACAGTGACACTGTCCCCCCCCTTTTTGCATTAGGACTTCTCTACCTGTAAAGGGTACATTTTGCAGTTTTCATACCTTATTTTAGATCATACATCATGGTGCTTGTTCAAGTAAAAAGTGATCCTTTATCATCTGCAGATTGTGATAAGTGGTCGGGGCTTCGTGGCAACTGTGCTACTTAGCCCCGCCCACAGTGCCACACAGGCCCCGTCCCTCTGCGACGTCATTGGCACATACGCCCGCCCCCTCGTCGACCATTGTAACAGGCTGGCCTAAAGGTCTAGACCCCACCCCCTCTAGGTCGGCCCACATGGGCACTATGTGCCAATGACGTCACGGAGGGGCGGGGCCTGTGTGGCACTGTGGGCGGGGCTAAGTAGCACAGTTGCCACGAAGCCCCGACCACTTATCACAATCTGCAGATGATAAAAGATCACTTTTTACTGGAGCAAGCACCATGACGTATGATATAAAATATAGTGTGAAAACTGGCAAATTTACCCTTTACACCTGTGTAGAGAAGTCAGAATGCAAAAAAGGGGGTGACAGTGTCACTTTAAATATATAGTGTATAATTTAAAAGTAACTTGGATTAAGAGAGTTTTGATTTAAGAGCTCAGTTTTTCAAAATTGTGACTTGGTTTAAGAGCATTGCTTTGGTTTAAGAGCTCCCTGTACTGGGTGGAAGGGGGAGTGGGGGAGGGGCATGGTCTGCATAGCGGGATCTACAGCCCTGTACACTGACCCAGGAAGTCTCCCTCACCTTCCAAATCATAGCAGATCCACTTCAGGCTGGGGCTTGCATCAGGGGACAGGACTGTGGAGGTAATCTCTCCATAGCTGTAACCCCTCTCTCCCCGGACAGAGAGTGCTGCATGTATGTGCCCACATCTGCCCTGCTCATTCCTTCATACTCCCTGTAGTCTCTGTCAGCCCTTGCGTTTCCCATCCTCTCCAATACTGTACAGTAACTTATAATATCACATATTCTGCTGTTTCTGAATGTTTGTTTCATCTGTTTTACATGTTATTAAGAATAATAAATCATTATTTTTGGGGTGTGGAACCAATTGTCTGCATTTCTATGATTTCCTATGGGAAAATTTGCTTTGGTTTAATTAAGAGTGGATTTGGATTACAAGCACAGACCCGGAACATAATCCAAGGTACCACTGTATGTGTGTGTGTATATATATATATATATATATATATATATATATATATATATATATATATACACACACATGTATATGTATATATATATAAACAAGCAACTTCACCTTCTGAGTCTCCCTCCACTTCGAGGTTTCCCATACACTTTGCTATCTGTAAGAAAAAAAATAATTCATGATCAGAATGACCTAAGATCCTATACAGGCTTTACCAGACAATACTATATACTTCACTGCTGTATACTCTTAGTGGCGGAGTAGAGAGGTACAAACTGGTTTTATTATTGAGCACTATGGCACCTCAATTTGGCACGTATAGTGCCTTCCACTCATCTCTTAAGTAATCCCCTCCCCCGAGTCTTCTCTCTTCCTGACAGGGTTCTCCTAAGATTCAAAGCTATCCCCTATTTACATAATACAGGATAAGTCGCTGAATGATGGAAACCGCCAGTGATCACAGTTGTCCCCAGAGTTGCTGGGGGTCAGCATGCATGCTCAGCTATCGCTCCAGTCATGGTCTATGAGACTTCTGAACACTGTAGGGTTCAGTTCACAGCTATGTTTGGAAGCCCCATACACTATGAAGAGAGCAATGGCTGAGCATGCACGCTGCTGGTCCATTGACATGGGCAACAATTGACCTCCATTTTTGGGATCAGTAGGAGTCCCAGAGTCACCACCAATAAGATAGTTATCACAGGTATCTATTGCAAAACTACAATTCCCATTATGCCAAAACCTTGGTTGTCCAGGCATGATGGGAGTTGTAGTTTTGTGACAACTGGAGGAGCGCAAGTTGGACACCTCTGATCTCTACAATGCACATGTAGCACATAACTGATAGAAGGACTCAGATGTAGATTTTGCACTAAGGTCATCCTTACAGGGGCACTCCAGTAATTTTTTTCCTTTGAAATCAACTGGTGTTAGAAACTTATATAGATTTTGTTTGCAGGAGGTGGTGTATTCTTTCCAGTCTGACACCGTGCTCTCTTCTGCCACCTCTGTCCATGTCAGGAACTGTCCAGAACAGGAGAGGTTTTCTATGGGGATTTTCTACTGCTCTGGACAGTTCCTGACATGGACAGAGGTGGCAGCAGAGAGCACTGTGTCAGACTGGAAAGAATACACTACTTCCTGCAGAGCATACAGCAGCTGATAAGTACTGGAAGACTTGATATTTTTAAATAGAAGTAAAGTACAAATCTATATAACTTTCTGACAGCAGTTGATTTGAAAGGAAAAAAAAAAACACTGGAGTACTCCTTTAAGAAGCATGAGAGACGCCATTGTGACCCTTCTCCGCAGGACTCACCGTTATCTCCAGCTTTCTTAGTGATTTTAGGATATTTCTGGAATTTTATGTAATAGTAACTTTCATACTCCATGAGAATGGTTTCCAGGTCGATGTTATCACAGACTTCAAACCTCCTCAGGTTCAGCTTGGTCTCCTCTTCTAGAGTATTGGCCGAGTCCACGTACCTGCAACCAAACCAAAGCATTGAGCGCTGTATCCACGGATCTAACATAGACTGACGCTTTACGATATATCCGGCTGATACAAGAAAACGGACGTCTGATTTGGGGGGTAAATACTCTTTGTACTTTTATTACCTAACATTTTTTTTTTACAGATTACTTATATCCATCATACGTGTTTCCAGCCCTCTTACCATGACTAGGGTTGATATAACATGCACAGCGCGGACATTATAGTGCGCAAGATAGCGGTCATCTGAAAAATATGCCCTATAGTCTTTCAATTTTCCACAATTTTAGGGATTTTCCAGGATTAGAAAAAGCACAACTACTTTCTAGGAAAAACAGCACCACCCCCGACCCCAGGTTGTGTTTAGCATTACAACTCACCTCCCTTCACTTCAATGGAACTTACAGGCAATAGCACACCCAAACTGAGGACAGGAGAGGTGCCATTTCTGGAAGATAGCGGGCGTGTTTTTCTAAGGGCCCTATTCCACCGGACGATTATCGTTCAGATTATCGTTAAATCGTTCGAATCTAAACGATAATCGTTCGGTTGAAATGCAGTTAACGATTAACGACCGAACGAGAAATCGTTGATCGCTTTATAAGACCTGGACCTATTTTTATCGTTGCTCGTTCGCAAATCGTTCGCATTGAATAAGACGTCGTTCGGCCGTTCGCAATAGATACGAACGCAATAGCGAATAAATAGCGAAGAAAAAACGATCGCAATTGCGATCATAAGTAACGATTATCGTTCCATGGAAATGAGTGAACGTTTTCAGGTCTTTCGCAATAGCGGTCGTTTGAGATTGTTAATCGTTAACGATTATGCAAACGATAATCGTCCGGTGGAATAGGGCCCTAGGCCTGGATAACCCCTGACATTATTAATGTGCTGCAGTAGCATAGTGTAGTCCTCACCCCTCCTGCAGCATGTAATGCATGATGAGTATGAGCAGGTTCTTCCTCCGAGCCTCCGTCCTTTGTTCATCCTAAAAAAATATATATAGTTACAATGAGAAGGAATACATCGCTCCACAGAACAGATTCCCCTTTGTTCTTGGGTTCAGTAGTGACAGTGGCTTTACATCACTCCAGCTGCCTCCTGGCATTGAGCATCTGGATCTCATCCAACATGGAAAACCCGTCTACAAATGTCCTGACCCGCTGATCTTCTACTGATCTCACTTCCAGATGCAGATTATAGCTCTGTAAGTCAGTGGGGTCACCCTGGATTCTTACACCCCACTTGGCACCCTGTTTGTTTGCTGGTGTCTTTTCCACCAATTTTGGAGAATATTAAAGTGTTTTATTTTATTATTTTTATATTACAGGAAGAAAGCATGGCAGGGGGCATATTGTGTTATAGGTCTATGGTGCTGGGTGAGAACCTGTTTTCTGTGTATCGTACTGATGCTATTTGAGGTATATGTGACTTTTTAATTACTCTTGGATTTCAATACAGTTCCCTAGTGGTCACAAATCTGTTTCAGACACTTGGTTGGTGCTATATTCAAGTTAAAGGGGTACTCTAGCAAATTTTTTTGTCTTTCAAATCAACTGGTGTCAGGAAGTTATTCAGATTTGTAATTTACTTCTATTTAAAAAATCTCCAGTCTTCCAGTACTTATCAGCTGCTGTATGTCCTGCATAAAGCGGTGTATTCTTTCCAGTCTGACACAGTGCTCTCTGCTGCCAACTCTGTCCATGTTAGGAACTGTCCAGAGCAGGAGAGGTTTTCTATGGGGATTTGATACTGATCTGGACAGAGAGCCCCCTGTCGGACTGGAAAGAATGCACCACTTCCTGCAGGACATACAGCAGCTGATAAGTACTGGAAGACTGGAGATTTTTAAATAGAAGTTATTTACAACTTTACATAACTTTCTGACACCAGTCGATTTGAACTATTATTTTATTGATTAAGATACTGCTAAATGGGACATTGGTTTTTGAGACCATCAGAGGTGCAAGAGATCTGACCTCCGCTGATCACAACATCCTAGCAATATACCATAAAGTACTTAGAAGCAAAAACTTTATGAAAGAACTGACCCCGCTCCAACCAGCTGTTGGGGGCAGAAAACTGATACAAACTAATGCAATTTTTTGGAAGTTGCCCCTAAAGGTCCAGGAAGGGCCCTCACATGTGATCAACATATGCATGCTATACCAACAAAGGCTGAATAAGTCATCTACACATTTTAACATCTGTTCCCCTTGTTATTCTTTAGGGCACTGGTGTCAAACCTGCAGTCCTTCAGCTGCTGCAAATCTACAGCGCCCATAGCTTTGCCTGCCTGGGCATGATGGGAGTTGTAGTTTTGCTACAGCTAGACGGCAGCAGGTCTGACACCACTGGTTTAGGGTATATTCCCAGTGTTTCTCCAGCAAAATAAATCAAACATACTTAAAATCTGCAGCGTGTAAACGAACCCTAACAGTATGTGATGGTATAGAGTCTAGTACTCTGCTTGCAGAGGTCAGGGATTATGGAGGCCCGGGATGCGGTCAGAACACAATGGAGGCCGCCTCCTTGTAGCCAGGCTACGCTCTAATAGGAATACAAATAACCCGACCCCACGTGAAGAGGCGGCAAACCCTCTGTAATCCTACCTGAGTATAACACAATGGGGAGAGAAGCCGCCGTGGCTGGAGGCCTTATTGTATTCTCTTCTCATCTAACCATAGAGAATACTGTGCAGGTTGTTACAATGTATCAGAGGGGGACGATCATGTCAGCTTAAGAAAAGCACAAACCTCCTATCCTGGATTCCAAGATGTAACAAACTGCAATAACTGGTCACGCCTGGCTCTGTGTCACATGACCAGGACAGGCCCATAAGGTAAGTCTATGAAGCTGCCTTGGTCTCGTACACACAGAGAGCAGGGTGAGCGGTGAGCGGCAGAGGACTCGCTCCCAGACAGATGTCAGAATTGGTCAGGGTTGTAACACTCAGATACAAACTGATAAAAACTTTTGACCATACTCAGGTTGCATGTACATAAGCGACTGCAGATACCCTGTTTTCCCCAAAATAAGACCTAGTGGAGGTTTTGCTGAATTGATAAATATAAGGCCTCCCCTAAAAGTAAGACCTAGCAAAGTTTGTTTGGAAGCATGGCCGCCGAACAGAACACCAGGGCATGCCTCTGGGATTCTTTTTAGCTTGCCACCATTGTCCCTTACCTTAAAGGACAACCCCCCCCCCCCAAAAAAAACACAGACACACACAGACACCATACTCACCATCCCTCCGGTGACAATCCCCACTCCATTCGCCCGCTGTCCGCCTCACCGTCACCGCCGTCCAGCGATGTCTCTGACTTCCGGGTCCTGGGGATGGAAAAGGCTGCCAGTGCGCTTGCGCACCGGCAGCCTTTTCATTGGCTGGAGCGCATCACATGGCTTCCAGCAACCTCAGCCAATCAGGGCTGAGCAAGCTGGAAGCCATGTGATGCGCTCCAGCCAATGAAAAGGCTGCTGGTGCGCATGTGCACCAGCAGCCTTTTCTCTCCCATTCACTTTCAATGAAGACGCCGAGGAGGAAGAAGACCCGGACCGCCCCCCGGCTCTGACGTCGTCGTCACCAGATGCCGCCCGGGAGAAGAGGTAATGTATACATTCTTTAACTTCCGGGCGGGGGGTTTGGGGGTCCGAAAGTGGGGGAAGGGGGCCAGACCGGGTATTTAACCACATTACAAAGTTATATAACTTTGTAATGTGTGTTAAATAAGCTAAAAAAAAATTTTCATCGGAGTTGTCCTTTAACCGTCCGTTGCAGAGCAGCTGCATGCAGAACATGAAGACCGCCACCTGCCGCCAACCCGGATGTTACCTTCCGCGGCCGTCACCTGTGTATGTGCAGGCAAGGCATCAAGGGACCCATTGCCTGCCGTCATGCCAGTTGTCTGCTACCACCAGATGTAGAGCTGCACACAGTCTGCCGTTATCCCATTGCCTGACACCATACCGTACTCCGTGCCTGCTGTGCTGTACGAGTGTGCTGTGGTGAGCTCCCCCTGGTGGCCAGAAGCTGCCATATCATACACCCTGCCCCTGCTGTGCTGTACGAGTGTGCTGTGGTGAGCTCCCCCTGGTGGCCGGAAGCTGCCATATCATACACCCTGTCCCTGCTGTGTATGTGACATGTGAATTCTTATTCATGGAACAATAAGACATCTCCTAAAAATAAGACCTAGCGCATCTTTGGGAGCAAAAGTTAATATGCCATGTTCAAATTCTGTAAGAACATCAGCCACGCTCCAATTTACCATTGACCACCGGGAGCTGTACTCTACACTGTGCGCACAGACTATTTCTACGGCCACTGTTTACCAAACTGCAACGGTAGAGAATAGACCTGTCAATTATTTTCTGCGGCCGCAGTGGTGTATACAGCGTGTATACACTACGGCCGTTTTCCCATTCACTGCCATGCAATTAAGCAGTGGTAATATACAACCTCCAACCACGACCGTTGTTTTACTATCAAATACAGCGTGTGAACTTGGCCTTAAAGGGTCACTGTCGTTTCATTTTTTTTTTGCAGAAATCAATAGTCCGGGCGATTTTAAGAAACTTTGTAATTGGGTTTATGAGGCAAATCTGCCATTATCTGCATTCAAAAAGACTTTCCCCAGGTCCCCCCTCCCTCTAATCCACTGCTCATTATCAGGAAATCTCGTCTTGTTGCATCAGACATGCCCTGTCTGTTCTATGGAGAGGGGAGGGGGTGGGGGAGATTAGTCGGCAGCAGAGAACAAAGGATTACACAGCGGGACCTGTGTGAAAGCCGGTATTCAGAGGTCAGTGCTGACATCAGAAGAGATAGCCGGTGATGTCGCTGTAAATTAACTCTTTGTTGTCCTGTTGGTGCCTCATCTCCCTCCACCCCTCCCCTCTCCATAGAGAAACATGAAGCGGGGGGAGAGCTTCATACTGCTTTCTCAGTTTCGCCTGTACTTAAATTCAGCCTGTGGCTGCCATGATTGTAATAGGAAACTTCTAATATCAAATTACACTGCAATACCTTAGTATTGCAGTACACTTGACAAATGACTGACTGAAAATGTAATTTAAAAAAAAAATTGAAGGAAAAAAAAATTTCAAATATGACAAAAAAATTCAAATCGCACTTAAAAAAAAAAATAACATTTAAAACGAATGTACCGGCTGAAAGTAGCGAAATTATTTTATTTCTCTCGAGATAGATGAGAGTTGTCAGCAGTTGGACCCTCAGTGATCAGGAGTCCTGATAGGTATATACCCCTTTAAGGGCATAATATCCTATACATTTATATACACAGCAAGAATCTGAGTATTAGGAGAAATAAACAGGGGAGAGATAGGAGTATTATGACCACAAATCACTAAGATAGAAGAAGAAGAAGAAGAAGATGAGGCGTCGCCATGTGAACTCCCAGCTTCCTAACCAGCCACGTGCTGACAATCAATGGGTCACGTGACCAGAAGGCGCATGCGCGCAGCATAACAGGAAGCGCCGGAACCACCTGGTCCGTTACCATGACAACCAGTTAAAAACTCCATAGAAAACAGAAAGTAAACCTGAATAACGTTAGGCTCTCAGATATCCGACAGCGCTGCTGTATTTTTTTAGGACAACAAGCGCCAGCCAGCCCTGACGCCGCGGGTGTCACCAGAGTCGGAGTTGCTGAGCATCCCCCTAGTCGTGCAGTTAAGAAGCCGACATGACAGTGTAGCTGGCCTTACCGCCTCTCTGGTCTTGGACGCGGTCTTTATCGCCTGATAGGAGAGCTCCATGTTCTGCCCGGTGTATACTGTGCCTATAACCATTCATACCGCTGCCAGAGGGGGAGGAGCGGAGGGAAGAGTGACAACTCTACTGACCAATGGGAACGAAGCGTGCTAGAGCGGAGAGCCAATCAGAGCGCGGATACTGAGGCTGACCCGCACAGTGACCTCAACATGGCCGGGATACTATTACCTATAATAACATGATTATTACAGCTTGTCACTGGTTCTGTCAATGACACGTGACCTGAATACACCGTAAACCAAGCGTGGGGAACCTTTCTTCCCTCCAGCTGTTGCAAAACTACAACTCCCATCATGCTTGGACACCCAAAGCTTTAGCTTTGGGTGTCCAGGCATGATGGGAGTTGTAGTTTTGCAACAGCTGGAGGGAAGAAAGGTTCCATACACATTGACTGGGTTCGTATATTTCAGTCAGTATTGTGGTCCTCATATTGCAACCAAAACCAGGAGTGGATTAAAACCACAGAAAGGATCTGTTCACACAATGTTGAAATTGAGTGGATGGCCGCCATATAACGGTAAATAACGGCCGTTCTTTTAAAATAACAGCAAATATTTGCCATTAAATGGCGGCCATCCACTCAATTTTAACATTGTGTGAACAGATCCTTTCTGTGTTTTTAATCCACTCCTGGTTTTGGTTGCAATATGAGGACCACAATACTGACTGAAATATATGTAGTGTGAACACAGCCTAAGTTATAAGGCTATGTTCACACTGCGTATATGTCCGGCCGCATATTTTTGCGGCCGGACATATACGCGGTAAACTGCGGCCGGGAATTTACGCTACTTGTGGCCGGCTACGTACGGACCGTGAACTTACGCCCGTAGTCTACTTACGCTTCCCGAGCGCCCTACGTAGCGATCTGACAGCGGTCTTTTACTTGGAAATCTTCGCCTAGCCCCCGACACCTCACAGAACCTTTTGGATCGGCACAAAAAGATGGGAAAATGAAGAAATCACCACTCCGTACGGGACCGCATGTTACGCTACGGGCGTAAGTTACAGCATTTTCGTCCTCAAACAATGGTCTGGTTCATTTTTTACGGCGCCGCGTACGATCCGGGCGTAAGTTCTTATGTAGTGTGAACTGTGCCGCCGTATATCGTATACTTTCCATTGTACGCAAACTACGTAAGTCTCCGGCCGCTTATTCACGGAACGTGATACGTCCGGAGACTTACGTAGTGTGAACATAGCCTTAATGTGCATTCTACAAACTAAGCTAATTCGGCTTATCTCTCCATATACAATGCACACTATATACATATCTCTATATACAGTGCACACTAAATACATATCTCTATATACAGTGCACACTATATACATATCTCTATATACAGTGCACACTAAATACATATCTATATACAGTGCACACTAAATACATATCTATATACAGTGCACACTATATACATATCTCTATATACAGTGCACACTAAATACATATCTCTATATACAGTGCACACTATATACATATCTCTATATACAATGCACACTATATACATATCTCTATATACAGTGCACACTAAATACATATCTCTATATACAGTGCACACTATATACATATCTCTATATACAGTGCACACTAAATACATATCTATATACAGTGCACACTAAATACATATCTATATACAGTGCACACTAAATACATATCTCTATATACAGTGCACACTAAATACATATCTCTATATACAGTGCACACTATATACATATCTCTATATACAGTGCACACTATATACATATCTCTATATACAGTGCACACTATATACATATCTCTATATACAGTGCACACTAAATACATATCTCTATATACAGTGCACACTATATACATATCTCTATATACAGTGCACACTATATACATATCTCTCCATATACAATGCACACTATATACATATCTCTATATACAGTGCACACTATATACATATCTCTATATACAGTGCACACTATATACATATCTCTATATACAGTGCACACTATATACATATCTCTATATACAGTGCACACTATATACATATCTCTATATACAGTGCACACTATATACATATCTCTATATACAATGCACACTATATACATATCTCTATATACAGTGCACACTATATACATATCTCTATATACAGTGCACACTATATACATATCTCTATATACAGTGCACACTATATACATATCTCTATATACAATGCACACTATATACATATCTCTATATACAATGCACACTATATACATATCTCTATATACAGTGCACACTATATACATATCTCTATATACAGTGCACACTATATACATATCTCTATATACAGTGCACACTATATACATATCTCTATATACAATGCACACTATATACATATCTCTATATACAGTGCACACTATATACATATCTCTATATACAGTGCACACTATATACATATCTCTATATACAATGCACACTATATACATATCTCTATATACAGTGCACACTATATACATATCTCTATATACAGTGCACACTATATACATATCTCTATATACAATGCACACTATATACATATCTCTATATACAGTGCACACTATATACATATCTCTATATACAATGCACACTATATACATATCTCTATATACAATGCACACTATATACATATCTCTATATACAGTGCACACTATATACATATCTCTATATACAGTGCACACTATATACATATCTCTATATACAGTGCACACTATATACATATCTCTATATACAGTGCACACTATATACATATCTCTATATACAATGCACACTATATACATATCTCTATATACAGTGCACACTATATACATATCTCTATATACAGTGCACACTATATACATATCTCTATATACAGTGCACACTATATACATATCTCTATATACAGTGCACACTATATACATATCTCTATATACAGTGCACACTATATACATATCTATATACAATGCACACTATATACATATCTCTATATACAGTGCACACTATATACATATCTCTATATACAGTGCACACTATATACATATCTCTATATACAATGCACACTATATACATATCTCTATATACAGTGCACACTATATACATATCTCTATATACAGTGCACACTATATACATATCTCTATATACAGTGCACACTATATACATATCTCTATATACAATGCACACTATATACATATCTCTATATACAATGCACACTATATACATATCTATATACAATGCACACTATATACATATCTCTATATACAATGCACACTATATACATATCTCTATATACAGTGCACACTATATACATATCTCTATATACAGTGCACACTATATACATATCTCTATATACAGTGCACACTATATACATATCTCTATATACAGTGCACACTATATACATATCTCTATATACAATGCACACTATATACATATCTCTATATACAGTGCACACTATATACATATCTCTATATACAGTGCACACTATATACATATCTCATACAATGCACACTATATACATATCTCTATATACAGTGCACACTATATACATATCTCTATATACAGTGCACACTATATACATATCTCTATATACAATGCACACTATATACATATCTCTATATACAGTGCACACTATATACATATCTCTATATACAGTGCACACTATATACATATCTCTATATACAGTGCACACTATATACATATCTCTATATACAATGCACACTATATACATATCTCTATATACAGTGCACACTATATACATATCTCTATATACAGTGCACACTATATACATATCTCTATATACAATGCACACTATATACATATCTCTATATACAGTGCACACTATATACATATCTCTATATACAGTGCACACTATATACATATCTCTATATACAGTGCACACTATATACATATCTCTATATACAATGCACACTATATACATATCTCTATATACAGTGCACACTATATACATATCTCTATATACAGTGCACACTATATACATATCTCTATATACAATGCACACTATATACATATCTCTATATACAGTGCACACTATATACATATCTCTATATACAGTGCACACTTTATACATATCTCTATATACAGTGCACACTATATACATATCTCTATATACAGTGCACACTATATACATATCTCTATATACAATGCACACTATATACATATCTCTATATACAGTGCACACTATATACATATCTCTATATACAATGCACACTATATACATATCTCTATATACAGTGCACACTCAGCTCAGATGAGCGTCCATGTGTTCTGAATGTAGATTGGAGGCCACTGCAAGGTTCCTCTGGCAAATTGCCCCTGAGAACAAAAGAGTAGGCTAACTGAAAACAAACCAGATCCTCTCCCCCACATCATCCGCCAAGGGAATGTTTGGATGTTCCCAATAGACACCAGACGGTCGGCTGGCCCAGATAAACGTGGTGAAATCAGACAACTGTATTCTAGGTCATGTTCACATATACGCTGAATACATAGTTGAGCTCAGCATACAATCTGCAATGCAATGCAGTTTAGAGCGCAGAGGGGCCCCCTATGAATCATGGGCCCCTAGGCAGCCGCCTACCCTGCCCAATGAGACAGACGGCCCAGGAATAGGGTCTTTTGTATCTATGCCCATGGGGAGCGCTGTAAAGCATCTCTAACTGCCATTAAGAACAGTTCAATCCAAAAGTACTTGACCCCAAAAGAAAAAAATATATATTTTAAATCAACAGGTGTCATAAAGTGTCAAAGATTTGTAAATTACTTCTATTTAGAAATCTCAATTCTTCCAGTACTTATCAACTGCTGTGTGAGCTGCAGGAAGTGATGTATTCTTTCCAGTCTGACACAGTGCTCTCTGCTGTCACCACTGTCCATATCAGGAACTGTCCGGAGCAGAAGAGGTTTTCTATGGGGATTTGCTGCTGCTCTGGACAGTTCCTGACATGGACAGAGGTAGCAGCAGACTGGAAAGAATGCACCACTTCCTGCAGGACATACAGCAGCTGATAAGTACTGCAAAAATTAACTGCAAAGCTTGGGGCCACCATTAGTGCCCCATAGCTGTGGTGTCTAACCTGTGCGGCCCTCCAGCTGTTGCAAAATTACAATTGCCATCATGCCTGGACAGTCCAGGCATGATGGTAATTGTAGTTTTACAACAGCTGGAGGGTCGCACAGTTTGGACCCCCCCTGCCAATACAATGCCCCTACTGTGATCCCATTCACAAATAATACCCCAATGATACCCCCTGTACCACCACCAGGGGTCCTGTATTGCCTTCTTAGCATGATTCCATCCCTCCCATAGACATTAGTGGGGAGAAAGCTTTGCACATCCACCTTCTGCAGAATAGGGATTGGGGGGATGTTATAGAAAGTATAGCTGTCACATAAGATTACAGAGAGATGATCAGGGCTGTGAGCTCCCCTCCCCCGCTGGCGGCAGAAGATCAGATGTCACATATGTACATGTCTATAAATCAGATTACAGCGCCCACATCCAGCCCGGACTTCTGCAGCTTTAAGTACTTTACACTTGGAAGTTAAAACCCTTCTCAGCTAAACCGTAGTAAATAACTTGGCTGGAAAAGTCCGAGGAGGCTCGGTAAATACTGGCATATGGCCGCCGGCAGGTTATTAAAGATTATATTCTATTCTGAGGAATAAACATTAGAGGGAAGAGCTCACAATTAATCTTTAAATGTTTTAAGCAAAACTAAGGCCCTTTCTGCTGATCTGAGCGGCTGCGGATCTGCGGCCTGATCTCTTACCAAGGGAGGTTGGAGGCGGCCAGAACGAAGACCAGGTCTATGTAAGAATAATTCTGTATTGTTTAAAGCAGGGGTGAGTACAGGCTGGATCCACACTGCCTTTTTGCAGTCCGTTTAAAGGGATAGTTCACAATTCTTTTTCTTTCAAATCAACTGGTGCCAGTAAGTTATACTAAGAGGGCAGACTAGATGGACTCAGTGGTCTTTTTCTGCCGACATTCTTCTATGTTTCTATGTTATACAGATTTGTAATTTACTTCTATAAAAAAAATCTCCAGTCTTCCAGTACTTATCAGATGCTGTATAATCTGCAGGAAGTGGTGTATTCTTTCCAGTCTGACACAGTGCTCTCTGCTGCCACCTCTGTCCATGTCAGGAACTGCCCAGAGCAGTAGCAAATCCCCATAGAAAACTTCTGCTCTGGACAGTTCCTGACATGGACAAAGGTGGCAGCAGAGAGCGCTGTGTCAGCCTGGAAAGAATACACCACTTCCTGCCGGACATACAGCAGCTGATAAGTACTGGAAGACTGGAGATTTTTTAAAAGAAGTAAATTTCAAATTCCTGGCACTTGCTGGGAACGATTGATTTAAAATAAAAAAATAATTTGGTGAACAAGCCCTTTAATGGGAAAGACCGATAAAGAAAAGGATGCATTTTTGTGCATCCGTTTTCTTCACTGATTTCCATCATATAAAAAAACGGATCAAAACGCATCTGATTTTTTAGCGTTCACAAAAACTTGGTCGACAGCATTTTTGCATACGCATTTTGAAGTCAATGGAAAAACGGATCAAGACGCAGGTGATCATAGTGATTTTGTATGTCAAAATGATCGCTTTTTTTTTTTTTTATACAGTTATCGACATGTTATTTTAGAATAACGGACGGTATTTGTTGTTAAATGATTTCCATCCAATAAAAATAGCCATCTTTTTGACAGTGTGAGGCTACGTTCCAACTTCACAAACATAGCGGGGAAAGATGTCTGTCTCCTAATATGGACAGCCGCTAAAAATGATCACGATTAGAAACCATCCATATTGGGAGATGGACGGCTTTCACCGCTATGATGCTTAAGTGGAAACATAGCCTTCACTTCAATAAAAGAACCTGAATTATACACCAGCTAAGTGTTCCAAAGTTATAAAGTGTACCTCTACCACCATGAATGTAGGAAATAATATGGGTTGCAGTGCCATCTAGTGGTGATTGTGGGCATTACTCAGTATAAAGGTGATAATCACAGCTATATAAAGAATTTCTGATTGGTTGTGGTCAACAATATAGAGAGTGAGGGTCCTGTGTCCTCTGCAGGTGTCCTGAATCCAGGCCGAACTACAGACACAAATGTATCATGCAGCCTCAAGTGCGACTCAATGGAACATATGGAATAAAGCAGGGGCATAACTAGAAAGGGCTGGGCCCCATCGCCCTGTTTGTTAGCCCCTGTTGGACTCATCTGTCCATACACGGCTGCTGGCGGGGAAGTATATGGCCATACGGGTCACTGCGTCTCCTCTACAGCAGTATAAGAAGTAAGATTCTATATGGCTGAAAACCCATGTCAACGAAAACAGGTAAAAACAAGCAAAACACGCGGGAAATAGCATGTACACCGGATGTATAGTATATGCAGATAAGATAGAAATTTAAAGGGGTTATCCAGCACTACAAAAACATGGCCACTTTCCCCCTACTGTTGTCTCCGGTTTGGGTGGGGTTTTGAAACACAGTTCCATTGAAGTAAATGGAGCTTAATTGCAAACCGCACCTGAACTGGAGACAACAGTAGGGGGAAAAGTGGCCATGTTTTTGTAGCGCTGGATAACCCCTTTAAAGGGCAACTCCAGTAAAAAAAAATTCTGTCAAATCATCTGGTTTAAGAAAGTTAAACCGATTTGTAATTTACTTCTGTTAAAAAATCTTAAGTCTTCCAGCACTTATCAGATGCTGTATGTCCTGCATGAAGTGGTGTATTCATCTAGTCTGACACAGTGCTCTCTGCTGCCACCTCTGTCCATGTCAGGAACAGTCCAGAGCAGTAGCAAATCCCCATAGAAAACCTCTCCTGTTCTCTACAGTTCCTGACATGGACAGAGGTGGCAGCAGAGAGCACTGTGTCAGACTGGAAAGAATACACCACTTCCTGCAGGACATACAGCAGCTGATAAGTACAGGAATACAGGAGATTTTTTAATAGAAATAAATTAGAAATAAATTAGTAACTTTCTGACACAGTTGATTTGAAAAAAAAAATTCTGCAGTTGCCCTTTAAGACTGTCCATTGAATTTATGCTGCTTATTTTTAAGTGTACTTTTCAACATGGCAGCAATTAACTTAATACGACATGTCCAATTAGGCGTAAATTGGATTGTCATAATAAAATATGATTCAAAAAAAAATTTGAAAAAAATAAATAACTAAAATACAACGCGACTATCGTCCATTGTGTAAAATTTAAAAGCAATATGATTAAAGAGACCAAATGTAAGCATATAAATGTGTTATTCCAACAGTACTGAATATCTGGAATCCAGAAAATTCCACAGAGTAAGTATAATATATAATAGAATAAGGGATGAAAGAAGTGGACAGCTGTCTGCAGACTAACCTGAGATCTGAGCATGCGCAGAAATAGCATAAGTACACTTCCTCAACCAACATGGCCTCCCGTATAGGACCTTACGCCGCAACACGTGACAGGCTCTCAATGCTGATTGGCTCGCTGGGCGTCATGTGACGTAAAGAAGCCGCGGCGGGAGTTTGAGGCAGTGGACAAGAGATGGATGAGAAGAGTACGAAGGTGAAGACGTCCGGGCAGAATGGGGAGGGAATGTAAAGTTGTGTATAGAGCCTGTATAGGATTGTAGTTTGATATATAGGGTCTAGACTAGGGAAAGGGAACCTTTGGCCCTCCAGCTGTTGTAAAACTACAACTCCCATCATGCCTGGACAGCCTTCGGCTGTCCAGGCATGATGGGAATTGTAGTTTTGCAACAGTTAAAGGGCCAGAGGTTCCCCCATCTCTGTTCTTGATGTAAACTAATAACTCCATTCACTGACAGCAATCAGAGATATGGAAATTAGAAAAAAAACTGAATTCAATGCTTTCTCTATCTGACAGATCATCCTGTGGCTGAAGAAACTCTTTGGCGATAAGGTGCTGCCGCCCTATGAAGTGAACACCCGCACGGTGGAGCTTCTCTATCAGCTGGCCGAGTGGAATGAAGCCCGGGATAAGGATTTAACCCTTGTCTTAGAGGACCAGAAACTGAAGACCGCCGAGGTCAAAGCTGAAGGTGACCGCGACGTTCGCCCCGGGGATATCGAAGTTCTTATTGTTATCATGTAACGTACGAAAAAAAAATAGTTTATCCTCAAGGGGTTAATCTGGTGTTACGTCCCCTTATTGGTGGCCTATAGAACTACTAGAGCATCTCCTCTATAGAGAAATTGCAGAAAAAGACCTCCTGCTCCATGTAGTCCGCCCTTGTATCATTTCTTTTACTCTTATTTGTAGGATAGATATATGTAGGATATGAGGCAGATTTATATTGTGTATGTTTTATTCATAACATTATTCCATTTGTTTCCCTACAGCCATATACCTGCAGGAGCTGCTTAGTGATAGTCTGGGCCCCTCCTATACTAACCTGTCACGTATGGGGAACACTTACCTGAATCAACTAGTCGATAGCTGCCTCGCCCTAGAGATAAAGGACTCATCGCTTGCCAGGTACAAGGGTTTGCCTGTATTATATTCCAGAGCTGCACTCACTATTCTGCTGGTGGGGTCACTGTGTACATACATTACTGATCCTGAGTTACATCCTGTATTATTCTCCAGAGCTGCACTCACTATTCTGCTGGTGGGGTCACTGTGTACATACATTACTTATCCTGTACTGATCCTGAGTTACATCCTGTATTATACTCCAGAGCTGCACTCACTATTCTGCTGGTGGGGTCACTGTGTACATACATTACATTACTTATCCTGTACTGATCCTGAGTTACATCCTGTATTATACTCCAGAGCTGCACTCACTATTCTGTTGTGGTCTCTTTGTGTAGAAGAGTTGATTTCTTTACTGCAGTGCTGTACATTGTCCCCATATATATTAGTCTTCTGATCTGTTGTACTGGGCACCTGCCTCCTTCATATATTGAGAAGTCAGGCTGCTATAGATGTTACTGATTGCCACCATATTGTGTCATCCCCCCCCCAGCTACATTCCTGCTGTCAATGAGCTGAGTGCTGACCTGGTGAGCACTGAGGTCAGTAACCAGGAGCTGGAATCAGAGTTGACCAATATGAGGAAGAAGCTGACCAACGCTGTGGTGCTGGAGAAGACCCTGGAGCAGTAAGTGATAAGCGATGGCGGCTGTGTGGGCCCCATACTGTCATGATGGAGTCCTGTCTTCATACCTTATGTGTATAGTGCTGTCATAGTCTGCAGTGCTGTACACAGAATACAGGGTAGTAATCTGGGGACTGTACATACTTTATTAGGGATCTTAAAAAAGCGGAGGAGCAGTGTAGTATGGAGAAGGCCAAAGCAGAGGTCCGAGCCCAAAACCTCAAGATACTGAAGGATAAATCTGAGGAATATAAGTACAAGATCCAGGCTGCTAAGGTGAGTGCTGGGACTCGAGGTATAGACCCGGGGTAGGGAACATTGGCTCTCCAGCTGTTGCAGAACTACAACTCCCATCATGCCTGGATAAGTAAAGCTTTAGCTTTGGCTGTCCAGGCATGATGGGAGTTGTAGTTTTGCAACAGCTGGAGAGCCAAGGTTCCTCCACCCCTGGTCTAGGTCACTCGCTGTCTTCTACTTTTATGTTTGTATTTTTAATATTCAATTGAAATCTTAACACTTAAAATTTCTTTTGCAGGATCAGCTGACATCCACGGGGATGGAGGACTCCTTAACCCATCAGTCTCTGGTGTCACTCTCTGAGGTCAGTAGGTAGAATTCTGTTGTTGTCCATTATCGTTTTCATATATGGCTGGGGGTGGTGTAAAAGTTTGAAAAGAAGTCATACTCGCCCCCATTGATCATCATCCTTGCCAATCCCTTGCAGCTTCCAAGCTGACATGACCTGGTCCCCGCTTCTTCCTGCTTCTGAGAGCAGTTCAGCCAGTCACTGGCTGCAGCGGTGTCCCGGCTTATCACAGGAGTCAGGAAGAAGTGGGGACTGGATCACAACAGCCCTGGAGCTGTGTTGAATGGGTGGAGGCGAGTATGAAATATATACACACTGGGGGAGATCTATCAAACATGGTGTAAAGTGAAACTGGCTCAGTTGCCCCTAGCAACTAATCCTCACAGACTCTTTGGGAAAATGAAAGGTGGAATCTGATTGGTTGCTCGGGGAAAGACCGCGCTGCAGCACCTCTGCTCGCGGCTCTGTGTCGACATAATCAGTTGAGCTCCATAGACTTACATTATGAGCCCGACTGATCATGTGACACAGAGCTGGGAGTGGACCACGCTTAGGGTGGGTTCACGCTACGGAACGCGTCAATTCTTTCGTCGGAATCGCAAAGGCGCACGGCCGTGAACGGGTACGAGCTACGGAATCCGGTGGAAATGCTCCGCTCGGGTTTGGTAGTCTAACCCAGCCTTAGTGTGGTCTTCTCCCGGCTTGTTCTCCCGATCGGTACGGGTGTGAACACTCGGACTGATCAAAACGTTTGACATGGCAAAAGTTTTCTATGATGACAGGTGCACTTTAAAATTTCTGTAAGTGAATATCTCTTCCATTCAGGAGAATGGAGTTGTCTCGGCAGCACCTGCATTGCTTTCCCCCTGAATCCCCCTCTGTGTATAATCTTACAGACATTGGTAAATGATCCCTATTGTCATCTAATGAATACATGTTGGTTCTGATCCCTGCAGACACTGACAGAACTGAAGAAGCAATCCACAGCTACAAAGGAGAAACTGAAATCTTACCTGGACCTGGCGCCTGTAAGTGATGCCTATTATTTACAGAGTTTTACAGTCATGACCTCAGCCCTTTCTGACACATGGGAGATAAGCTGCCACTGAACAAGAGCTGTCAATCACTACAGTGCCCCGCCCACAGTTAGCTTTACAGCGTTCTAAACGCTCTGAGGTAACATATATAAGCACCCCATGATATGCAGATACATTGATTTAATTGTCATTGAAGTTTCATCTCATCTGACTTATTCTCTATTCTAGAATCCATCCTTGGTGAAGGTGAAGATTGAGGAAGCAAAGCTGGAGCTGGTAAATGATAGCATAATGTATTAGGAAATGCATGATACTCGGAAAGTTAGGTGTGATATTAAAGGGGTAGTTCCCAAAGAATGTTTTTCGTTCCAATCAACTGGTGACAAAATAGCAGAGATTTGTAATTTACTTCTATTAAAAAATGTTTTACGTCTTCCAGTATTTATCAGCTGCTGGATGTCCTACAGGAAGTGGTGTATTCTTTCCAGTCTAAAGAGCAGGAGTGGGTTTTTTTCTGTTTTTTTTTTAATGGGGGTTTGCTACTGTTCTGGACAGAGGTGGCAGCAGAGAGCAGTGTCAGACTGGAAAGAATACACCACTTCCTGCAGGACATACAGCAGCTGATTAAAATGGGAAGACTTTTTTTAAATTGAAGTAAACTACAAATCTCTGGCACTAGTTGATCTGAAAGAAATAAAAAAATGGTGAATAACCCCTTTATTTCTGAGAGGGAGACAAGTTGTCTAATACCAACAATTAAGCTGGGTTCCAGATACAAGTCACAGGAATCCCGTTTCCTATTGGATTTTGTGCACAATACTTGACACAATGCACAAAAAACCTGCAACTTATGTGAACCTGAGAGTTAGTTTATCCTAATGCAAAATCTTCTGTTTGTAATATACATTAATGGATATGGTATTTTGTATTTGCTAGAAAGCGACAGAGGAGGAGCTGAACGTGAAGGTGGACATGATGGAGTTTGTGTTACCAGAGCAAAAGAGACGCATAACGTAAACCTATTTACACATGATCAGAAGTGTGTAGATGCATCCCCACCCCAGCTGCAGCTCCATCTACCTGCTATTGTCTGGCTCCATCTCTAGTGACTTTACAGCTAACCCTAGATTCCCAGCAGGCAGAAGGCCATTTGCTAAGTATAAACTCTGGTGGTGGGGACTGGCAGCAGGGGGTATATCAACCTGAATGGATTGTTTAGTTTGTATCATTGTCTTGGCTGTATATTAAATTCTGTACATACTATCTGAGCACCATGACTATCTGTAATATTCCAATGTTAGTATTTCCTGCACTCATACATTGTAGCAGACAGATCACCATAGTGCAGGGGTAGGGACCTTGGCTTTCCAGCTGTTGCAAAACTACAACTCCCATCATGCCTGGACAGCCAAAGCTAAAGCTTTGGCTGTCCAGGCATGATGGGAGTTGTAGTTTTGCAACAGCTGGAGGGCTAAGGTTCCCTACACCTGCCTTTAGCATAGTACACACATATATTATGGCCACAATGCCTGGACCCACCATGATTGAGGTCCAGATTGTTCAGCTGTAAATGCAGATATGTTTATTGTACACGACTATGCAACCGGTGTAAACTGACCTGATCATAGATCAAATGTCTTCTCTACCTGGTTAATAGGAGCTGTCCAGACCAGGGGAGATAGCAGCATGGTAAACACAATGTATTACATAGCTTTATTTGTCAGAAATAAACATCTAGTGTAAAACACAAAACAGTCCATTCCCATATCCAGCAGCCTCAAAATATATAACTTACATCTCCCAGTATATCATCACACAATATATACGTATAACACCGTCCCCTGCACCATGTAGCAGACTGTGCGCTATAGAGCAGTAGTGAGCACTACCATACACGGGGTCATTTCCCACACAATAGATTTGTTGCTGATATTTCTGACTAGAAAAAAAAGTCAGTATTGTGTGTCTTCACTAGAGATCATGCTCAAGATCATCTGAACCAGGGCATGCAGCATTTTATTACTGGTGGCTAAAGAAGTTGGATGTAGCCCTAGGGAGTATTGGAAAACATTGGATACGGCCTATGGCTGTATCCCTGCTTTCCAGGCAGCCTTAGTACTTTAGCCACTGGTAATCACCACTCACACACTGGTTTACCTATCTCTAGTGTTCACCCTTAGAACTTAAAGGCCATGTCCATCATGTAAACAATTTTAGACCCTGACTTATTCGCTGGAAGTGTGTAATAAGTGTGATCTCTCCCAGCTCTGTGCCACATGACTGGGACAGACCCCAAATGTAAGTGTAAGGGACTATCCTGTGTTGTGAGCACAGAAAATAGTTCATAAGCTTTATATCTTAAAGCATTACAGCCATTTAAATAAATTACTTTTGATAAAGTTTAGTTCAGTCGAGATCCCAGTACTGAGACCCCTCTGAGTGTTCTAGCCAGGTGAAGCATGTGGGTGTACGCTTCGTTCCTTGCCACGCCGCTCATTCTGACTGATGGCAAAAGACGAACTCCAGTGTAAGGGCCCTATTCCACCGGACGATTATCGTTAAATTGTTTGAATCTAAACGATAATCGTTCTTTTGAATAGTAGTTAACGACCGAACGAGAAATCGTTGATCGTTTAATAAGACTGGACCTATTTTTATCGTTGCTCGTTCGCAAATCGTTTGCATTGAATAAGAAGTTGTTCGGTCGTTCGCAGTGGTGATGAACGCAATAGCGACGCCCGCAAAAACGATCATAAGTAACGATTATCTTTCCATGTAAATGGGCGAGTAATTTCAGGTCGTTTGGATCGTTTATCGTTAACGATTATGCGAACGATATTCATCCCGTGGAATAGGGCTCTAACTCTTCACCCAGTTATAACTAACAATGGAGGAGGTCTCTGCCCCGAGACCCCGATCTAACCTGTGCTAACCAACTGGTGTGGCTTTGGGCCTTGCCAAGTCTCTTCACGGGGGGTATTTAGCAGGGCTGTAGTGTCTGAGTCAGAGTTGGAAAAAATGTTTAGACTCCAGCTTTTAAAAAAAAAAAATTCTTAGAACAATTTAAAATATATATTATGAGCAACATTCTAATAGAACACTGGGCCTATTACAGGGTGGTCAGGGAAAAGTTGTTGGTCACTATTTGGCACTTTGTTTCTGAGCTGGAAGAGTCCATTGTGTGGGGGGAGATCTGTGCTGTTCTCTTCCTGGATGCTGAATGATTATATATGAGCAGCAGTGTAATATGAAGATATCCTGTGTAATATAGAGGAGGAGGAGAAGAAGAAGACATAAGTAGTGTAGCATTAACCTCTGTCCTCAATGTGGTGTTTTTCTTCAGTGTTCTATGGCTGCAGCAGGTTGTGTTTGCGCGCGCACTAGGGCGTGCCCCCATACCCACAGTGACCCCTCTATATCACAGGTATACGGCATTGTAAGCAGTGTGTATGGTGAATATTTAGTTAGAAACATAGAAGATTGTTAGCAGGAAAAGACCACCTGTTCATCTATTCTAGTTCTGAGTTGTTCAGGACATGGAGGCTGGAGACTAGCTGCATCCACTGTACACACAGGAGAATCTGCTTTATATACAGTATTCCTTTATTCCCTCAGAAGTCGCCCCAGGATCATGTAGGACATTAGGGAGCCAGTGTGATAAATAATTCCCCTGGTATATGACCGGCCATTTATGAAGGCGCAGGAGTCGGTCCTGATAAAATTCAGTAGATGGAGCTGCCGCTGACCAACTCCACAGCCCTGGTATCTAGGCTTAGAAAAACACTTTTTTCCAGAAACAACACCACTCCTATCCTCAGTTTGGGTGGAGTTTTGCAACACTATTCCATTGAAGTAAATGGTGTTGAACTGTAATACCACACCCAACCTGAGCATGGGGATGGCACTGTCTTTGCAAAAAAAAAAAAAGTGTCAGCTGTGCCTTTTTTAAACACCTTTTAATCCCACTCTACAGAACGGCTGATGCTAGAGGGTGTAAGATCATTTCCCCTGAGAAGGGGAAGATACTTGTTTCTTCTCTCCGCTTGTCTTGCTTTATGACTTAGATGAACACTTGACTATTTGCAAAAGCTCTTATTTTATTGCACTGGAGCAATAAAGAAACATGTTACCCCCATCCCTAAATTGTCAGATATCCCCTGCAACAATGGCTATCAGCTCCTACACACCCTATTCTCCCATCTCCGACAATAAATACTAAGGTGTCCAGCACTTCCCCTGTACCAATCTGTACGTCTGTTTCCCATCAGGGACAGGTAGTTGACATCTTACTATTTGATAGTTACATTTTGGTTTTAGCCAAGAGATCGGCTCTGATGAATATTTAGGTGAAGGTTCTCAGCAGAATGAGTTGAGTCGTTGGGGGTCTTAGGAATAAGACACAATAGTAACCCCCCTCCTCCTCCGCTCAGCGCACACTTCACCAGATACACATCCGCTTGTGCGTTACGTTGTGGATCAACCATTGGATTTGGCACAGACGTCCTCAGTGCGGTTTCGGCACGTGACCATCCACATAAAAGTTTCTAGTTACTTTAGGGAGCGTGAACTCGGCTCCGTTCAGTTCTTTAGTGAGGATGATCTGGCATCCCAGTCTGGAGTTCTCTTGAAGCATGGGGGCCATGTCCAGCATATCGTCCTCCCTGAAAGAGCAGTGAACAATAGGAGGCATCTCATACTAATACAGCAAAAATGCTCGTCTATAGAGCGCCATTTATACAATGTATTTTAATAAAAGGAATAAAGAAAATTCAGGCTGCTGTTCATGTGTTGTGACCACTTAAAGGGAACCTGTCACTAGGTTTATGGTGCCTTAAATATGGGTGGCCTAAACTAGTGATATAAATGCTGAACAGATCAGTGTGTTACTTACATCATTCTGTTCTGCCGTTCTCCTAATATGCAGGAGAATAGGATTCTTGCCACACCCCTCCCCCCGCCCTCCAGCTGCCGATTGACAGCTGACTGCCTATACATAGCATGGACAGATTACTGCTAATCAGCAGTTGGTGGGTGGAGTTTTCTGCCTCTCATGAATATATCCAGGAATACTGGGCTCATGCACATGATGTCGAGGACTACTTATTGTCCAGATTTGGATCAGCTGCAAAGAACAATGTAAGTGATCCATCATTCTGTGCACTAGTTTATGCCACCCTAGGACAGTATAAACCTACTGACAGTCTCGCCAACTATAAACATAAGACACCACCTCTTTAAATGAAAAAGGTTAGTCAAGATTTGAACACAGTTGCTGCTTTCTTTCACAAACAGCGCCTCTCCTGTTCTCAGTTTGGGTGTTGAGGTTTTGCAGCTCAGTTCCATTAGAGTGAATAGAGCTGAACTGTAATACCACACATAACCTGAAGACAGGGGGGTGATGTTTCTTTACAAAAAAAAAAAAAGCAGGTGCTTTAAGCAAAACATGGAGATTATTTTCAAGTACAGTGGTATCTTGGTTTAAGAGCTCACAGTTTTTCAAAATTGTGACTTGGTTTAAGAGCATTGCTTTGGTTTAAGAGCTTACTGTACTGGGTGGGAGGGGGAGTGGGGCAGGGGCATGGCCTGCATGGTGGGGTCTACAGCCCTGTACTCTGACCCAGGAAGTCTCCCTCACCTTCCAAATCATAGCAGATCCACTTCAGGCTGGGGCTTACATCAGGGGACAGGACTGTGGAGGTAATCTCTTCATAGCTGTATCCCCTCTCTCCCCAGAGAGTGCGGCATCTATGTGCCCACATCTGCCCTGCTCATTCCTTCATGCTCCCTGTCAGTCCTGATTGGTCCATGCTGAACACCCCCCCCCCCTTACCATTGCTGTCATATGACCACACAGACCTCTCACAGCAGCGCCGCTTCTCTATTCTACTATTGTACTACGCTACTGCATTATGGGGATCTGCAGCTCCATCCTCTACAATTTGCTGCAGTTTTTCAGGGTTATGCAGTTACTATACATTATACACCACATGCTGATTGCTATACTGTACAGTAACTTATAATATCACATAGTCAGCTGTTTCTAAATGTTTGTTTCATCAGTTCTACATGTTATTCAGAATATAAAATCATTATATTTGGGGCGTGGAACCAATTGTCCGCATTCTTATGGGAAAATTTGCTTTGGTGTAAGAGTGGATTTGGATTACAAGCACAGTCCCGGAACGAATTATGCTCGTAATCCAAGGCACCACTGTTATTTGCCTGGGGCAGTGTATATAAATCTGGGCCTCATTGGCACTCAAGTAGCTGTTACCCTTTATGTAAAGCGACCAATCAGTCATATATTACAAGGTTTTTTTGGTTTTTTTTTTTTTGGGGGGGGGGGGGGGGGGGGGGTGGTGGTGACAAGTGTAGCTGCTTGTCAACCCCCCCACCCCCCCTTACACCTTCCCATGTCTCCTAGAAGAATATTTTATAAACCTAGAGAGTTACCTTTCGTCCGGCACAGGAAGTTTATCGAAGTATTCTGGAGTCACATAGACGTGACAGGTGGAGCAGGCGAGAGAGGACTCACAGGCTCCTGTAATACAAGGGAGACGGTTACTGACTGATACCACAACACAATATTAAAGACTTCTCTCACTTGGTCGTGTCCTCCCGGTATTACATGCTTGATGTGAGGTCTGTTGGTCGCTGTTGCCTTCATATCCTCCTCTAAGCTGCTGTGTGTGTGTTCTCCTACCCAACTACACCTTGATACAGTTATAACCATTGTGATCTACCCTCTCTGAAGACTTGGATGCTCTGCCACCTCTCCACTCTCTGATCTGCCATTTCCAGCCTCCCCCACTCTACTTCTTTTTCTAACACTGTCAGAAGGAAGCGGGAGAGCAGAGACAGTCCATGTTACATCAGCAGCACCGCCAGCTATACACAAGGAGTTATACAGACACTGCAGCAGCAGCAGCGCCAGCAGCTATACAGACACCGCAGCAGCAGCACCTATACACAGAAGTTATACAGACACCGCAGCAGCAGCACCTATACACAGAAGTTATACAGACACCGCAGCAGCAGCACCAGCAGCTATACACAGAGTTATACAGACACCGCAGCAGCACCAGCTATACACAGCGAGTTATACAGACACCGCAGCAGCAGCACTGCCAGCTATACACAGCGAGTTATACAGACACCGCAGCAGCTATACACAGGGAGTTATACAGACACTGCAGCACCAGCTATACACAGAAGTTATACAGACACCGCAGCAGCAGCACCACCACCAGCTATACACAGGGAGTTATACAGACACCGCAGCAGCAGCACCAGCAGCTATACACGGAGTTATACAGACACCACAGCAGCACCACCAGCTATACACAGAAGTTATACAGACACCGCAGCAGCAGCACCAGCAGCTATACACAGGGAGTTATACAGACACTGCAGCAGCACTGCCAGCTACACACAGGGAGTTAAACAGACACTGCAGCAGCACTGCCAGCTATACAGACACCGCAGCAGCAGTACTGACAGCTATACACAGAAGTTATACAGACAGTGCAGCAGCATCGCTAGCTATACACAGGGACTTACACAGACATCACAGCAGCAAAATGGCAGGAAATTTTTAATAAGGACTATTTAGAAGGTTTTGGCATTTAGAAAGCAAACTACAACAAAACTTCAGTGCAAAGGTGTCCTGGTCTGTAACCCATCCTCGACATGTGACACCTCAAAAAATTGGGACCTGAGACTATGGTGTTCTGCAGGGAGATAACATAGGTCCATTTGTATCTCAAGATGTCACGGCATATAGTGACCCTGGCTTTTATGCAGCTGGACAAAAGGGCTGCTCTCATACAACTGCAGGGTGGTAAGCAGACCCCCCCAGATGATAGCTGGATTACCAGACTATGCATAAACCACTGCGACAGCAATATCTTATTGCTGAAATCCTGAGATATAGCAGTTATAGTGTTGGGTATACATACCTTCCAAGTCTATGCTATACCTATGAGCTAGGTATAACACGCTCTCTCCGACTTTCCCTTTCACTGGGATTCGCTTGCCTTCCCGATCCACAAATATCACATCCACCCTGCGGGTACAGGTACAGGATACATAAGATATTAAATATTAGGTGTCAAAGCAAAGGCCTTGTATTACCACAATTCATTCTACATAGGGTTTTACTTAATGTTCTCAAGATTTTACTGATCCTATACACCAGTTAGGCTAGGTTCACACTGCGTTTTCAGCATCCCTTTAACGGATCCGTTTTTTTTAACGGTCAAAAAAGTAGTGTCAACAGTACTTTATTGTGCGTCAAAAAAAACGCATCCGTTTTGATCCGTTTTTTTTTTTATAATGAAAGTCAATGGAAAAATGGATGCACACAAATGCATCCGTTTTTTGCAAAAAACGGATCCGTTAGACGGATGCTGAAAACGCAGTGTGAACCTAGCCTCACCTCCAGAGCTGAAAATCTAGTTGGTTTTCTGTTACACACATATAAATTAATTCTGATAACTTAAAAGGGTACTCCAGCGAAGATCTTTTTCTTTCATATCAACTGGCATCAGAAAGTTATATAGATTTGTAATTTACTATTTAAAAATCGGCAGTCTTCAAGTACTTATTAGCTGCTGTATGTCCAGCAGGAAGTGATGTATTCTTTCCAGTCTGACACAGTGCTCTCTGCTGCCACCTCTGTCCATGTCAGGAACTGTCCAGAGCAGTGCAGGTTTTCTATGGAGATTTGCTCCTGCTCTGGACAGTTCCTGACATGGACAGAGGTGGATGTGAATTGCAGTTTAGCAACAGCTGGAGAGATGCAGGGTCCCTATTGCTGCCATAGAGTAGGCACCTTTAGTATAACATTAGATGAGAGATCATGTGACTGGTCCTATCCATACATATGTGATATAGCAATAGGGGTGGCTGATAGAGCGGGTATATGTAATAACACATCATCACCTGAATCAGTCAGGACCCCCAGTCACCGCTATATAGGGGCCATGTGTCCCCAATGTGAACAGAACTCTACAAGACTTCCATATATAACTGACGCTGCTCTTGGCCCATAGACTTAGAATGAAGTGTCAGCCCACGTTCCCGTGACTTTTTATTACTGGAGTACCCCTTTAAGGCTTCAGAAGTTTTTCTTAGGAATTATTTGAGTGCATTTCAGTATTTTTCCCCCGCATTTCTGTTATTCCATATAAATCACATGACAGTATGACTTACGTCTCCTCGTGGGGATCTTTTGCAGACCCGTCCTCATCTGACTGGGAGGAGGAGGCTAAACAGAAAATAACTCAGTCAGGTCCTTGTCACCCATAGGTTATAATAAAAATGCACAAAATGTACTAAGATGTTATAGCGAATATATCACTGAAAAACCGCAGCCGGGTTCCCGCCATCTGCATTGCATTGAAACGTGATCTGCTGCGGGGTGGACAGTGAAACAGAGGTGCCCCTTCATTTTTACTCCTCTACTATGAGGATCTGAGCCTCACTGCGAGGGGCTATAGTCCTTACCTCTAAGAGTGGTCCCTATGTGGAAACACAGCTTAGGCTGAGTTCACATTCCGTTTTTTTATCCGTTTTATGCAAAAAAAAACAAAAAAAAAACGGATGAATTTCTGTGCATCCGTTTTTTCATTGACTAAAAAAACAAATAAAAAAAATCAAGAAGCATCTGTTTTTTTAGCATGGTTGATGGCACATTTATCCCAGGATACAAGCCCCTCTTACCCGCGTTCTGATCGCTCTGCACATTAGTTGGACTGTGCTGCCTGAAGCCGGCGGAAACCTGGGACATCCTGGATGCTACATTATTCCTCATACACCAAGAGGTCAGACATCCGGCTCTCATGCCCCTTCTTATCAGGGAGACGGCCATCTATCTGCCAGACACAGCAAAGGGGCAGCGGCAATTCCTTCCTCACTTCACTCCCCTCAACAGGATCCACAGGACTAAGAGAGAAAGAGTAGAAAATACATCATTGCAGATCAGCAAATGGAGAAAATACAAGACACCGTCATATAAGATAAGTAATGTAATGAATGTACACAGTGACCTCACCAGCAGAATAGTGAGTGCAGCTCTGGAGTATAATACAGGATGTAACTCAGGATCAGTACAGGATAAGTAATGTAATGTATGTACACAGTGACCCCACCAGCAGAATAGTGAGTGCAGCTCTGGAGTATAATACAGGATGTAACTCAGGATCAGTACAGGATAAGTAATGTAATGTATGTACACAGTGACCCCACCAGCAGAATAGTGAGTGCAGCTCTGGAGTATAATATAGAATGTAACTCAGGATCAGTATAGGATAAGTAATGTAATGTATGTACACAGTGACCCCACCAGCAGAATAGTGAGTGCAGCTCTGGAGTATAATATAGAATGTAACTCAGGATCAGTATAGGATAAGTAATGTAATGTATGTACACAGTGACCCCACCAGCAGAATAGTGAGTGCAGCTCTGGAGTATAATACAGGATGTAACTCTCTGGATCAGTACAGGATCAGTAATATAATGTATGTACACAGTGACCCCACCAGCAGAATAGTGAGTGCAGCTCTGGAGTATAATACAGGATGTAACTCAGGATCAGTAATGTAATGTAATGTATGTACATAGTGACCTTACCAGCAGAATAATGAGTGCAGCTCTGGGGTATAATACAGGATGTAACTCAGAATCAGTATAGGATAAGTAATGTAATGTACAGAGTGACCCCACCAGCAGAATAGTGAGTGCAGCTCTGGAGTATAATACAGGATGTAACTCAGGATCAGTACAGGATCAGTAATGTAATATATGTACATAGTGACCCCACCAGCAGAATGTGTGAGTGCAGCTCTGGAGTATAATACAGGATGTAACCCAGGATCAGTACAGGATAAGTAATGTAATGTATGTACACAGAGACCCCACCAGCAGAATAGTGAGTGCAGCTCTGGAGTATAATACAGGATGTAACTCAGGATCAGTACAGGATCAGTAATGTAATATATGTACACAGTGATCTCACCAGCAGAATAGTGAGTGCAGCTCTGGGTGTAATACAGGATATAACTCAGGATCAGTAATGTGATGTATGTACACAGCAGAATAGTGAGTGCAGCTCTGGAGTATAGTACATGGTGTATAGTGACTCCACATTTCTCCCCTCATCATGTGACCTATAAGACACAGCTAGTGAAGCATGCAGCTCCAATCACATGACTCGGCTGTAACTATCACACTGCCTAGGTGGCTGAATGATTGATGCCCCGGGTCACTATATAGATATGATCCCCTTTACAGTACCCGCTCCCAGCATTACTACACAGGGAACCACTGACGGACTCACAAATAACACTCACCTGGAAACCACTTCCGATTGGCCACTGTGCCTCCTCCAATATGGCGCCCCCACTCTCCCTCACCAGACGTATGACGTCATCAGAACGTCGCGCCCACCTTGTCAGTTAATACCATCGAGTTGCAGACACTCGTCCCTGAATGCCCTTTGTGGTGGAAGGTCCTCCGCTCCGCCCCCTCACTTTATTCTGATTGGTAGATGGCGTGCGGGCCCCGCCTTTCCCCTCTGCACCGGAAGTGGCTCCAGAGCGGATCGAGCGGCAGTGCGATGACATCTTGGCGGAGCTAGGTGTGCGGCGGCGGAGGAGGCTGAGGCGGGGGAGATGTGTCTGGCCGGCGGCGTAAGGAGGGGCCTGGACACCGACTGACTCCGGAGCCGGTGAGTTGCCTGGAGAGTGCGGGCCGCGCGTAGGCCTGAGCCGGCCACAGGGCGCTGACTGAGGGGAGGATGACACAGGACGGCTATGGAGGGGCTGCAGCCGCTCACTATACATCCTATAGCACTGGCTGCAGGCTATTACTCTCTGGTATCAGCCATATACTCTACATCCTATAGCACTGGCTGCAGGCTATTACTCTCTGGTATCAGCCATATACATCCTATAGCACTGGCTGCAGGCTATTACTCTCTGGTATCAGCCATATACTCTACATCCTATAGCACTGGCTGCGGGCTATTACTCTCTGGTATCAGCCATATACATCCTATAGCACTGGCTGCAGGCTATTACTCTCTGGTATCAGCCATGTAATATATATATCACTAACTGCAGGCTATTACTCTCTGGTATCAGCCATATACTCTACATCCTATAACACTGGCTGCGGGCTATTACTCTCTGGTATCAGCCATATACTATACATCCTATAGCACTGGCTGCGGGCTATTACTCTCTGGTATCAGCCGTATACATCCTATAGCACTGGCTGCGGGCTATTACTCTCTGGTATCAGCCGTATACATCCTATAGCACTGGCTGCAGGCTATTACTCTCTGGTATCAGCCATGTAATATATATAAATATATATCACTAACTGCAGGCTATTACTCTCTGGTATCAGCCATATACATCCTATAGCACTGGCTGCAGGCTATTACTCTCTGGTATCAGCCATGTAATATATATCACTAATTGCAGGCTATTACTCTCTGGTATTAGCCATATACATACTATAGCAGTGACTGCAGGCTATTACTCTCTGGTATCAGCCATATACATCCTATAGCAGTGACTGCAGGCTATTACTCTCTCGTATCAACCATATACTATATCTCCTATAGCAGTGACTGCAGGCTATTACTCTCTCGTATCAACCATATACTATATCTCCTATAGCAGTGACTGCAGGCTATTACTCTCTCGTATCAGCCATATACTATATCTCCTATAGCACTGATTACAAGCGATTGCTCTCAGGTATCAGCCATGTCATCCTGAGGAGGTGCTTAGTGTAGGGAAAAGTATACACGTGTCATCCAGTGGAGGAGCTAAGTGTAGAGTATATACTACAGGACTGAGTATATACTTTTGCCTCCTGTTCTGGACCATCATCCACAGCAGGGGAGTACATCTTACTATGGGAAAGGTGCACTGTATACAGGCTGACTGTGGTGTAGTGTATATATACAATATATATACTATAGGGCTGACTGTGGTGTAGTATATATACAGTATATATACTATAGGGCTGACTGTGGTGTAGTATATATACAATATATATACTATAGGGCTGACTGTGGTGTAGTATATATACAGTATATATACTATAGGGCTGACTGTGGTGTAGTATATATACAGTATATATACTATAGGGCTGACTGTGGTGTAGTATATATACAGTATATATACTATAGGGCTGACTGTGGTGTAGTATATATACAGTATATATACTATAGGGCTGACTGTGGTGTAGTATATATACAGTATATATACTATAGGGCTGACTGTGGTGTAGTATATATACTATAGGGCTGACTGTGGTACAGTATATATACAGTATATATACTATAGGGCTGACTGTGGTGTAGTATATATACAGTATATATACTATAGGGCTGACTGTGGTGTAGTATATATACAGTATATATACTATAGGGCTGACTGTGGTGTAGTATATATACAGTATATATACTATAGGGCTGACTGTGGTACAGTATATATACAGTATATATACTATAGGGCTGACTGTGGTGTAGTATATATACAGTATATATACTATAGGGCTGACTGTGGTGTAGTATATATACAGTATATATACTATAGGGCTGACTGTGGTGTAGTATATATACAGTATATATACTATAGGGCTGACTGTGGTGTAGTATATATACAGTATATATACTATAGGGCTGACTGTGGTGTAGTATATATACAGTATATATACTATAGGGCTGACTGTGGTGTAGTATATATACAGTATATATACTATAGGGCTGACTGTGGTGTAGTATATATACAGTATATATACTATAGGGCTGACTGTGGTGTAGTATATATATACAGTATATATACTATAGGGCTGACTGTGGTGTAGTATATATATACAGTATATATACTATAGGGCTGACTGTGGTGTAGTATATATACTATAGGGCTGACTGTGGTACAGTATATATACAGTATATATACTATAGGGCTGACTGTGGTACAGTATATATACAGTATATATACTATAGGGCTGACTGTGGTGTAGTATATATACAGTATATATACTATAGGGTTGACTGTGGTGTAGTATATATACAGTATATATACTATAGGGCTGACTGTGGTGTAGTATATATACTATAGGGCTGACTGTGGTACAGTATATATACAGTATATATACTATAGGGCTGACTGTGGTGTAGTATATATACAGTATATATACTATAGGGTTGACTGTGGTGTAGTATATATACAGTATATATACTATAGGGCTGACTGTGGTGTAGTATATATACTATAGGGCTGACTGTGGTACAGTATATATACAGTATATATACTATAGGGCTGACTGTGGTGTAGTATATATACTATAGGGCTGACTGTGGTGTAGTATATATACAGTATATATACTATAGGGCTGACTGTGGTACAGTATATATACAGTATATATACTATAGGACTGACTGTGGTGTAGTATATATACTATAGGGCTGACTGTGGTGTAGTATATATACAGTATATATACTATAGGGCTGACTGTGGTACAGTATATATACTATAGGGCTGACTGTGGTACAGTATATATACTATAGGGCTGACTGTGGTACAGTATATATACAGTATATATACTATAGGGCTGACTGTGGTGTAGTATATATACAGTATATATACTATAGGGCTGACTGTGGTACAGTATATATACTATAGGGCTGACTGGTACAGTATATATACTATAGGGCTGACTGTGGTACAGTATATATACTATAGGGCTGACTGTGGTACAGTATATATACAGTATATATACTATAGGGCTGACTGTGGTGTAGTATATATACTATAGGGCTGACTGTGGTGTAGTATATATACTATAGGGCTGACTGTGGTGTAGTATATATACAGTATATATACTATAGGGAATGTACGCTACTATTCCCTGTTATCAGCTTACTGCAGAGTAGTATGATGGAAACCAGTCTGCTAGTACCTTATACTGCGGGCATGCATGTAGTCTATTGTACCCTGTTATCAGCCAGTCCCTGTGACTTGTTAGATTCACATCACACACTTTTGGTTCTAGCAGCAGATTAAAGGGGTACTCCAGTGATTTTTTTTTTCTTTTAGATTAACTAATGTTATAAAGTTTTATTACTTCTATTTAAAATCTCCAGTCTTCCAGTACTTATCAGCTGCTGGATATCCTACAGGAAGTTGTGGTATTCTTTCCAGTCTGACACAGTGCTCTCTGCTGCCACCTCTGTCCATGTCAGGAACTGTCCAAAGCAGCAGCAAATCCCCATAGAAAACCTCTCCTGCTCTGGACAGTTCCTGACATGGACAGAGGTGGCAGCAGAGAGCACTGTGTCAGACTGGAAAGAATACACCACTTCCTGCAGGACATATAGCAGCTGATAAATACTGGATTATTTGAATTGTAATCCAAATCCGCTCTTAAAATTGTAATCCAAAGCAAATTTTCCCATAAGAAATCATAGAAATGCAGACAATTGGTTCCACACCCCAAAAATAATAATTTATTACTCTGAATAACATGTAACACAAATGAGACAAACATTCAGGAACAGCAGAATATGTGATATTATAAGTTACTGTACAGTAATGGAGAGGATGGGAAACACAAGGGCGGACAGAGACTGCAGGGAGCAGGAAGGAATGAGCAGGGCAGATGTGGGCACATACATGCAGCACTCTCTGTCCGGGGAGAGAGGGGTCACAGTCCTGTCCCCTGATGTAAGCCCCAGCCTAAAGTGGATCTATGATTTGTAAGGTGAGGGAGACTTCCTGGGTCAGAGTACAGAGCTGTAGACCCCGCTATGCAGACCGTGCCCCTCCCCCACTCCCCCTCCCACCCAGTACAGGGAGCTCTTAAACCAAAGCAATGCTCTTAAACCAAGTCACAATTTTTTAAAAACTGTGAGCTCTTAAACCAAGTTACTCTTAAACCAAGGTACCAATGTAATTTACAAATCTATATAACTTTCTGACAGCAGCTGATTTTAAAAGAAAAAGCATTTCACCAGAGTTCCCCTTTAAGTTGTAAAGCGTTTTGATTACCGCCCCTCTGTTTGTATATCTGGGCAGATCTGCCATTCAGAAGCTGTGTGTGTGGCTGATGGGGAGAGCTATTGTTCTATAGGATGTTATTGTTTCTGTGATGGTAAGTGTGTCGCTGGTTCCTGACTCTTAGGAGGAGGAGGGGGGGGGGGGTCTCTTCCTGAACTCTAATGTCTTATGACTGGTTCTCCTTGTTCTATATGTCTTTATGCCATAGACCATGGATTGGGAACCAGCGGCCCTCCAGCTGTTGTACAACTACAACTCACACCTAGATAGTCAAAAGCTTGCTTTGCATGCTGGGAGTTGTAGTTTTCCTGGTGCTGTAGGGGTCCTATGACGTGCGATGTATGTGCAGGAATAGTCAGGCTGTACGGCTGTCATGGAGCAGCGAGACCCCGGCCTACATCATGGTGGCAGCACAGCTCACAGCTCTCACGCCTTTGGCCGACCTCCATCTGTCTATGGTTTAACAGGTGATGACCAAGATGTTCTGCACAGTATTGTTTTCTTCCATTGTGGAGAATCCTTACCACTTTACTACAGTGCATATAGCATAAGACTGCGGTTACTAGTAAGGTGATCACACCGCAAGCATACACTGCACGGAGGACCTGGTCACAAGAGCTTACACTCTATAAGGAGGAGACGCAAGAGGAGTGAGGAGCCTGATCACAAGAGCTTACACTCTATAAGGATAGAGGGGACGCAAGAGGAGTGAGGAGCCTGATCACAGGAGCTTACACTCTATAAGGAGGACACACAAGAGGAGTGAGGAGCCTGATCACAAGAGCTTACACTCTATGAGGAGTGAGACACAAGAGGAGTGAGGACCCTGATCACAAGAGCTTACACTCTATAAGGAAATAGGAGACACAAGAGGAGTGAGGAGCCTGATCACAAGAGCTTACACTCTATAAGGAGGACACACAAGAGGAGTGAGGAGCCTGATCACAAGAGCTTACACTCTATAAGGATAGAGGGGACGCAAGAGGAGTGAGGAGCCTGATCACAGGAGCTTACACTCTATAAGGAGGACACACAAGAGGAGTGAGGAGCCTGATCACAAGAGTTTACAATCTATGAGGAGACAAGAGGAGTGAGGAGCCTGATCACAAGAGCTTACACTCTATAAGGAAATAGGAGACACAAGAGGAGTGAGGAGCCTGATCACAAGAGCTTACACTCTATAAGGAGGACACACAAGAGGAGTGAGGAGCCTGATCACAAGAGCTTACACTCTGAGGAGACAAGAGGAGCGAGGACCCTGATCACAGGAGCTTACACTCTGAGGAGAGAGACACAAGAGGAGTGAGGACCCTGATCACAAGAGCTTACACTCTAGGAGGAGACACAAGAGGAGTGAGGAGCCTGATCACAAGAGCTTACACTATGAGGAGACAAGAGGAGTGAGGAGCCTGATCACAGGAGCTTACACTCTGAGGAGACAAGAGGAGCGAGGACCCTGATCACAGGAGCTTACACTCTGAGGAGAGAGACACAAGAGGAGTGAGGACCCTGATCACAAGAGCTTACACTCTTGAGGAGAGAGACACAAGAGGAGTGAGGACCCTGATCACAGGAGCTTACACTCTGAGGAGACACAAGAGGAGTGAGGACCCTGATCACAAGAGCTTACACTCTGAGGAGAGAGACACAAGAGGAGTGAGGACCCTGATCACAGGAGCTTACACTCTGAGGAGAGAGACACAAGAGGAGTGAGGACCCCGATCACAGGAGCTTACACTCTATGAGGAGACACAAGAGGAGTGAGGAGCCTGATCACAGGAGCTTACACTCTGAGGAGACACAAGAGGAGTGAGGACCTTGCTCTCGAGCTTACACTCTATGTAAAGTGCATTGAGGCAGTGTACCCAAATAACCTTAAAGTCTTCTCTCTCCTGTAGCCTTAGTTAGGGGTCAGTCCTGAGGGATAGTGTTACTGCTTGTGGAGACCCAGCAGGTGTATGGAGTCTTGGGGTCCTATTACACAGAGCGATAAATGATTGCAAACAAGATTGTTTCTCGTTAACCTGAAATCATTCCCCATATTACACAGAATGATAATCGTTAGTTACGATCATTACTATGATCGTTACTGCGATTGTTTTGCGGTTTGTTACTATGATCTTTTGCTCCTTCTGATCCCAGCAAAACAATGAGCAATGTGCGATTACACTGAACGGTTAGTGAACAAATGTGGAACTTGAACGCACGTGGAATTACAGCGAACGATCAGTGATAATTTTAGGTTCAGATCTTAATCAACGATCAACGACATACAAACGATTTTTCGATCGTTGCCTGCAACTACACAGAACGATTATTGTTTAAATTCGAACAATATAACGATTTTTCGCACGATAATTGTCCTGTGTAATAGGGCCCTAACAGGCAATGCCTCCTGGGTAGTAATATGCATAATTGCTCTTCTGCTGAAGGAAGAAAACAACTTGGGGGAGCTCTGTCCAATAGGTGGCGCTAAGGGATGGTTTTCTATTTTCTATTTCGAGGTGATGATTTATGGTGTAGACATCCATATGTCACTTTAAGCTCCCCATCTGGTACATTTGCCTGCTGGGAGTTGTAGTTTAAGAGCTGTAGAGCCATATGTCAGAGACCGTTTACTGCAGGAGCCCAGCTGCTTTACTACAGACTGTCACCAGAAACTTGTCACCACTAGGAGGCCACTTATGGTGCCTTTACTCAGGGAGATTTATCTGACAGATTTTTTAAGCCAAAGCCAGGAACAGACTATAAACAGGGAGCAGGTCATAAAGGAAAGACTAAGATTTCTCCTCTTCTCAACTCTATTCCTGGCTTTGGCTTCAAATATCTGTCAGATAAATCTGTCTGCGTAAACGCACCATTACACCCTATTGTATGGTGTATCATTGCCACTGCCGTGTGCAGCAACTGATTGATTGTTGATTGATGGGGGTGCCGGGAGTCCCCACCAATCTAATATTAATGGACTGTCCCACAGGTGCCAAACTCCTACCAGTGGCCATGTCAGGAACTGTCCAGAGCAGCAAATCCCCATAGAAAACCTCTCCTGCTCTGGACCGTTCCTGACATGGACAGAGGTAGCAGCAAAGAACACTGTCAGACTGGAAAGAATACACCACTTCCTGCAGGACATACAGCAGCTGATGAGTACTGGAAGACTGGAGATTTTTAAATAGAAGTAAACTACAAATCTATATAACTTTCTGAAAGCAGTTGATTTGAATGAATGAAAATTTCACCGGAGTGCGCCTTTAAAGACTGGATAACGGATTAGAAGATGCTAATGAGCGCCATAGGGGAATAGGGGAATCCCATCTAAACACTAAAAATATATATATATATTATATATATATATATATATATATATATATATATATATATATATATATATATATATATATAATCTCCTATATCTATTAGGTCGTTGCTGCCCGCAGTATTACGGCCGCCTCCCACCCCGGCGGTGGCGTCTTTGACACTTCTGCCATACCACAGCTTTAAATAGCATTTAGCACATTTGTAGCCGCTCTGGCCTCAGCTTAACATCACATGCATCAGGAGCGATCACATCTCAAAATAGGAAACCAAGCAGATTAGCTAATGGAGCCGCCGCCGCTTCCCCCCCTGAGCATCGGCTGCAATGAAAATCCCACCCTTTAATGTTTTATAAAGGAAATACTCTGAGCGGCGGCTTCTCCCGAGGCCGGGGAGCTCCAGTGTCCCTCTGGCTGTGAAGTTCCTCTATTTGGAGTGTATTTGTTTCATGAAACCCAGCGCTGTAACCTTATGTCTCTTCTCGCATTCCCCCAAGGCCTTAATGCCGTATCTATGCAGTCACGGCCGCCGGGGTACGAGGGCGCTCAGCGTCTGATACCCACCGTGGACCTGCCCTGGATCAGTGCTTTACTATTCCTGGGGTCCCTATAGACTGCAGCCTTCTACCTGAGCACACCTGGGGATGTGTGTGTGTGTATGTATATATATATATATATATATATATATATATATATATATATATATATATATATATATATAATATTGCAATATGCTTCTCTCTCTCTCTCTCTCTCTCTCTCTCTCTCTCTCTCTCCCTCTTATATCCCTCTTATATCCCTCTTATATCCCTCTTATATCCCTCTTATATCCCTCTTATATCCCTCTTATATCCCTCTTATATCCCTCTTATATCCCTCTTATATCCCTCTTATATCCCTCTTATATCCCTCTTATATCCCTCTTATATCCTTCTTTCAACACAACCAGGGCCTGTCTCAGTTCATAGACTCCAGGGGGGTCCTTCACCTTTGTGGGCCCCCCTTTGTATGTAATTCAGGACTACTACTTTAGTAGGTCACCAAGATTTTTTTTTTTCTTTTAAATCAACTGGTGCCAGAGACTTAATTACTTCTATTAAAAAGAAATCTCAAGTCTTCCTGTACTTATCAGCTGCTGTATGTCCTGCAGGAAGTAGTTATTCTTTCCAGTCTGACACACTGCTCTCTGCTGTCACCTCTGTCCATGTCAGGAACTGTCCAGAGCAGGAGAGGTTTTCTATGGGGACTTGCTACTGCTCTGGACAGTTCCTGACATGGACAGAGGTGGCAGCAGAGAACGCTGTGTCAGACTGGAAAGAATCCACAACTTTCTGCAGGACATACAGCAGCTGATAAGTACAGGAAGACTTGAGATTTCTTTTTAATAGAAGTAAATTACCAATCTCTGGCACCAGTGGATTTAAAAGGATTTTGTTTTCTGTGAACTACCCCTTTAAGGTGCCTTGTGCTGTGAGCTTGTCAGCAGCGATTCATCCTCCTTGCCTCGGCCTGCCCCTCCATTTCTGAGAGCAGCACCCACATCTGTCACCGAATGACTCATTTCCCCAAGGAGTTATTCATCTTGGCTCCTATTAGTCGCGGCACGTGCCGGATAATACATGGCGCACGCTTAGTGCGACCTGTCACCAGACAAGTGGCTTCCTGCTATTACAGAAGCACTTGGTCCAGAGCTGTCAGTATATATATATAATATAATATATATATATGTCCTATACTGCTGGGAGGAGACTGTCGCCTGCTACTGACTACCGCATTGTATGGGCCTGCAGAGATTGATACACTACTGCATAGTGCCCAGCAGCACAGAGGATTTCAGGAGAGAAACTTCTTGTGGGAGCCAGTGGTGTGTACATGGTAAAGACAGGTATGTCTGTGTGATGGAGAGAACAGCTCACAGCAGCACAGAGGAATTCTGGAGAAAAGTTTATTGTGGGGGATGTACAGTAAGGATAGGTGTGTGTGTATGAAGAGGAATAGCGCTCACAGCAGCACTGAGTATAAAAGGAGAGAATTGTGTTATGGGAACCCATATAGTGCCTAAAGTTAAGGACTTGTGATATGGCGAGAACAGCTCACAGCAGCGCAGAGTATTTTAGGTGGGATATAGTGTCCATAATAAAGCAGGGATATGTGATTGCAGCAGGAACATCTCACAGCAGCACAGAGTATTTTAGGTGGGATATAGTGTCCATAATAAAGCAGGGATATGTGATTGCAGCAGGAACAGCTCACAGCAGCACAGAGTATTTTATGGAAGTTGTTATATCTAAGGACATAGATGTATGACAGCGGGAGGAATGTCTCACAGCAGCACAGAGTGTGTCAGGAGATATTAAGCGTCAGTAGTAAGAACTGGGCATGTGTGACAGTAAAACCTCACAGCAACACAGAGTATTTTAGGAGAGGTGTAGCATCCATACAGACAGTGATGTGTTTGTGTCTTGTAGTGTCCATAGTAAAGGTGGGGTGTGTTCGGGGGTAACTGCTCACAGCAGTACAGAGTATATAAGGAGAGAACCATGTGAGCCAGTGTATGGTGTGACAGCATGAACATAGGAGGAGATTTATCAAACATGGTGTAAAGTGACACTGGCTCAGTTGCCCCTAGCAACCAATCAGATTCCACCTTTCATTTTCCAAAGAGTCTGTGAGGGATGAAAGGTGGAATCTGATTGGTTGCTAGGGGCAACTGAGACAGTTTCACTGTACACCATGTTTGATAAATCTCCCCCATAGTGTTTTAGAAGGGTAGCGTCCATTGAGAGACAGTGTCGTGTCATGCCTATGGGGTATGATGGTATGACCAGCTCACAGCAGCACAGAGTATTTTAGAAGACTCTAGTGCAAGGCAGTGATAACAGAGCATACAATGGATGAGTCTCTCTGCCAGATGACCCCTTTATGCTAGGTTTACACGGAACGATAATTCGCCCAATCGAACGATTAACGATTTTGAAGCAACAATTTGGTTTTTTATAACAATCAGCGTTTAGACTGAGAAAAATCGTTAGAAGGTTCGAAAAAAAAAAAAACGTTATTGCGATCATTTTTTAGATCGTTTAAGCCCATCTTTCACATAGGGTGAATCTTTGAAAGACCGTTTACACGAAGCGATCTGCGAATATTTAGCGGACGACGATTTGAGAACATGTTGAAGGACCAAAATGAACGATTTTTCGCTCATCGCTTAATGGTTTGCTGTGTTTACACGGAACGATTATCGCTCAAAAACGATCGTTTTAGCGAAAATTCGAACGATAATCGTTCCGTGTAAACCCAGCATTAGTGTCTGGATAGATTTCTATGTTTCTTTCCCCATGGCTCTTGTGTTGCCTGTCTCTAACTGGCAGCTCTCCAGCTGGTGCCAAACTACAATTCCCATCATGCCTGGACAGCCAAAGCGAAGCTTTGGCTGTCCAGGCATGATGGGAATTGTAGTTTGGCAACAGCTGGTGGGCGGAAGGTTCCCCATCCCTGATCTATACTTTCGGTAAATGAACACTGTAACATGTGACGTAATGGCTGTAACCAGGACGGGAGAGAGACTGGCACAATATCCAGGACAATGAAACATTGTAACAAACTGCAGCCGTGTGAAGTCATGAATGGGGTGTCAGCAGCCGGTGGCATTAATAAGCATGCACAGTCACTTAGGCCTTTTATTATAGTGTATTGTGTGTGTGTATAGATATATATTGTTTTATGCTTTATTAAAAATTTATTTTTTAATTTATGTTTTATTAAACATTTTCTGATTAGTGACTGGACCGGCCCTTTTATTAATAGTTAAAGGAGTTCTCAACTTCCTGGAGACCTTGGACGGTAAAATGTTTCGCTCAGCTCCAATCTATCAGGAAACAGTGTTCAGTTTCTCTGCAGCGCCACCACAGGAGCAAGGAAGCATTGCACAGGATTAAAGGGGAGCTCCGGCAATAATCTTTTTATTTATTTTTTTATTTAAATCAACTGGTTTCAGAAACTTATACAGGTTTTTACATTATTTTCTATAAAAAAAAAAAAACCTCAAGTCTTCAAGTACTTATCAGCTGCTGTTTGTACTGAAGGAAGTGGTCTTTCCAGTCTGGAGAGCAGGAGAGGTTTTCTATGGGGATTTTCTACTGTTCTGGACAGTTCCTGACATGGACAGAGGTGGCAGCAGACTGGAAAGAATATACCACATAAAGCAGCTAATAAGTATGGGAAGACTTGAGATTTTTTTTAAATAGAAGTAAATTACAAATCTATATAACTTTTGGAAACCAGTTAATTTGAAAGAAGAAGAGTACCCCTTTAATTCTGATCAATGGGTTGTACAATCTAGGATTGGTCCTTCAGAGAGACGCTCCTGGTAGCTGCCTTCCATCTCTTTCTCTTTACTCCCAAAGGGTTTTCTATGTGGATATTTTCCTTGTTTTTTTTTTTCTTGTAATTTTACGTAACTTTTATATATATATTTTTTTTTTCTTCTCTTCTAGTATATGCCAGAGTTAGCTGCTGCTAAACAACCTGACGAGAAGTCTTCCAGCTCATACTCCCATGTTCTGAAAACTGGACACACTTGTGTACTTGTCATGAAGATGGAGGCGGTCGGCAAGGATGAACAACTTCTAGACTCTGAAGTGCCTCCTCACGTCACCCAGGAGAAAGCGGACTCTCAGGCCGAAGAAGGAGCTCTGGATCTGCAGCCACCTTCTCTCAAAGATGGCGCCGAAGACGTCCCGGACTCTTCTGGGCTGGCGTCAATGCCTTGCCTGCTGATGGAACTGAGAAGAGACTCCTCTGAGTCTCAGCTGGCGTCTACTGAAAGCGACAAACCCACCACTGGCCGGGTGTACGAGAGCGACTCCTCTAACCACTGCATGCTTTCTCCTTCTTCCAGCGGACACCTGGCCGACTCCGACACACTGTCTTCCGCCGAAGAAAACGAGACCCGACGCCCCCAAGCAATAACCGAAGGCTGCGACGCTGCTGGCCAAGGAGCAGCTGCCACCGCCGTGGCTCGCAAATCCCGGAGATCTCGGTCAGAGAGTGAAACCTCCACTATGGCTGCCAAGAAAAATCGCCAGTCCAGCGAAAAGCAGAACGGTCGCGTCACCAAGATCAAAGGTCACAGGAGCCAAAAGCACAAAGAGAGGATCCGGCTGCTGAGGCAGAAGAGAGAGGCGGCCGCTCGCAAGAAGTATAACTTGCTGCAGGACAGTAGTACAAGCGACAGCGACCTCACCTGCGACTCGAGTACGAGCTCATCGGATGAGGACGAAGAGGTTTCAGGGAGCAGTAAGACAATCACAGCGGAGATTCCAGGTAAGATGGCGGCCTCGGCCTAATGCAGTTCTCAGAGCTGACAATCTAACGCCTCGTTGAGTTAGCCCTTGTTGAGTTAGCTTGATCTAGTGACTTGTGTTTTATGCCGCCACATGGAGGTCTCTTGCTCTAGTGTCACACAAGCGGTGGCTGACCGGCGCAGTAGTATGGGTTTTGCACATGAACTGATTTACTTGTTGACTCAACCTATTTTGCATCCACATTCAAGACCTAGAAGAAGTCATCACCTGATCCTACCCGATTATTAAAGGACTGTAAGGTGAAAGCCATGTGTCTTCAAGGGTCTGTCTGCTGCACAATTGCTATAGGACGCATAAGACCAGGGATGAGGAACATTCAGCCCTCCAGCTGGTGCAAAACTACAATTCCCATCATGCCTGGACAGCCAAAGCTTTAGTTTTGGCTGTCCAGGCATGATGACATTTGTAGTTTTGCAACAGCATGAGAGCCAAAGGTTCCCCATCTCTGCATTAGACTGTATAGTATAGTCTGAATACTAATTTAGTGATAGAATTCAACCCATGAGACAAGTTATAAATCAGTAATTGCAAGATGGGGCAACAGCTAGAAAGTCCTGGCCATGATACCCACCATAGACATTGATGGTTGTTACTAGTGATGGTTGTTACTAGAATAAACTATAAGTCTGACATGGGGGGGGGCTTTACTTCCTCCATGACAAATGGGGGTCGTGTAAAGGCCCCCCATACACTTTTAATAACTGACGTCCAGACAATTATTCAGCCATCCGTTATCTGGCTTTGACTTATCTCTCCTGAAACAAAGGAGTCAGGCTTGATTATCCATCACATCCAACCTCTATTTGCACCAACGTCATCTTCATCTGTCGGTTGGAAAAGGTTGAGGGCCAAACTCCCTCATGAATGGTGTTTGTTGATTGCACGTAGGAACTTAACTCTCCCTGTGCCTGCGGTGAGCAGCGGGACCGGCCTTGGGAACCCCGTCAGAAGGCATTTTTTTTCGAGTTGTGATGACCTGTCCCAGCTGATTGACTGGCCGCTCAGCCAACTCGTGACTGCAGCAGTGTCCTGCCCCAGCCGGTGGACAGCTGAGCGAACATGTCAGCCCTGGAGATCCCAAAGTCCGGCGGGGGTCCCAAGGCCGGTTCTGCCACTTACCGGCAGCACGGGTAGAGGTAAATTCCTCCCCCCCGGAGGAGCGATCCCTCCATCTGAGCCGGCCGGGGGTCTGCATCATAATGATGCTGATCCCGGCTCAGTGATCTATGGTTCCTGGCTGTAGCAAGCCAAAGCAATAGATCACCTATCTCATTGATCTATGCAGTATATCTATACTGCATAGATCTCAATGAGAGACCAGAGTAGTGATAAAACGTAAGTGCAAAAAAATTCCAAAGTGCAAAATTGCGCATTTTTTGGTTGCATCAAATCCAGAAAAATTGTAATAAAAAGGTGATCAAAAAGTCACATATGCGCAATCAAGTTACCGATAGAAAGAACACATGGCGCAAAAATGACGCCCCACACAGCCCCATAGGTCAAAGCAGTTATAAGTATGGTAATAGAGCAATATTAAGGAGCATTTTTTTTTTTTTAAAAGGCTTAAATTTTTTTAAAGGCCATCAAATAAAATAAAAGCTACACAAGTTGCATATCATTGTAGTCGTACCAACTTGAGCAACATATATAACAAGACACATAATCCACCCCCCCCCCCCCAAATAGAAAAATGTGTTAAATGCGTTAAAATTCACCACACCTGTAATTATTTTCTGTTTTTGCTGCATATTTTATGCAAAAATTAAGTCTCTTATTGCAAGGTACAATTAGTGGCACAAAAAAAGGGCTTATCTGGGCCTTTAGGTGAAAAAATACAAGTGGTATGGATTTTTAAACATGAGGAGGAAGACGAAAGTGCGAAAATGAAAATTGTCCCGGTCTTCTAAGGGTTAAAACATACATTGAGGGTGCATTCACAAGTACAGCATCCGCAGCAGATTTGATGCTGTGTTCAGTTATTCAGATCAAATCTGCTGCGATGCGGTGTGTGTGAAGCTACCCTTAAACTACTTCTGACATTTCAAGTTTTGAGTAACCAGGGGACACTTTAAATAGGGAATGGCTTATGTCTGATGCTATGCCACAAGTTGCAAGAGTTGGGGTGGGGGATAAACTTTGGTCCCCCCAGTCTGCAGTACATTTTAGGGCCATCTGAGGGGTGTAAAATACACACACTAGTTACTGGTCATCAAGGAGGCACCCCTAAAGTGATAGTGGGAGCACATACACAGTCTTCTCTAGTGTTACTATACTACGGCCACAGTAGGCTCCTTTGAGAGTATTTGACAGGACTGAACTCGAGTGCTTGCTGAGGGAAATATCTTCCCATCTGCCTCAGCCGCTGCGAGGGGTCAGGAATGTATTACATGACTCTGTAGGCATCCCGGGAACTAACACGTCGCTGATGACGGAGAACACAAGTGGTAGGAGACTCATGATAGGGATACTTTGCTCCCTCTTTCATGCCGACACTACAGCTAAAATGTAGCAGATGCCCCAGCCCCTCCTGCTATACCCCATCAGTCACTATGGTGGAAATCCAACAGGGAAGTAAAGGGTGATGGGAATACCTCTTTAAAGGGGGTCAGACGCTGTTGGCAATATAGTGTAAGTATAATGTGATTATAAGTCTCACATCTGACAAGTCGTGTTCAGATGACTTGGGTAGTGGAGATTACCTCATCCAAAACACATTTCCTTATCTTGACGCTTAACCAGAGCGACCAGATTCCAGATGAAGTGTCTGCATCTCTTATCGACATCACTGACCAGTCATGGCATGTTCAGACGGTGAGCCAGCCACGCTGATCCTGTACAATACATAGTGTAATTAGAAGAGTACAGGTGAGGTACCATACAACATAAAGGGAACCTGTCACTAGATTAGCCAATACTAAAGCACCAGCAGCAGGACATTATCCTGCGGGAAAATAACAATATAACTACTATAATACTGCCTCCTATATAATACTGCCTCCTATATAAAAGAATATAACTACTATTATACTGCTCCTATATACAAGAATATAACTACTATAATACTGCTCCTATATACAAGAATATAACTACTATAATACGGCCTCCTATATACAAGAATATAACTACGATAATACGGCCTCCTATATACAAGAATATAACTACTATAATACTGCTCCTATATACAGGAATATATCTACTATAATACTGCTCCTATATACAAGAATATAACTACTATAATACTGCCCCTATATACAGGAATATAACTACTATAATGCTGCTCCTATATACAGGAATATAACTACTATAATGCTGCTCCTATATACAGGAATATAACTACTATAATACTGCCCCCTATATACAAGAATATAACTACTATAATACGGCCTCCTATATACAAGAATATAACTACTATAATACGGCCTCCTATATACAAGAATATAACTACTATAATACTGCTCCTATATACAAGAATATAACTACTATAATACTGCTCCTATATACAAGAATATAACTACTATAATACGGCCTCCTATATACAGGAATATAACTACTATAATACTGCCCCCTATATACAAGAATATAACTACTATAATACGGCCTTCTATATACAAGAATATAACTACTATAATACTGCTCCTATATACAAGAATATAACTACTATAATACTGCTCCTATATACAAGAATATAACTACTATAATACGGCCTCCTATATACAAGAATATAACTTCTATAATACTGCTCCCTATATACAAGAATATAACTACTACTAGTATAGAAAACACTATCCTGTACCTTTATAGATAAGTCTGTGTGTGCAGCAGACGGGTCCGTGCAGATCATTGCTGTACCTGTAGACCTCGGCCCGATCACCACGCTGGGTGGAGTGGTGCTCGTATACGGTTTGCAGCCCTGATGCTCTTACAGTCTGATTTTTGGATGCAGCTGGTTGACTCTCCATTCAGTTCTGTTCCTGAGCCCGGCCTATGATGTCACTGCGTCTGTGTGACCTCTTATTACATTATATTATAGTATTGCATTCTATATGTGTCCTACTGACTGTGCCGTGTGAGATATTGGTCACCCCCCCCCGTTGGCGGCCCCCGTTCTGTGCGTCCCATCAGTCTCCATACTAAGGCATGCTTACTCTGGATAGACACGGCTTGATATGTTGTCTGCTTGCTTGCTTTTTATGTTTTCTTACCCGATGGCCTCAATGTCTTTAAAGCTGGCTTCAACCGCGCTGGGGGATCTGCAGGAACGCCCAGGGATATTCCACGATTGCTTGAGAGGGGCACCGTGTGGGATAGGAACTGCATAGGCAATGTCCTGGAAGAAGCTATGAACTGTTTTGCAGAGATGCAGAGACAGACAGAGGAGAAGTTCCGTATGTGGATAGAGAAACTGACCCGACTAGACACAGACGAGGAGAGTAAGCAGCAGCTGGAGCCCGGCGACACCAAGCTGCACCTAGGCGGCCAGAGCTTTACACCCAGCAGCTCGTCCAGTACATTCGTGGCGGGCCCAGAGAGTCCCACCTTCCCGCCCCAGCAGCAGCAGGCGCTCAGCTCCTACGTCAGCTACCAGAATGTCGACACCTTAGATTTCCCACCATTAAATAACAACTTCCCCGACACTACCTTCCCAGAGAATGGGAACAACATAACCGATCCGGAAATTAACCAATCCTAAGCTGAAATTTACATTGGTCTCCAATTGCACTAGACGCCGGCCCCCTCTTCCCTCGGTTATCGAGAGGCTGATGGTTACCAAAGCTTGGCTGTACGCAGGATATACCCGTCTGCGCCATTTGCATGCCAACCATGATGGAGGGAGCCAGTCTAGGAAAGCAATCTCTATAGATCGGGGGGAACCCCCAAATTATAGGATTCTGATATAGCGCAGATGGAAATATTTTGACAGATCCTATAAAAGTATTATAATTTATGCAAGTAGGCGTAGGTCCGGCCCATGCATCGCTTCCCCAGCGCCCCCACCCCGGTAACGTCCTCCTCCTCATCCGGTGTGTGCCTCGATAAGCTGCCTCCTTTATAAGAACTTTATGAGATGTATTAGAGTTTCCTATATGTAAAGAATGTTCTGACTATACTGTAACCTGCTTTACTGTCTGTAATGTTTCTGCTACCTAAAGACACGGTTTCTATGCTCTATGTGAATCATAAGAGAACGTACAAGTGGCCTGATGGTGCCCCCCCCCCCCCCCCCCCCCAGCTGGGGCGAAGCTGCAGTCTCTATCAGGCCCAGACGGCCAGCTGCTACCAAGGCATGATGAGAACTGTAGTTTAAAGGGGTTGTTCAACTGGAAAATATTCCAGTACTTATCAGCTACTGTATGTCCTGCAGGAAGTGGTGTATTCTTCAGTCTGCTGCCACCTCTGTCCATATATTCTTCAGTCTGCTGCCACCTCTGACCATGTCAGGAACTGTCCAGAACAGTAGCTAATCTCTATAGAAAACCTCTACAAACTGTAAAGAATCCACCACTTCCCGCAGGACACATAGCAGCTGATAAGTACTGGAAGACTTGAGCTTTTTTGTTGTTTTTTTGAAAATTACAAATCTGGCACCAGTTGATTTAAAAAAAAAAAAAAAAAAAAAAAAAATTGGGAGAACAACCCCTTTTAAGGGCTGGAGAGTGGTGGGTTGAGGGAACGCCGCCATAGATAATTTCTATTACCTGGTGTTGAGGCTCCAGAAGAGTAAGGTTCTTCCTGTACCACTGTCTCTGATCTTTGGGCTTCCATCACAAAAAGGCGTGGAAACCTTTCCCGGATAGGGGAGGAGTTTTCAGTACTTTCCTAAAGGATCCAATAACATTGACACACAAGATATTAAAAAAAAAAAAATCCCTTTAAGGCAGGGATGGGGAAACCTTTGGCCCTCCAGCTGTTACAAAACTACAACTCCCATCATGTAAAGCTTTGGCTGTCTAAACATGATGGGAATTGTAGTTTTGTAACAGCTGGAGAACCAAAGGTGTCCCCAACCCTGGGATCTTAGAGAATTGGCAACTTAAAGTTTCACCTTTTTGTGCGCAGATTCTACTTCACCACAAGTGACGCCAAGTAATGTAGAGTTAACAAAAAATAGAAAAATACTTGGCACAACTCCAAAAACATCCACAATCCGAGTACAAACAATGGGATTGCTCACCTCGAGTCCTTTTTGGCACTATGGCTATTATGGTGCGCTGCATGTAGTAACGTAAAGTCCATGTATAGTAAAATTCATAAGAAAGATGATCATGCGGCACTCACCAAATCTTTGTGCAAATTCTTGATTCATTTAATTCATAGTAACAAAAACAACCTCAAGTGCTGTACAGGTTACATGGCAGGTGCAGGTGTGCTCCACGAGAGCAACGGCCGTTAGATGGTCCTACGCATCAACAGGTTTAGTGGTACACGAAGATTTGGTGAGTGCCGCATGATCATTTTTTCTTATAAATTTTAATGTTGAGTTGCTTTGTTAGGGTTCTGAGCACCCACCCATATGATTGGGTTATCGAGACCCCTATTCTCTGAGGAGCTGGAGACTGAACTACAGTACCCTCAGGCCCTCACGGAGTATAGCTTATGTTTTGGAAAAGAAGGGCTAGCAAGCATTACCTATTCATCCCTGAGCTCCAGTACCAGACACTACCTGTAGGATAAGAGTAGCGCTGTTTCAATATTGTACTACCCCCCAGTAGTCAGACTAGCGTTCCCCGGGATAGTTGCAGAAGTGTCCCCTCCTAGTGGTAGTATAAGAAGGGGGGGTCACCCGCTTTTCTATCAGTCACAGCAAGCCCATAATCACTATTTAGACTGAATATGCAGCGGGTAGGAAATGCTTGCATATACATAGATTTTTTTTTTCTTTTATTAGAACTTAATATTTTGTATTTCATTAGACTTTTTTGCTCAAGACAGAGACGTTTCATTTCATTACACATTAAAAAAAAAGTCACTTTTCCCTTTTGAGAAATGGGTTAATCTTTTTTTGTTCATTTTATTTAATTGAGGGTACACAATCCCTATCTGATCAGTGAGGGGGTCTTGCGTTGCATCCCCCTGATCAGTTTGCCATACACTGAACAGGGCAATCGGGGAACAGCGCCAGACATTGTGTAGTGGCCATGTTGTGTTACTACAGCCTTGCTGAGGTGTATTGACCCTGCATGGCCACTTCTCAACGTATGCCGCTTATACTTTGTTCCCGCTATCTGCTGATAGTGGGGTCATTGGGTTTTGGACCCCTTCCAACCAGATACTGATACATCTGGATCTATCAATGTATGGAAATGGCACAGGGTCCACAAAATACTGGATCTTCAGTAAATGCACACATAAAAGGCTTGTATCTATGCAGGGCCTTTGAAAAAAAAAAAAATTGCCAAAAAAAATCTGTCCCATGTGAGCTTGCCATGATGCAGCCTGTTCACATTCACCCTAGAAGCCGCCACCAAAGTGCTCTGTACCAGTTCATTCCTATCATACATCAGGGCAGTACAGGTGCTGTGCAGGTTTCTTTCATTTTCTTTTGACTTTAGTGTTTTTTGCATAGGTCTTTATGAGAAATTTTACTTAGTTTCTCTTCTACAGCCAATGTGTTACTTATAATGCAGGTCTGTCTGTCCCATTGGAAAAGGAGTCCCTTTTTTTTTTTTTTTTTTTAAATAAAGGTTAATGTATTATCAGACAGATGAGAACCAGACAGAGCAGCCTGTATGATATGTAGGAACACACGGGCTGTAGAAGAAAAATGCAGCAAATTATTTAATATAGAGCTACTGAGCAAAACTTAGCTACTTTCTTGCAAAACAGTGCCAAACCACCCCCAGTTGTGTGCGGCATTACAGTTCATCTTCAATAGAAATGACTGCACACACACACAATAGAAATGGTGCTGTTTCTGCAAGAAAGTGGCCATGTTTTGTAAACTTGGACAACATCCATTAGAGGGGCTATCCAGCCTTAGAAAAACATGGCTGCTTTTAAGAATTGTAAGACCACACACACAACCTCAGGACTGGGTGGCGCTGTTTTTGCAAGAAAGTAGCTGTGTTTTTGGCTAACCCTAGATACCCCTTTTAAAGGAAAACTATCAGTAGGTTTATACATAGGAACCTGCTGATATGTACCTGTTGTAGTTGAGCTCCTAATTCAGGTGTCGTCTTTTTCTCAGCAGTGCTTGTTAGCAGGATTGTATTCCGAGATAAACATGCTCATTAGTCTGGTGCACTGGGGGCGTTCATCAGCTCCTTAGTACCAAGCCCTCCCTCCCCCCACTAGCTTATATGTCTCCTCCTACTTGTGCGTATTTACCTATGCATATTAGTAGGAGAGGACTCAGGGGCAACATCTATCCCTAAACTGCACCACCCAGAAAAATAAGACCAGCACCGGAATATGGAGCTTTGCGGCAACTGATACCTATCAGCAGGTTCATATATACACACACCTGCTGATAGTTTCTCCTCAAAGGAGAAACTATCAGCATGTTAGAAAAATGTAACATGCTGATAGCCTCCTATTGTGCTCAGGGGGGCAGCAGAGTTGGGATAAAACAGATTATACTGTAGGCATAGTAGTTGGTTGTGCATTATGGGGCTAGGAAAACAAATACAGACCAGAGTGTGGCACTACTTTAAAGAGGAACTATCAGCAGGTTAGACAAAGCTAACTGCTCCTTTCACACATGGGACGCCGAGGATGAAGGTTTGTCTCTTACCTTCCCCATTTTCCTTGTTCCCGTGCTGTTAGCAGTGTATTCCTCGATCTGGAGCACTACCCCACCCTCAGAGCTCCGATCCGGCCCGCTTCTAATGATGATCAGTGAAGTGGGCGTGCATGATCGGCGCTCTGTGCTTACACCACTGGAACTGTGCCGAGGAGGAAGGTAAGAGACATACCCTCCTCCTCAGCGCCTCCTGCGCAATAGGGGCTATCTGCATGATAGATTTGTCTAATCTGCTGATAGTTCCCTTTCAAGAAGCGCCATACTCTGGTTTGTTGGTTCTAAACACCCCCACCTTCCCCGGCCCATAATGCACAGCCAACTACTATGCCTGCAGTGTAATCTGTTACATCCTAGCTCTGCTGCATCCATTTACATTACTACTCCATTTGGATCACTACGACTCCTTTAAATGAGCTGGGGGGGTAGGGCAGTCCCCAAGGGACCTTACTCTAATGGAAGCTTCCTCTAGTGCTCATCATCACCCCCTGCTGGGTATATTGCACTCTGCTGTGCTTTAATATTGAACTACTGTCTCTATATACTGTTTACAGGAAGTGCCGCCACCTTGTTGTATGAGGGTTGCCTGTCTGCTGCTGTTCTTAAAGGGCTCGTCCCCACTGCCATATAATCAGTCCCGGTTATATCCCTAACATTTCATGCCAAGTATTTTGGAGTGGATCCCATCAGCAGACACTGAGTAGGGAATAACGTTTACCAACTTTGACGGGATTTGCACTTATTTTCTGAAAAAAAAATTACAATATTTAAATGGACTAGACTAATGGTTAACCCCGCCATTGCCAGAGGGTTGACCGCACACTGCAAGGTGTGAAGGCTGGTATGCTAGGAGGCCATGGCCGCCCACTTACTTTCCTATGACCTGGGACTATACAGAGCTATAGAGTGTCCTCCACTAGAGATTACGGTGCGGCTGTAAAGTGTTGATGCATTTCATTGTGTAACATAAAGGAAACCCTGTAACTTTATTCTGTAACTAGTGTACCTTAGTATAAATAAAGAACTATACATTGTGTCTACCCTGTGTCAGACTGCGTTACTGGCCCCTGCCCCTGCCATTAAGGTCCGGGGCAGGCGTCACTCTTATACTACATGATATGGAGCCTGAAGGACTCTAATGAGCTTAAAGGGGTGTTCCACTGATATGTTGCTGCCTATGGTGAGACTAACAATTCCTTCCATACTTGTTGTTATCTATTCAGTCTCCTTCCCCCAGTTCTGAGCTGCTGCTTTCTGCTGAAGAGACAAAAAACTATGAATGTTCATTTCTCTGTCTCCCTCCTCCCCCCTCCCTTCTGAGACGGTGATGTAAAAACAGGTCCCTGACATGCTTTATCTGCAACATTGTAGTTTCTTTGTAATGCTGGGAGGGTCAATATGAGGTCAAGTTGCTTGATGAACTTGCCAAGATTAACCCTCCCAGCATTACAAAGAATCTACAAAGTTGCAGATAAAGCCTGCCAGGAACTTGTTTACATTAGCCGGTCTCTGAAGGGAGGGGGGGGGGAGACGGGGAGAGAGGTGGTTTTAGCAGAAAGCAGCAGCTCAGGACTGGGGGAAGGAGTCTGAATAGATAAGTATGGAAGGAATTGTTAGTCTCACTACGGGCAGCAACATACCCAAAATTATGTTTGAGTGGAATACCTCTTTAAGAATCTTAAAGGAATGGTCCACACTTGAGAAATCAAGCTTGTCTGATATTACTCCCCAGCCCCAGTTATTTGAATGGGGATGAGTTGCAGTACCAGAAGAGGACAGGTGTGGCGCTGCATGTAGAGGAGTCTATTACCCCATAGTATGACCATGTAATTGAAGCAGTGGCCTGCAGCCTGTAGCTCTCCAGCTATTCCATACTAATACTCCCTAATACTAGTACGGTGGCAGTCGTGGTGCCACGCTGGGAGTAGTAGTCTGGAAATGGCTGGAGAACCACAGCTTGCCGGCTACTGGCTCAGTGATTGAAGAGTCTGTAACCTGGGTTGTATCTTATATACTGATAACACTGTCGTATTGTATTCTCCATACACATATGTACATATATATTACTGCTGCTGTACAATGTTATACTGTTCTTCCCTGTGATCACTGATGATTATAATGAATGTGTTGAAGTAATTGTACTGTTTAAGGGCATGTCCACCTCTGACCTGTCCTCCAGCTTACCTATAGAAGGAATCTACATAAGAAATGTCTGTGTGGTCCTGGGGTGTAATACAGGATGTAACTCAGGATCAGTAATGTATGTACACAGTGACCTTTCCAGCGGAATAGTGAGTGCAGCTCTGGGGTATAATACAGGATGTAACTCAGGATCAGTAATGTATGTACACAGTGACCCCACCAGCAGAATAGTGAGTGCAGCTCTGGAGTATAATACAGGATGTAACTCAGGATCAGTACAGGATAAGTAATGTAATGTATATACACAGTGACCTCACCAGCAGAATAGTGAGTGCAGCTCTGCAGTATAATACAAATGTAACTCAGGATCAGTACAGGATAAGTAATGTAATGTATGTACACAGTGACCCCACCAGCAGAATAGTGAGTGCAGCTCTGGAGTATAATACAGGATGTAACTCAGGATCAGTACAGGATAAGTAATGTATATACACAGTGACCCCACCAGCAGAACAGTGAGTGCAGCTCAGGAGTATATGTATGTAATGTATGTACTCAGTACCTCTATTTTTTTATGTAGATTTCTTCTATATTTCATTCTTTGTTCACATCTGCATTGTGGCCACCATTTATAATGGAGGAGGACAGAACGACGCCACAGATCTGTCCCATTAGACACCAGACAAATAGTAAAGCGTTATCTCTCCTCCCATCAGTAATAGCAATAAAGCGCAGATGTGAACTAAGATGTACAATGATGATGATAGGTGGACACTCCCTTTTAATCCTGTTAACACAAGGCGATTGCAGGGGGTGGTCTCTGGGTTGCACTTGGTGGTGGTCTTGCATGTCCTGACTCTGTATAGAAGTGTCTGCTTCCTCTGTACACTGTGTGACCTATGATAAGTCATGAGCTTTTCTGTTTGGGAGTGTGGAAGATACCAGAGTGCAGTTAATACTGATGAAGATATGACGTAGCCCCCTCCCCTTCCGAGTCTATCCTCTGGGTAGGTGGTACAATCTCAATCACTCTGCATGTATATACATTTCGGATACATTTTTTTTTTTGCATGAATGTACATGTAGGAGTGGTACAATTTTGACTTGATCTTTTTGCCTTTTTTTTTTTCCTTCTCAATCTCCAACATGCAGAGTAATTTCCTTATTCTCCTCAATTCCAGAACATTGAATTCCTCCAAAATCCTAGTCCTCAAATTACAAATAAAATGACCAAAAAATATAGAAAAAAAATGGCTGCATGTCCAGTGTAACTGCGGATCCGGAGAGGGGGGTTACACTGCTGAGCAGACGGCGAGCGCCGTGTACACCATCGGCTTGTCAATATTGTACTTGACCCTTGTATCTTCTGCACTGAGCTAATGTCACTGAGATGGATGTGGAAGCTAATATACACCCGCAATTCTGAGGTCGGCCGTCGCTATCTTGTCGCACAATACAAAGAGCCCCCCTTCTTTTGTCTCCTATCCTGAGCTACTTACACATCTCTGCTGGTCGCCATTGGAATCTGACAGCGAGTTAGCTCCACCCCCTGATGTCAGACATGTGACCTGTCCATCTAAGCTCCCATTTAGACTTGATCCTGTTATGACCATGCTATGCATGCTCATGCAAATCACATCTCCCAGAATGCTTTGCATGGGGAGAGGATGTTTGCTGAGCGGTTAGTGACAGGTTCCAAGAAAGAGTGGGCAGATTTGGAGGATATGGTAATAGAGTATAGAGTTAAAGGGGTATTCCACTCAAACACATTTCGATATGTTGCTGCCCATGGTGAGGCTAACAATTCCCTACTTACTTGTTATTATCTATTCACTCCTTCCCCCAGTTCTGAACTGCTGCTTTCTGCTGAAGACATAAAAATCTTGTGTTTTGAGCTTTTCTCTCTTTCTCCCCCCTCTTCTGAGATGGCCGATGTAAGCAAGCCCCTGGCAGGCTTTATCTGCAACATTGTAGCTTCTTTGTAATGCCAGGAGGGATAATCACAGTTCAATAACAACTTGACCTCAGATTAACCCTCCTAGCATTACAAAGAAGCTACAATGTTGCAGATACAGTGAGTCAGGGGCTTGTTTACATCAGCTGTCTCAGAAGGGAGGGGGGAGGAGGGGGAGACAGAGATGAAAGCTCACACACAGATTTTTGTGTCTTCAACAGAAAGCAGCAGCTCAGAACTGGAGACCATCATAGTTATAGATCAGTTCCCACTGACTTAAGTTCAGCCAGTACCCATATCAGTACATTTGTAAATTTAATTCTATTCTAAAGTCTTCCAGTGCTTATCAGCTGCTGTATGTCCTGCAGGAAGTGGTGCATTCCTTCCAGCCTGACACAGTTCTCTCTGCTGCCATCTCTGTCCATGTCAGGAACTGCCCAGAGCAGGAGAGGTTTTCTATGGGGATTTGCTACTGCTCTGGACAGTTCCTGACATGGACAGAGGTGGCAGCAGAGAGCACTGTGTCAGACTGGAAAAAATACACCACTTCCTGCAAGACATACAGCAGCTGATAAGTACTGGATGACTGAATATTTTTTTAATACAAGTAAATTACAAGTCTATATAACTTTCTGACACCCGTTGAGGCGAAATTTCAGTCTGGTCCCCCTTTATCCGTCTTCATCACAAACTGCAGGGTGGGGGTCTGCATTTTTCCCAGTAGACTCGGCCATTATCACCTTTCAGACCCCCAGCACGCTGCATTGTGCGGCCGTGACCCTGACCTCAGAGTTGCCATTGATTGACCATTGTATTAACATCATGTTCTGTATCGCACTAATAGCCATGTCATGTTCTGTGTCCATGTGCTTTATGATGTTCTGTACTGCAGCATTGTGGGTGTCTTTTATTATATTATGTATGGGTATTGTCTACACATGAGGACATCGGGACCCCCCCACCACAGCCTGTGACTATTAGACAGATTCAGGACCCCATTTATATTAGTCCTAGTCGCACCTTATTATAATAACACAAAGTAACCGCTTCACGGTGTAACTTTTTAACTTTTTCAATTTCCCACCAAGATCTCTGCTTGCTGTCAGTGACTGGAGCATCATCTTATGTACAGGTGGTGGCCAGACTGATACATTGTAGAGAATCCTGAAGCCAGAGATGTGTCAGGGTCATGGACTCCCATATGTATATTAGAGCCGAACATCTACATAGGTACCGTGACCATGTCTCCTGCCAGGTCAGGGTAGGCTCAAGACCTGCCCATCCTTGCCTATAGACCTGTTCACACTAGTAAATCCACGTGGATTTCTCCCATTTAAAATCAATTTTGGCACCTAAAGAAAGAGTTTACACACACACACACACACACACACACACACACACACACACACACACAAATTATTTCAAATCAACTGGTCCCCGCAAGTGCCAGATTTGTAATCCAGTCTTCTGGTACTTATCAGCTGCTGTATGTCCTGCAGGAAGGGGTGTATTCTTTTCCTCTGAATTCTTGCTCTCTGCTGCCACCTCTGTCCATGTCAGGAACTGTCCAGAGCAGTAGCAAATCCCCCATAGAAAACCTCTCCTGCTCTGGACAGTTCCTGACATGGACAGAGGTGGCAGCAGAGAGCACTGTCTCAGACTGGAAAGAATACACCACTTCCTGCAGGACATACAGCAGCTGATAAGTACTGGAAGACTGGAGATGTTTAAATAGAAGTAAATTACAAATCTGGCACTTGCTGGGACCAGTTGATTTAAAAAATGGTCTTATTTTTCTGTAGTACCCCTTTAAGGCCCTCATACACATGAACATTCAGTTCAGCCGATCTACTATTCAAGTGTTCTGAATGGAGAGAGCAGGGGTAAGCCGCTACAAGACACTTCTGGCAGTGGATTATCGCTTTGAGAACCATAGGTGAAATCCAAAATAATTTATCACGGGAGAATCGGGAGACCCCCATACACATTAGCCAATTTAGCCGATCCAGCTAAAATCAATCGTTTTGACTGACTTTGGGCAGTTTAGACAAGTCTGGTCTTACCTGGAGACATGTGGTAGTGGTGGTGGCGGCAGGACCCCCACTAGTACATAGATAAAGGTCCCAGTTGTGAGACCCCCCACCTGTTAGGCATCTATGGTGTATCCACAGGATGAGCCTCAGATACCTAAGATTAAACTTAGAGCTACCATTGTATCTAAGAGTCAAGGAAGGTTTTCAGGCTCTGGATAGAATTTTTTTTTCTCCTTTCCCGGTCACAGCAAGCAGAGATCTTGCAACTTTGTGATAAAACTTTACAGAAAGTTGGAGGACCAGACAGCCCCTTCTAACCCCCCAGACCTCCCCTTTTCCTTATGTCTGGATAGGACTTGCTATATCTGTCTACAGTAAATTGTGATTGCTGCTCTGAAGGCGACAGAAATTAAGATCCTAAGGGGGAGATTTATCAAACATGGTGTAAAGTGAAACTGGCTCAGTTGCCCCTAGCAACCAATCAGATTCCACTTTTCATTCCTCACAGACTCTTTGGAAAATGAAAGGTGGAATCTGATTGGTTGCTAGGGGCAACTGAGCCAGTTTCACTTTACACCATGTTTGATAAATCTCCCCCTTAGTTCCTAACTTTATCCCCCCTGTCTGGTCTAAGCCGATAGGTGACACATTTAGTTTCAGGGCTTTATCGGGGTCCGATGCATTCTGTATGGCGCAGTATTATAGCGATGAGTCGGCAGTATGCATTGGGTTGACAGTCTCTTCCTCTCTCTCTCTACAGATGGCCCACCCGTCGTCACCCATTATGACATCTCTGACACGAACTCCGACCCTGAAGTGTTGAACGTTGACAACATGTTGGCTGCCACCGTTGTCAAGGAACATAACAATTCTGTGCCCAAGCAGGAACCCCTGGCAACATGGCGCACGCGGGGGCTACTGGAAGAACTGAACGCCGATTCTGGTACGCCCCTGCTGATCACTGCTTTTTTTGTGGGCTTGTACACCTGTCGAAAACATCGCTACCGTTGTCCAAATATAGCGTCACGCCTGTCCGCCATTTGTGTGCTGTATTGCTGTTTGACTCCATTGGGCTCAGACTCATCTGGTCTTAAAGCAAGTTATCCAGCATTAGAAAAACATGGCTGCTTTTTTTGGGGGGACAACAAGACTCTTGTCTCCAGTTCATGTTTTATGATTTTTCTGAAAGGAAGTAGCCATGTTTTTTTTAACGCTGGATAACACCTTTTAAAGGGGTACTCCAACATGCGGAGGCCCATAGCATTGCTTACCTGCTTGCAGCAGTTCTGAAACCAGCAACAATTTGTGCTATGTGACGGTCTTCCCTACCATGTCCTCTATCTGGTTGAGCAGTTGCTCACAATACTCAGAATACATTGGTGTTGATCACAGTCCTCCCACCCTGCCTACTCCCTCCCACAGCACAGTGTCCCGCCCAAAGCTGCTGCAGAACATTACTCTGTACAGCAAACTATCTCTCCACATAAAGCTGCTGTAATCACTGTCTGCTCCTCAGCCTGTGGCATTGTCCAGTACAAGACAGCATGCTGTAATCACGCCTCATTCTTCCCTGATTATATATAGATATGTGTATCTGTATATATGATGGGGGATGTAGGCTGGTGGGGTTGGTCAAAGATGGTGACATCTCTCTGCGGAGGGGCTTCAGACAAAATTCAGCCACGCCTAATGAGACATCACAGAATGATGCGGGAGGGAGGGGCCAGAGATCTGGAGACAATACATATCATGTACTTCTCTCATTATCAACTTCCTGTCAGGGGTGACTTGCGATAAAGCCGGTGCTATTACTGATACTGCTATATTAGTTATATACCTTGGAGTGATGGCTTTATTTAAGGACAATTTCCTGATACTGGAATACCCCTTTAAGTGTTGGATTTTCTTGATAAATCTGATGTTTTTTTCTGCAGGTCATTTAGATCCAGGGCTGCCATCCTGTGATAAGGCGCCCCCCAGCAGCGCACAGAATAATGATGAAATTAACATAGCGTCTTCTGGCAGTGAGGTGGAGATTGTGGGGGTGCAGGAACACGCCAGGTAGGTTCACAGTCACATGACTCGCACAGACCGGCTGCACTTCACAAGGAGAAACTACAAACACAGCCGTCTTTAGGTTTTTTTGTTTTTTTTTTGTTTGTCTTTTGTTTTTCTTTTCCTTGTATTATGCAGTTTTCAAACTCAACATTTTATTTTGTGCTGAAAATGGACCAAAGTATATAGAAAAATAAAGTGGTCAGGGGAACGGGTAGAGAGACATGAGCAGCCCACTGTCACTCATCTCTGGCTAGGCAGCTTGATAGACTTACAATAGAGCTGCCTAGATGGAGATCACAGCGAGCCAGGACATGAAATGCTGCTCCTGCCACAATAGAAAGGTTGGATTACTTTTTTTTTTTTTTTTACTTAAATGTTATTAAATATTTTAAAGGGGTATTCCACCCAAGAGGTAAAAAATTAAAATCTTCCAAACCTGTCTGGTTTTACTCACCAAGTCTCCCTGAATATTCTAAGAAGTCTCCAGTCTTTCTAGCTGCCGCCATTCCCAAGTTGCAAGTTTTTCTAAAAGCCGATCTATATACAAGATGGTGCTGGCCAGGAAACTACATCCCCCATCATGCATTGCACCTCAGAGCCAACTGCCAAGTATCCTCCTCATCTTGTTGTATCCGCCCATTGCTGGCTCAATCTGCTTCTGCTTTACACTGTAACCAAAATGTCTGTCTATCCTACAAATTGATAAAAAACCACAATCAAGTAGTGAAACAATTAATCTTTACTGTACAAATGTAATAAAATTATTTATATAAAATCACATACATTACTGGTTACTATACAGACAAAGAAACAACAACCAGGGGATTGCACAGGGTACTGGTAAATAAAAAGCCAGGCCACAATAGTTACACACCAGTATGCAGTGTGACAATAACATAGAAAAGTATTAGATTACATCGTATTCTGGCTCCATCTGCTGACTACACACAATAATGCATATAAATATTTTATCTATCTAGATTAGAAAGAGAGAGATAGACGAAACAACTGTTTCCCTTTTCCCCTATACTGCTCAGGAGGCTGTCACTCTTGTTTCCCCTCTCTTGGCCTGGTTCTCACTGATTGGTGTGATGTCAGTGATGGGCGGCATTACAGATAAGAGGTTACAGCTTGCCTGGCAACAGAAGACACAGATCATGTGACTTTGGTCTCAGAAGAGAGGGGGAGGAGAGACAAAGTGGACCAGCAAGTGAGGATCACTCTAGCCCCCCCCAGATGTTCCAAATGTACAATTCGCTGTCGAAGCATGATGGGAATTGTAGTTTTGCAACAGCTAGAGGGCTGAAGGTTCCCATCTCTGGCCTAATGTAGATGTGGGTAAGGAATCTCTATTCTTATGTAGTTTATCCCCACAGGTTTGTTCATCCCCGCGGGGGCGTCATACAGAGTGTGTCTTCCTGGAAGCACGCCACCGGCTCTCAGTACCACAGCTCGCACCAAACTCCGTCATGGACAAGCGTCAACCCCCAGCAGAACTGGACTTCACCCCCAGAAGTAGTTGACCTTACGCTGGATGAGGATTCCAGGCGCAAATACTTACTGTAACATTGACTCCTCCCTGTTTCTGTCCCCCCCCCCCCCCCCCCTCCCCTCTTCCCTGTGGCACAAGTGTCTCTTGTAAAGTTTCCGTCGCTCTCTTCCAGGAGGCCAGGAACACATCCTATGGAAAGGATCCTGAATTACTCTATTGGTAACTTTATTTTATCGTTCTCCAGCCAAATCGCTTCTTGCCGACGCCCCCCCTCCCCCATTGAGTTACTTATCAAAAAGAAATCATGAGATAAAGCACTTTTCAGGTCTAGTTTTTCTCCCCTTTCCCTTTTGTGCTTAATTTAAATGCTTTGGTTAAAAAAAAAGAAAAAAAATTAATATATGCATTAATATTTATACTGTATCTTTAGGACTGATAATGGGTAAGGACCCCTCCGCAGCACATACACTGAGCACTTACAGCAAGGAGACTTGGTTCAGGGAATATTTACAGTCGGAGGCATCCGTATTGTGGGGGAGGATTTAGTAGCCCTTGGTGCTGCTACCTAACCGGACGTTTTTGGCGTTACTAGCGGGATGTTTTGATAAAGTGGCCGCCGTTGTGTCAGATATGTTTTTAGACTGCCTGTGATATATGGAACCTGTAGCTTGAAGTAAGTCACAAGCACATACATCATCGCCTCCTAAAGTGCAACCACTATGGCTGGGACTGTGGTGGTCTGGGTCCAGCTGTCCTCACTGTTACTGCACCTTGGTGGAGGCTATTGCCTGTAGATCTGGTTGGAGCCAATGCAAGAAAGAGCCCCCTAAATTACCTGATGTATAATGTAACCGATTACAGATCTCAGAGTATAGACTGACACTAGGATGTCCACCGTAATCATGTACCTTAACTTTGTAAGACATTTGTTACGTGTACGTAAACTCCAGAGCTGAACTCACTATTCGAACTGTGCAGCCACATGAAGTAACAGATACCGGCACTACCTTAGAAATGCATAGGCAGCATAGGGTTATATATGGACAGCGAGTCTTAAATGCACGGTATATAGTCACTGGTTGGTGCTCACTTTCTCAGAGTATAAGTATATCCAGAGTAACCAAAAATGAAGAAGGTAGGAGAGGGCATTCACCATTATTTGTGATCTTCTTTATTTTAGTGCCTACTTATACACACACAGGACATATAGGTGCTGATACGCAGGACGCCAGCAATTAGATGAACTGAGGTAACAGCTGGTTTGCGCGCATGCGCACTTCTTCGGTCTGAAGAAGCGCGCATGCGCGCAAGCCAGATGTTACCTCAGTTCATCTAAGTGCTGTTATCCCTGAAATAAAGAAGATCACAACTAATGGTGAGTGCCCTCTCCTGCCACCTTCATTTTTGGTCACTGTCTATGTACGTTACTTTTCCTGAGTTATATCCTGTATTATACTCCAGCACTGCACTCACTATTCTGCTGGTGGAGTCACTATGTACATATATTCTCCTTTCCTCCATTTATACAGTAGGACAGTCAGCTGCCCCCATCATATTAATAAGCAATGTCACTTTGGCCAGTAAGATACTAATGTCAGTTTCCAGGTTCTGGAGACGCAAAGCAGGGAGTGCTGGGAGATTCTAGAATGTTAACTTGTAAAAAGTGGCTCTAGTGGACATACCCTTTAAATTCAGTTGTCAGTCTATATACTGTGGTTTGTAATCGGAGAATCCCACTGCCATGCTACAGAATCCACTCTGGTTAGTATCGGCCTCTCACTATCAGAAGATCGGAGGTCTAGTCATGGAGCTCTGGGGTTGGGAGTCGCCACCACAATCTGTAGGGGTGCGGCAATTGATCCCTCTGTTCTTAAACTGCCTGTAGAGGGCGAGCTCATCAGCTGCTTACTCTCTGATAATGTATGCACGCTCGGCTGAACTGAGTGTGAGTGACCACCGAGTGGGGGAGGGAAGCACACTGCCACTCACTTCTGGTTAAATCTATAGGCACCTTGGTCGATCAAAGCCTTTGCTATGTCAAGTCTTTATAAATGTCAGCATGTTGCTCCTTACCTGACCAAGAGGAGAGGAGCCTTCTAGGTCAGAGCACTAGATGTCCCTACAGTAAAGCAATCCGCTGTGATCTATGGGAGATCCAGGCAGGAAGGGTTCAGTAACCCAGTATTGCATGGTGTCTATTACCAGTGGACTGTCCTTGTAATGCATGAAGGTGTTGGTCTTCCAGAGATGGGGAATCTGTGATCTGGGACCCCAGCCCCTTTAAGGGGGCGACTCTTTACACCCATCTGTTTACATTGTAGATTTCATCCTTGAATCTTCAAGATTTCTTTCCAACAGTGCAGGGAGGTCAGGACATTTCACTGCTCTACAGCGCCATCTGTCTCCACCATCTTTGTGCCTGCCTCTTGCCTCTCTTGCCCCCTATTCTTCCACTCACAGGGTCATATCCTTCCTGAGCCCTGGACGCCATTTTTGTGCACCCCCCAGACTGACATTTTGTTAGGGTGCATCGACTGTACATACAGATCAGTATACGGAGGCTTCAGGGTTTGTTTTTTTACATGTTTTAGTCTTTGTTGTAGTTTTTAATTTTATTTAAGACACTACTTTATATTCATTTAATCAGCATTTATGATGTTGAGGCGAGCTGACGCCATCACTGGATATATGTGGGGTCCGGACACAAACATGTTTCCCCCCTCCCCCTTCCCATCCTTTTTTTTATTTTTATTTTTTTTTAACACTTAAAGGTCAATGCACATAATGGTTCTGTACATGTTGCTTACAGGGGAAGCGGCCACCTTTGTGAGTAGCCTGTGGTGTCATGTCACTTAAAGGGAAACAATGAGCACATTTGGGCTGATTGGGCTCCCAGAGCAGCTGCACAGACCCCGCAGCCAGGTCTCCAATGCTGTGCGGGGATTGCGGGCTCCATGGGCTTCATGTTGGATAAAATGCTTTGTGTGCAAGGCAGGGGAAGAGCCGTGAGCTAGTCATGTGAGTTGTGAGTAGACATGAAGCCTACAGAGCCCAGAATCGGTGGTGAGGCCTGTGCAGCTGGTCTGGGAGCCCAGTAAGTACAAATGTGCTGATTGGTTCCCTATAAAAGGGAAGTCCGATGAATCTTTTTTTTCTTTCAAAGCAACTGGTCTGATGAAGTTATATAGATTTGTAATTTGCTTCTGTTTAAAAATCTCCAGTCTTCCAACACTTATCAGCTGCTGTATGTCCTGCAGGAAGTGGTGCATTCTTTCCAGTCTGACACAGTGCTCTCTGCTGCCACCTTTGTCCATGTCAGGAACTGTCCAGAGCAGCAGAGGTTTGCTATGGGGATTTGCTACTGGTCTGGACAGTTCCTGACATGGACAGAGGTGGCAGCAGCGAGCACTGTGTCAGACTGGAAAGAATACACCACTTCCTGCAGGACATACAGCAGCTGATAAGTACTGAAAGACTGGAGATTTTTATATAGACGTATAACTTATATAATTTGAATACAATTTTTATTCCTCCACAGTCCCCTTTAACAATCCCTTTTAAAGGGCATTTTTTAAGGTCTAATGAACTCCTTTGACAGTTTACCCCACCCTCCCATTCTCCTATAAACTGGCTGGACAATATAGACTCTTGTTATGTGTAAAGTGGCTCCTTTCTCCTGTATGGTTTCCAGTCCGCACTATGGCTGCCTCCACCACTATGAGAGATAAACCCGCTGATACAGAACAAGGAGCAACAAAGATTAAAAAACAAACAAACAAACAAACAAAAAACACCACAACAACCAATCCGGTTGCAGCTGGTAAAGGTGCGGCTCTTATTTGGTTGCTGAGGTCATCCCCTTCATTTCTCTTCTCCCCACGGTGTCCCCCTCTTCTTGCTGATCGGTTGTGTATTGGCTCCCTGTATCGTTTCGGGAAGCATCGGGACCATTCCCAGTGTTTCCTGCCCCATTGTCTTCCCCTTTACTTATATCAAGAGGTTAAAGTATAAAACCCACAATTTAAAAGTTTTTTTTTTTTCTTTTTCTTTCCTCTCCTTTAACCATTTTTCTCAGTTGTATTTTTTCCTTAGGTTTGGTCGTCGGGGGCAGGGAGGGGAGATAATAAGAGTGTTATTATAAATACATATATTTTTTGGTGCGAGATGAGAACTTCTGTTTTTGAAACAAGTCTGTAGAATAAAAGTTACAACTATTTTAAGACCGAATAAAATAGAGTGAATTATTTAAAGATTTTTTTTTTTTCGTGTTTATTGGGGCTCGTGGCTGGTCCTAGCGGTGCCGGGGTAAGTTACAGGTAGGTAACAAGCACCTGACTGCAAGAAGATTGAACAGGTAAGCCTCTATGTATTCCCCTTATACATAGGATCTTCTCACATACCTGCCTGCTGGCATATTAGTTATATATTACTATTATACTAGCTTTTTTTTTTTTGTGTGTGTGTATATATAGTAGTTATATTCTTGTATATAGGGAGCAGTATTATAGTAGTTATATTCTTGTATATAGAAGCAGTATTATAGTAGTTATATTCTTGTATATAGGAGCAGTATTATAGTAGTTATATTCTTGTATATAGGAGCAGTATTATAGTAGTTATATTCTTGTATATAGGAGCAGTATTATAGCAGTTATATTCTTGTATATAGGAGCAGTATTATAGTAGTTATATTCTTGTATATAGGGGCAGTATTATAGTAGTTATATTCTTGTATATAGGGGCAGTATTATAGTAGTTATATTCTTGTATATAGGGAGCAGTATTATAGTAGTTATATTCTTGTATATAGGAGGCCGTATTATAGTAGTTATATTCTAGTATATAGAAGGCAGTATTAAAGTAGTTATATTCTTGTATATAGGAGCAGTATTATAGTAGTTATATTCTTGTATATAGGAGCAGTATAATAGTAGTTATATTCTTTTATATAGGAGGCAGTATTATAGTAGTTATATTGTTATTTTCCCGCAGGATAATGTCCTGCTGCTGGTGCTTTATATATGGGCAGTATTATAGTAGTTATATTCTTGTATATAGGGAGCAGTATTATAGTAGTTATATTCCTGTATATAGGGGGCAGTATTATAGTAGTTATATTCTTGTATATAGGGAGCAGTATTATAGTAGCTATATTCCTGTATATAGGAGCAGTATTATAGTAGTTATATTCTTGTATATAGGGAGTAGTATAGTAGTTATATTGTATATAGGAGCAGTATTATAGTAGTTATATTCTTGTATATAGGAGCAGTATTATAGTAGTTATATTCTTGTATATAGGAGCAGTATTATAGTAGATATATTCTTGTATATAGGAGCAGTATTATAGTAGTTATATTCTTATATATAGGAGCAGTATTATAGTAATTATAGTCTTGTATATAGGAGGCAGTATTATAGCAGTTATATTCTTGTATATAGGGAGCAGTATTATAGTAGTTATATTCTTGTACATAGGAGCAGTATTATAGTAGCTATATTCCTGTATATAGGAGCAGTATTATAGTAGTTATATTCTTGTATATAGGGAGTAGTATAGTAGTTATATTGTATATAGGAGCAGTATTATAGTAGTTATATTCTTGTATATAGGAGCAGTATTATAGTAGATATATTCTTGTATATAGGAGCAGTATTATAGTAGTTATATTCTTATATATAGGAGCAGTATTATAGTAATTATAGTCTTGTATATAGGAGGCAGTATTATAGCAGTTATATTCTTGTATATAGGAGGCAGTATTATAGTAGTTATATTCCTGTATATAGGAGCAGTATTATAGTAGTTATATTCTTATACATGGGTATTGGTTGAGATCTAGTGCCGCGTTTTAGCCTTTGATTAAATCAAATCCCACTCTCATCTGAAATGTTATTTCCTGTAGATTTGACACTTAGCACAGAATTGCAGATTAAAATAAAACTATTAATTATTCATATAGCGTCTATCTGCCAAATTGCGCTCAGCACAGTAATCGGGAAATATCCACCTCCTGAACAGATTTAGTGTTTTCTTTCCTGCTGCAAGTTACCATGGAAACAGAAGAACCCCACGCCTGGTAAAGCGATGTGAATTTACATACCTGCCCCTCTTAACCAGTGCGGTAGAGTGAGTGGGTGATGCAAACTGGGATGTGGAGTCCTCCATCAGAATGAAAGCTCCCTGGTGCCACCTATTGGAGGTAGCATCCCTGCCACGTAATATACACTCACCGGCCACTTTATTAGGTACACCATGCTAGTAACGGGTTGGACCCCCTTTTGCCTTCAGAACTGCCTCAATTCTTGGTGGCATAGATACAACAAGGTGCTGGAAGCATTCCTCAGAGATTTTGGTCCATATTGACATGATGGCATCACACAGTTGCCGCAGATTTGTCGGCTGCACATCCATGATGCGAATCTCCCGTTCCACCACATCCCAAAGATGCCCTATTGGATTGAGATCTGGTGACTGTGGAGGCCATTGGAGTACAGTGACCTCATTGTCATCTTCAAGAAACCAGTCTGAGATGATTCTAGCTTTATGACATGGCGCATTATCCTGCTGAAAGTAGCCATCAGATGTTGGGTACATTGTGGTCATAAAGGGATGGACATGGTCAGCAACAATACTCAGGTAGGCTGTGGCGTTGCAACGACGCTCAATTGGTACCAAGGGGCCCAAAGAGTGCCAAGAAAATATTCCCCACACCATGACACCACCACCACCAGCCTGAACCGTTGATACAAGGCAGGATGGATCCATGCTTTCATGTTGTTGACACCAAATTCTGACCCTACCATCCGAATGTCGCAGCAGAAATCGAGACTCATCAGACCAGGCAACGTTTTTCCAATCTTCTACTGTCCAATTTCGATGAGCTTGTGCAAATTGTAGCCTCAGTTTCCTGTTCTTAGCTGAAAGGCGCGGCACCCGGTATGGTCTTCTGCTGCTGTAGCCCATCTGCCTCAAAGTTGGAGGTACTGTGCGTTCAGAGATGCTCTTCTGCCTACCTTGGTTGTAACGGTTGGCTATTTGAGTCACTGTTGCCTTTCTATCAGCTCCAACCAGTCTGCCCATTCTCCTCTGACCTCTGGCATCAACAAGGCATTTCCGCCCACAGAACTGCCGCTCACTGGATGTTTTTTCTTTTTCGGACCATTCTCTGTAAACCCTAGAGATGGTTGTGCGTGAAAATCCCATTAGATCAGCAGTTTCTGAAATACTGAGACCAGCCCTTCTGGCACCAACAACCATGCCACGTTCAAAGGCACTCAAATCACCTTTCTTCCCCATACTGATGCTCGGTTTGAACTGCAGGAGATTGTCTTGACCATGTCTACATGCCTAAATGCACTGAGTTGCCGCCATGCGATTGGCTGATTAAAAATTAAGTGGTAACGTGCAGTTGGACAGGTGTACCTAATAAAGTGGCCGGTGAGTGTATGACTCCTTTAAGAGCTTTGAAACATAAGACAGACTTTCTCCTCCAGAAGAAAAGGTTACCAATCTGTAGTTGACTCAGGGTGCTGGCTGGCCTCTAAAATCTAAAGATTTCTAGTCTCCCAGTACCTATCAGCTGCTGTATGTCTTGCAGAAAGTAGTGTATTCTTTTCAGTCTGACACAGTGCTCTCTGCTGCCACCTCTGTCCATGTCAGGAACTGTCCAAAGCAGGAGAGGTTTTATATGGGGATTTGCTACTCTGGACAGTTCCTGACATGGACAGAGGTGGCAGCAGAGAGCACTGTGTCAGATTGGAAAGAATCCACCACTTCCTGAAGGACATACAGCAGTGGAAGACTAGATTTGTAAATATAAGGTAGGAAAGGTTACATATAATCACAGACTCTGAACATGGGTATAATGACTGGTATATCAGCCTCTACTGGAGCTAAAATGGTTAATAGTTGTGGTAAATGAAGTAGGTATAAAAGAGAGGGCCCTTTAAAATGTAGTTTAACATTTTATATTCAATCGCGTATTACATTACTTACCATGTACTGGTTGTAAGTTATAGGTTGTCTGTGGGATACCTCCAGAGCTGCAATCACTTTGGGAAACATTAAAGGGGTAATCCAATGCTACAAAACATGGCCACTTTCTTCCAGAGACAGCACCACTCTTGTCTCCAGTTTAGGTGCGGTTTGCAACTAAGCTCCATTTACTTCAATGGAACTGAGCAGCAAAACCCCGCCCAAGGTGGAGACAAGAGTGGGGCTGTCTCTGGAAGAAAGTGACCATGTTTTTGTAGCACTGGATAACCCCTTTAAGCAAGCATATTACACACACACACACAACATTAAACTACACTTCCTACACAGTGCAGATTGGGAACACGCAGGAGATACAGGAGGATTTCAGCTCTGAGGTCTGAAGGATTGTGAATGCAGCTCTAGTGCAAAATTCAGGATGAGTACAGATAAGTAATGTATGTACAGAGTAACCCCACCAGCAGAATACTGAGTGCAGATCTGGAGTATAATACTGGATGTAACTCAGGATCAGTACAGGATAAGTAATGTATGTACACAGTGACCCCACCAGCAGAATAGTGAGTGCAGCTCTGGGGTATAATACAGGATGTAACTCAGGATCAGTACAGGATAAGTAATGTATGTACAGAGTAACCCCACCAGCAGAATAGTGAGTGCAGCTCTGGAGTATAATACAGGATGTATCTCAGGATCAGTACAGGATCAGTAATGTAATGTATGTACACACAGTGACCCCATCAGCAGAATAGTGAGTGCAGCTCTGCAGTATAATACAGGATGTAACTCAGGATCAGTACAGGATAAGTAATGTAATGTATGTACACAGTGACCCCACCAGCAGAATAGTGAGTGCAGCTCTGGAGTATAATACAGGATGTAACTCAGGATCAGTACAGGATAAGTAATGTAATGTATGTACACAGTGACCCCACCAGCAGAGTAGTGAGTGCAGCTCTGGAGGGTGTGGTTACTGGGTGTGCCTGCGTTTGCTCCTGAGCTCCACACATCCAGACTTCCAGGAGGAGAGAGGCTGATTTACCACCTGCTTCCCCAGGAAGGTGGCAGCTTCCTGGAGAGTTTTCAGCATGGATCCCCTGACCTCCACCTCCCGGTCAAGGCCGGCGGGGGGTGTAGAGTGTAAGCTACCGGCCAGCGCTCCGGCTGGAGGGGTAAGAAGATCTAGTAGGGTTCGCAGCAATGTGGACCCAGCCCTTCCAGCGACGGGTGGGAGCTGCAAGGCTCCAAGTATGCAAGGAAAGCCTGCAAGCAAGGTGAGCGGAAGACGGGGTGCAGGTGCAGCTGCACGGAGGGGCTCCCAGGAGAGTCAGGTTGTGGAGCAGTGGGGTCTCAGGGGGCCCAGGGAGTCTGCAGCCACCTATGGCTCTAGGATAGCTGCAAAGCTTACTGAGTATGAGCAGCTGGGAAAGAGACTGAAGGGTTTAAGAGACGACCTGAAGTTTACAAAACACAGAGCCAGCTCAGCCCCCAAAAAGCAGAAACCTGGACTCACAGCAAAAGTGAAGTCTCTGCAGCAGGAGGTGAGAGAGCTGGAGCTGCAGAGGATGACCATCCTGGAGGGCAGCGATGTCTTCAGGGAGAAGTTGCTGAATGAGGACAGATTTGCCAAAATGAAGTCCCCAAAGAGAGAAGAGGATGAAAGTGATTGCTCAGCAGATGAAGAGAGCAGTGGTGAGGATGATGATGATGAGCAAGACATGGAAGCTGAATCAGCTGAGGTCTCTGTGGCAGCAAGTGGGGAAGCTGTGGAAGCTGAATCACAGCCTGTACAGAGTGTGAACACGTCCCAAGCCAGCATTCCTGCAGCACAGGTGGCGCTACCATTATCCGATGAAAGTGCTGGTGAGGAGGAGGATGGCGGAGGTGCGCTGATGGCCCGAATTGTCAGCATGGAGTCCCCGGTGCACTTGGATAATTTCAGTTTTGGAGACGACTTGGGTGAAGATAAAATTGCTAAGAAGAATAGACCAAAAAAACCATCACAGCAAGTAAATCTTGTTTATGTCCCTTTTGTTCCCTCTGAGCCGACTGCAAAGTCAGTTCAGGGAGCAGCCCCCGGTGATCTGCCAGTCTCTGCTTCTACAAATGTGGAGCGGGGCCAGAACACTGGGAAGAAAACAGTAAAGATGGCGGAGAGCGCCAGCCCCACTTGTCAAGGTAGCGAGGCTGGTGCAAGTGCAGGGGCGGCCGAGGGGCCGGACAAGGTTGCGGACAAGGTGGCATGCCTCCAACCAGGGGGCTTTGGTGGTGTACGGCACTCCTCTGCAGGCAAGGGGGGGAGTGCCCAGGCACCAAGGGCTGGTGTGGAGCTCGGGCGGCCGGGCAGCAGTGGAGACAAGGGAGCGGGCGGCTCCCATAGCAGGTCTGGCGCTGAGAGATGCTCCTCTGCAGGCGGAGGGGGGAGTGTCCAGGCGTCTGGTGCGACGCTCTCAGCAGTTTCATCCGCGGTGCCTGTCCCTGCTCAGTTGCAGCGCTGCGGTGGGGCTGTTGGGGGCGGAGCTAAAGACAAAGTAAAAACTGGTGGCATTTCGCAAGAAAACGCTTGGGCAGCTACCGGACTGGTACAGCAGGAGCATGGACATAAGAGTGCGGATGATACCAACCTAGCAATGCTGCTGGCTGTTAAAGAAATTGAAGCAGGGGTATTGGCTGAGGCTGAGGGCAAACACGGTGACAAAGTAGCTTCCTCCCACATTCCCAAAGGGAGGACTGCTGCAAAGTCCCATGAGTCCAAGGATGCCAGGGATGCCAGCATGACAGCCAGCAGCAGCAGAAACATACTAAAGCCAGCCAGATTACACCCGGGTCAGTCCACTATAGCTAGGCAGGAGGAGATTTCTTCTAGTGTTGTGTCTCCTGTTGGTTCTGATTCTGTAAATGTAAATATTATTTCTGCTAATGTTTCTGTGGGGGGTGGGAGTGGTCCGGCTGCCCCCCCAGCAGTGGCCGCTCCTTCCAGGAGCTATGCAAATGTCACTGCTGGGGGTCCTAGGGGATCCTCATCTCTAAACCCTGGGGAAGGTAACTTACAACGACGCCTCCTGGAGGCTTTGCGTAAAGGGGATAGAACGCTCCAAGTAGAGGGGCGGGAGGTCGACCTGTCCTTCTATATAGAAAGACATGGGCTTGGGGCTTTCCGAGAGCAAAATGGGGAGGTAACCTGGTCCCTCCCTACAAATGGGCAGGAGGTGGGCCGTAGGAATGTGGTCCGTCTGGTATGGAGAGGCAGTGATGCGTGCCCATCCAGGGCAAAGGTGGTGGAGCTTCTCTTCCAGATGAGATTCAGGGCGAATGACATCTTTGCCCTGATCCACCCCTACGGTACCTCTGAATTCGACATCAGCTTTGTGAAGCCAGAGGGACTTGAGCTCTTCTGGTCCAATCACGAGCTGGTGAAGGATGAGCCCATGTGGCGGGATTTCGCTGTAAAGGCGGTATCCCGTCAGAGTTCTGTCAAGAAAGTGACCGTTCTGACGCGTAACGAGTCACTTTCTTGCTATGACATCATGACCTGGCTAGGCAGGTTTGGGGAAGTGACGGATGTCCCCAAGAAAAATCTGGATGAGCATGGCATATGGTCTGGGGCCTGGACGTTTTCCGTCCGTCTCCGACGTTCAGGGAACACTGTCACACACATACCATCGGCTGCTTTCTTGGGTCGTGACAGAATCCAAGTCTTTTACCAGGGGCAGCCGAAGCTGTGCCACAAGTGTGGTGATCCCACCCACTTTAGCGCAAATTGTACTAAACTGATTTGTGCATTGTGCGGTGCGGTGCGGTGCGACTAACCCCCCTCTGATCGTTCTATCCAATAGGTACCAGACCCTTGGAGAAGGGGGTTTGGAGGTGGAGGAGCTTCCAGGGGGCACCGAGCCTGCTCCTCCAGAGGCAGTTTCCTCGGGAGGTCAGGTGGCCCCAGGGTCTGGAGATGAGGATCCAGGGATGGATTTGTCTACATCCTTAAAAAGGATTAAAGAAAAGTCTAAAGGGTCATCCTCTGATGGGGAGGGGGGTAAGAAGAAAGGGAAAAAGTAAATAAGTAAGGCCGTCTAACTCAATCACCCATGATGGCGGCACTCACCCCATTGACTCTGGCATCCATTAACTGTGCCAGCATTAAGTCTGATACGGCTAGATTCGCAGCCTTTGATTTTCTCGGTCGTAGTAACGCCGACATTTTGTTTTTGCAGGAGACCAGGTTGACAGATCAAGCCTTGCTAGTAAAAGCCAAGCGAGAGTGGAGGCTTGGGCCTTCACACTGGTCTCTTGCGGCTGAGCCGTATAGTGGGGTGGCGGTCCTTTTTACCACTCCTGTAGAATGCAGACGTGTTATTGAGTTAGAAATGGGGAGGTGCCTGATCTTGGATGTCCTCATGAAGGGGCAAGAGCTCAGGCTCATTAACATCTATGCCCCACAAACTAAGTGGGACCGTAAAAGCCTTTTTATGAGGATTAAGCCCTTTCTTTTTACGAGTCGGCAGGTGATCTTTGGTGGAGACTTCAATACTATCACGAGGTCTCAGGACAGGAGAGGCGCCAAAGACAAGCTGGCTTATGATAGCATGGCCCTGATTAGTATAGTTAGAGAGGCTCGCCTGGAGGATGCCCACATCCGGACCCCCTCGGGCCACGCGGGTTTCACCTATCATCGAGGTAGCTGCAGGTCTAGATTAGACAGGTTTTATTTAAAGGAGGAAGCCGTCTCTTCCGCAGTGTCCGTGGTTGAGGTGGAGTTCTCCGATCACTGTCTAATTTTGTTTTCCCTGAATGTTTCAGAGACCCCCCGGATGGGTAGAGGCTACTGGAGGCTGAATTCGTCCCTCCTCGAAGAAGCAGAGGTAAGACAATCCTTTGAGGATTTTCTTCAGAGTCAGGTACCTCTACTGGGCCTATGTAGTAGTAAGTCAGAGTGGTGGGAGATATTCAAGAAGCGGGTTGCGAGGTTCTTCCGCCAGCTCTCGAGCCTCAGGTCCCTGAATAGGTATCGTGTGTATCAGGGCCTGAGGAGGAAACTCGAGCATCTCGTCTCGACTGGAGGTAGTAGAGAGGAGATCTCCAGAGTGAAAGCCTTGCTCATGAGGTGTCAGTATGATAGGCACGCATCTTTAGTTTTTGAGAGGGACTTCGGGAGGTACCGCTCGCCCGACCCCTACAGAAACTGTAAGATGTCAGTGAGTAGTAAGATCGTGACTGGACTGGTTGATAGTACGGGATCTCTGAACCGGTCCAGATCAGGGATCCTGGAGGTCGTCAGATCCTTTTACTCACACCTCTTGGGGAGGAAGGATCTAGATCGGGATGTGATGTCGGGTTTCCTGGCTGAAACCATTCCTGAGCCGGGGGTAGACCGCTCTCTTGATGTTTTGGCAGAAGAGATCAGGGAAGAGGAAGTTAGACTGGCGATTGAAGGGCTTGCCCTGAAGAAGTCGCCAGGTCCAGATGGCTTAACATCTGAGTTGTATAAGACCTTCAGGGACCTCTTAGTTCCCCTCTTGGCCGAGGTCTTCAATGAGTGTCTCTCCTCGGGCACTCTGCCGAGGTCAATGAGGAGGTCAGCCCTGATTCTTCTGTCAAAAGGTAAAAATTCGAGCCGTATTGAGAATTGGAGGCCCATAGCTCTTCTCAATGCGGACAGGAAGATTCTGGCCAAGATACTGTTTAATCGGCTGGTGAAGTTTGCACCCCGGCTCCTTTCGGGGGCTCAGCACTGCTCTGTTCCAGGCCGAAGCACCTTAAGTGCTGTCCTTAGTGTCAGGGAGGCAGTGGAGCGGAGTAGTGCGGGTCTTTGGAAGGGGTACTTGCTGTCCCTGGATCAGGCCAAAGCATTTGATCGGGTGAACCATGAGTACCTCTGGTCCGTCCTGCTGAGATATGGCCTACCAGATACTTTTGTCAATTGGCTTAAGATCTTGTATGCAGGGGCAGAGAGTTTCCCGCTGGTGAACGGTTGGTCTGGCCGCTCTTTTGAGGTTGGGTCTGGTGTTCGCCAGGGCTGTCCCTTGAGCCCACTGTTGTATGTGTTCGCGATCGACCCTTTTCTTAGGAGGGTTGGTTGTGGACCGTTGGCAGGGGTCGGGATGAGCCTGGAGGAATCAGAAGCCACCCTGAGAGTGGTAGCGTACGCTGATGATGTCACTGTCTTCGTATCCTCGAGAGAGGAGGTCGATATGGTGATGTCAGAGGTGGACCGCTACTCAGAGGCATCTGGGTCCAGCATCAACCAGGATAAGTGCGAAAGTCTCTGGCTGGGAGGGGGAGATCCCGAGTTTGATCTCCCGGACACCCTTCCAGAGCCCCAAGACTCGGCAAAAATCCTAGGCATTACATTCGGCCAGGGTGATTACCCCACTAAAAACTGGGATGGTAGGCTCCAGAATGCCGCTCAGAAGGTGGACCAGTGGAAGGGTTGGTCTTTGACCCTCAGGGAAAGGGTACACCTGATCAAATCATACCTGCTCCCTTTGTTTATCTATCTGGGCAGTGTATGTATCTTGCCAGAGGCTTTCTATACTAGGATCTACAGCCTGTTCTTCCAGCTGTTATGGGGGAATAGGCTGAACCTGGTCAAGAGAGAGGTTACGTACCGCACGAGGAGACTTGGGGGTTTGTCTATGGTGAACCCAGTGGTGTTCTTAGTGAACACCTTTTTGAAAGCTAACATCGCAAACCTCTGGAAGGAGAGGGCTCCTCCGTGGGTACTCTCCTGCAGGGAATGGTTTCGGCCTTTCTTCCAGGAATGGGAGACAGGAGGGCGAGTGAAGGACCTTCGTACACCCCATGGATATCTTCCGGCTTACGCTACCCCGACTCTGAAGATGATACGTCGGTGGGGTCTGGGAATGTGGGAGATCAGGACTCAAGGGTTCTATTGACCCATTTCCAGAAGCCCCTGGCGCTCAGGGATTGCCCAGGTCGGGATCTGAGGGTTGGGTTAAGTCTATTGAACTCAAAGAGGATCCCCCAGAAGTTTTGGGACTTGGCCTGGCGCTGCTTCCAGGGGAAGCTATATGTGAGGGACAACTTGAAGTGCAGGAGCTCCGATGATCGGGGGTGTCCCCGAGAGGAGTGTGGTAATACGCTGGAAAGCATGGATCATTTCCTGCTTCATTGTCCCTTCAATATAGGGGTTTACACCAGGGTGGGCGCCTCCATAGGTTGGAGTCAGTTAGTCAGTCTCACCTATCCGGAGTGGGCTTATGGAGTATTCAGGAACCTGGGTGGCCGAGATCGCTGCACGTTATTCTTAGTCAGCTTAGTGGTTAGGTACCACACGTGGAACGCACGGTGTCTAGTATCTACACAGCGTAGAGTCCTCTCCGAGGTGGAGGTCTGTAGGAACATCACTGGTGACCTTGGGAAGATCAGGTCTTTGGAGTATGGCAGGCTGGGTACAAGTAGGGCTTCTCTCCTGTGGAGAGGTTTTTCCTTCGCTGTGCCCTAGGTACTGAGCCCACTGGGTGAGGTACCATAATTCTGGTTAGGGACAGAGTAGGTAGGGACAGAGGTAGGGAGAGTGTGAGGGTTAGATTAATATTTAGGGATAGTATTAGGGAGAGGGTAGGGAGAATAGTCAGGGATAGGTTATAAATTATTATGGTACCCGGTCTGCCATCCTCCGATCCCGGTGGGGGGCTATGCATGACACTTTAGCTTTTTGTTTTCTAACAAGTAATAAACAGTAAAGGGCTTACAGGCTACCGAACTTGAGCCTTGCTGTTATGTCATAATGTGTTGGTGTTATGGGATATTGTTATGGTGTATACTTTATTTTTAGGAACATTGGTAAGTTGAGGGCTGGATAAGCCTTATGGACAATTATAGTTATTGTTTAAGTTCTGGGGTATAGGATAGGTTGGGTGGGGTGATGGGGGGGTTGTTTTTCCCTGGATGGATACTTGGAGTTCTGGCATGGGTCACTGAGGGACAAGAACTGAACTGATGGACCCAGACTCATGTCCAGATTTGGGGTGTGGGAAGTGGGGCTTATAGTTAGGTTCATGTGTCATATGGTTGATGTACTTTTATGATTTGTATTATTATTATTTTATTATTATTATTATTATTATTAATTTTTTTTTTTTTTTTTATTTATTTATGTCCTATAAGGCAGCCGGACCTCATATTATTAAGTTGGTATTGGGATATTTTCTTTTCTGTTAAAGTTGTATAGTGTGTGTGGTGGTTGGATGAGAGTTAAGTATCTGGAAGGGGGGGGCTTGTTGGGTGAATTATGCTGGTGTGTGTGTGTGGGGGGGGGTGCTTTTTGTGTTGGGTTTGCAGGGTAAGGTGTGTGTGTGTGTGCGTGTTTTAAAAAGAAAAAAAAAAAAAAAAAAAAAGGGAAAAAAAAAAAAAGGGAAAAAAAAAAAAAAAAAGTCCAAACCGGGACTATGTTGAGTTAGAGCCGAGAATGGCTCAGAGCATGTTGTAGATTCTTGGTTTGGTCTAGACAGAGTGTCTTTACTATATTATTTCTGTGTGCTGTGAGGTGTGAGTGTGGGGTAGGTAGTAGTGGTGGTGGTAGTAATAGTAGTAGTAAGGGTAAGTTGGGGTGGTAGTGTTTTATTATGAAGCTGGACTGGCCGGGTGAGGCAGGTGTGAGGGAGGATTTCCTTATAGAAAATATGATTATTATTTCAGAATTGTTGTTTTTGTTATAAGCAGAAAGCTTTGTATTTGTTTTTGTTCTGGCTGATGGAGCCGCGTTTATGTTTATGTTGTTATACTTGTTAAGTTTTATATTTTTCTAATAAAAAGAATTACAGGATGTAACACAGGATCAGTACAGGATAAGTAATGTATGTACAGAGTAACCCCACCAGCAGAATAGTGAGTGCAGCTCTGGAGTATAATACAGGATGTATCTCAGGATCAGTACAGGATCAGTAATGTAATGTATGTACACAGTGACCCCACCAGCAGAATAGTGAGTGCAGCTCTGGAGTATAATACAGGATGTAACACAGGATCACTACAGGATAAGTAATGTATGTACAGAGTAACCCCACCAGCAGAATAGTGAGTGCAGCTCTGGAGTATAATACAGGATGTATCTCAGGATCAGTACAGGATCAGTAATGTAATGTATGTACACAGTGACCCCACCAGCAGAATAGTGAGTGCAGCTCTGGAGTATAATACAGGATGTAACACAGGATCACTACAGGATAAGTAATGTATGTACAGAGTAACCCCACCAGCAGAATAGTGAGTGCAGCTCTGGAGTATAATACTGGATGTAACTCAGGATCAGTACAGGATAAGTAATGTAATGTATGTACACAGGCACCCCATCAGCAGAATAGTGAGTGCAGCTCTGAAGTACATAAGTAACAGTAAACCAACTTATGTTGATTCAGATGAGAGTACACAATTTGTGTACATGCCGTATGTTTTGTATAGAACATATTTTGTGCGTCGATCTGTCCCCAACAAACATCAGACAAGAGGCGAGTTACATAATGACGAAAGCCCTTTTATAAATAAATCACATGTACATCAGGAGACACGTCACTTCCACTAGTAGCTACAGACACATTATACACATATACATTTCTGGTTTGGCAATAAATCCTGATCCAAGGCCCTTAAGTTCATGTTCCAAACTATCCAATAAAGAATACTATGTACACTGACAGACGTTACAGGACAAATAAATGGGGCCTCTGCCTTCTGAGATCACCCTAGATCTATAGGTATATACGTATAAGATTACATCTCATCTAGGTCCTTCAGGCACGGGCGGATCATTGTGGATTTTATTTTGGCACTGTCATCCTATATCCAAGGAATTATAAAAATTACCATTAAGTAATAATAAAGAATTATATACGCACAATTAAAGGGCAACTCCGGCTGTGTCTGATATTTACATCAGTGGTGAGGAAATAAAATAAATAAGATTTTGTTAATATACTTTTATATTCTATGCGTCTTTCCCATCATGCCTCAGGATAGATCACAAATTTCCTATTCTCTGTACCCTGAATAAGCGTTCTCCTGTGCTAACTGGTGCCCCCTGGGGAGCAGTGGAGGAAGTGACACTTTCTAGGTTGTCACTTCCATTACAAGGTTGATTTGCAGCACCACTAACTTCTATAATACAATAATATAAATACCATAATACTGCCCCCCTATGGTGAAAAGTAAAACTGCTATATAATATAATCACCCCCCTTTCCCCATGGACAAGACTATACTGACTACTACTAAATGGAGAGGAGGAGGATTTGTATCCCTGATGGAGTTTCACATTAAATCAAGTTTCTCCACCTAAATTAATTAAAATCTCCTTAATAAGGCAAAAAGTGATAGAGAAGAGACAGAGGGGTCGCTAGGGACTTCATACAAAGGGTCATGATGATTGATAGGCAGTGAATCCCTAGCCACGAGACTATAAGGAGTAGAAAAGCATCCTGGCAGCAGTCACTCCATCATTGCAGTCTCAGTCTGCGTTATTAATCAGATTTTTCTAAAAAATAAAATTTGGGTGGAGCGCCCCTTTAAGGCAGTACATGCTAGAATATTTCTTTACAATTTTATATGGTAACCACGACCTTTAATAATGATACAGACCCCACAGGACTCGGACGCCCCCATGGATTTGACGCCTGTGTTATCTTTGACTATTGCACACATACAAACATCAATACATTATTTTTGTTCTAAAAACATGAAATGCGAGGGGTGAGGGTTGGGGGTCACCAAAACGGGGAAGGGGGGGGAGGCATAAAAAAAGAGAAAGTCCCGGATTGTGGGCTCTTCCCAGGTTATCGGATAATATTCAGATAATGCACTTCTGGGTACAGTGAGTTGATGAGGAGGGCTAGCAGCGTGTTCCCGTCCTGGAGACAATGGCCCGGGTAGCGGATAAACTGAACAGCCTGCGAGATCTGCTCCTGGTAATCCATATACTGTTTACTTGAGGTCAAGGTCTCCACAGCGTTTAATGCCTAAAAGACAGAGATACATATTACACATCATATAATATACTACTAAGCTGCATTCACACTTCTGCTGCTTGGTATTGAAAACAGTCAGCAAGCTGGTTGTCAGACACCTCTCCACTAACTGTAATACAAGGGGGCCATTACTATCAGTCTGAAAGCTCCTAGTAATATATGCAGAAAATACAGTGTAAAGGAAATCTCTCTGCTCTGTATCATACTCAGAGCTTAAAGGGGTTATCGAGCGTTAGAAAAACATGGCCACTTTCTTCCCGAGACAGCACCACTCTTGGCTCCAGATTAGGTGTGGTATGTAAGCTCCATTCACTTCAATGGAACAGAGTTGCAAAACCTGCACCCAAACTGTGGAAGAACTCTGGAAGAAAGTGGCCTTGTTTTTCTCATGCAGGCAATACTGAGCTGCATCAGGCATGCCTCTTCCCTCCCCCAGACTCCTGTTGGGAGGGGGAGGCATTTATGACACAGCTCAATAATGCCCCCTTGATACTTAAAGGGGTACCTAGGCCGGGATGCTTTTTTTCACAATCGCCCAGGAGGGGGTGAATGAAAACAATTACATCTACTTACCTCCCTAGCTCTAGCGATGACACCTGTATCCAGTTGCTCTGGTCCCTGGTCTCCTGCTGCGGCTGTAACAGTGTCCCGCATCTCATCCCTCGTCTCCAGGAATCAGAGGGAGACCAGGGGCTGGAGCAGCTGGATGCGGGCATCAGCGTTGGAGCTGGGAAGGTAGATAGATGCAATTCTTTTTATCCACCCCCTCCCCTTTCATTGTGAAAAAAGGCACCCCGGCCGGACTACCCCTTTAAGCTCTAAACATGACACACAGCAGACAGATTACTTTTACAATGTATTTGGGCATATAATACTAGGTTACAGCTCTGAACAGACTGTTACTACCTTACTTACCATGTAGTATATATATGTTTATTGACAATGTATATTATATAAACAGTATACACACATACATATATATGTATACTGTATTATAAAATTAGATGTGACCTAAGACATTGTGATTTTCTGTATTTTACTCCGTTACCTGTTGCGCTTTCTGTGACAGATGGAGGCCAGACCCTGCCTTAAGGCGCACTTGATTTTCAGCAGGAATCTGGGCTAAGATAAAGGCTGCTAGGCTGCGAGCGATAATCCGAAATCTAAAAAGAACATAAAAAGGGATATAATACATCGTATCGACAACACACCGACCCTACAGAACTAAGGAAACCAGAGGAGCACATGACCTACCCTCCTAATCTCACACAATGGAACGTCAATGACTCTCTTCTCTCTTCCTCTTCTCTTACAGCAAGCAACTTCATATAGAAAGATAAACTGCAGCTGTATCCCCCTCCTCCTTTCCATCTATGCCCTGAATTTGGGTCCATTTACACAGAAAGATTATCTGACAAAGATTTGAAGCCAAAGCCAGAAACAGACTATGGACAGAGATCAGGTCATAAACGAAAGCCTGAGATTTCTCCTCTTTTCAAATCCATTCCTGGCTTTGGCTTCAAATCTTTGGCAGATAATCTGTCAGATAATCTTTCTGTGTAAATGGACCCTAATGGTGCGTTTACACAGGCAGATTTATCTGACCAATTTTGGAAGCCAAAGTCAGGAATGGACTTGAAAAGACAGGGAATCTCAGTCTTTCCTTTATGACCGGCACCCTGTTTATAATCTGTTCCTGGCTTTGGCTTCAAAAATATGTCAGATAAATCTCTCTGTGTAAACGCACCATTACTCTAGACCTTACTCTTCAACTCAGGTACCCCTATTAGAAATGTTGCCGAGAACACACTGCCACCATAGGCTGTGTATAAAGTCTCTATTAGCAATTGACCCCCAAATAAGATTCCCCCCCCCATAACAACGTGACTGACCTGTTGGACCTAGTAATAATGCTTTAGTTAAATAATAATAGTCAAATAATAATGCCCCCTTCCATAGTAATAATGCCCTTTGTAGCCATTTTAATTCCCCCTTTACAATAATAACAGCCCCTGTGGCCAGTAATAATGCCCACCCTGTAGCTAGATGTAATGCTTCCTGTAGCTAGATATGCCCCCTAAAAGACAGAAAAGCCCCATGTAGCCAGGTATGCCTCTGCAGTTAGATATGCCCCCTATAGACAGGTATGATACATACAACCAACTATGCCCCTGCAGTCAGATATGCCCCTTGCAGCAGGCACTAAAGCAGGAAGGATGAGGCTGGTGGGAGGAGCTAGGGGAGGGGCTCAGATAACCAATCAGTGACGCCCGCTTTCCCTCTGTTCTCCGGCAGCATTTCCAAACCCCAGCCCCTGTACAGCACACTGGGGAAAGCAAGGTGAGCGGAGTCACGAGCGGTGGTAAAATCGTTGTATCAAAGTAGTGTCACTGTATTACATAGTTCTGTGTATAAAGATGAGGGTAAGCTAGGGGTAGCCATAAACCTGTGGCCCTACCTGGCGGAGAACGGAGACTTCCTCCCAAGGCCGATCGCCCCCAGGATCCCGGTAGACATTCTTTCCTCCCCCAGGAGGCTTAGCCGAGTCTGGACCGACAGCAGGATCCGCAGGACGTTCTCAGTGACCTCAGTGTCGTTCTGTTCTACTTGAATCAGAGACAACTGCAGAGTCTTATGGAACCACAGGAAGAGTTTGGGTTCTTCATTCATAGAGCTAAAAAATAAAATAATAATACATAAAATATACCTAAATATAGCACACTATATCCCTATATCCTAATCTACATCCTAGGCTCATGTCGCTATCACATGATCCAACAGTCGTCTCCCCATAGACATGGATATTCGGCCCAGCTACATTGTAGGAGGTTGTTACCTGGGCTGCACCTGCTCGATCCACTTGGAGATTCGGACCAGCATCCTCAGCTCATTGGCGAGCGTCTGCTCCCGGTTCAGGCATTGCAGCACATAGACGTGAAGCGTCAGGTAGCTGCCCAGGGTAAGGCATTCCTGGAGGAACTCCTCAGTAGTCAGTTCCGGCACCTGTAAGGATGCCAGGATGGGTCCCCAGCCCGGGTTCTGGGTGTGCAGAGACTCTGAGAACAAGAAGAAAAGAGATGGAATTATATACATCAGGCATTTCGATCAGGTGTGGAGATGACCCACTGGGTACGACCACTATGCTACATCTTATATACAGACACTGTAAAGAGACTCTGTCAGTAGGTTTGTGGTGTCCTATCTCAGGGTAACAAACTAGTGATAGAGAAGCTGGACAGAATGATGTATCACTTACATTGTTCTGTGCAGCTGATCCAGAGATATTCCCCTGAATAGCTTGGACAACAAGTAGCCCTCTCCATTATGTGCATGAGCCCAGTAGTCCTGGATATTCATGAGAAGCAGGAAACTCCACCCACCAACTGATGATTGACAGTTGACTACCTATACACAGCAAGGATAGATAACTGCCAATCAGCAGCTGGGGGGAGGGGTGTGGCAAGAATCCTATTCTCCTGCATATTAGGAGAACAATGTAAGTAATACACCGATCTGTTCTGCATTTATATATCACTAGTTTATGCTGCACTCATTTAAGGGAAAATTAACAAATTCCCTTTAAATATATATATATATATATAGATAGATAGATATTAAAGTGTCTCTGTCACCATAAAAAAACATCTGACATGTCAAAAGTTTGGATCTGTTTGGATCTGATCGTTCAGGAGAATGAGCAGAGAGAAGACCGTGCTCAGTGTGGTCGTCTCCCAGCTCTGTGTCACGTGATAAGTCAGGCTCATAATGTAAGTCTATGGAGCCTGACTGATTATGCTGACACGGATCGGAGAGAGGACAGCGCTGCGGTGCGGAACTCTCCTCCCTTGTTCTCCCGATCAGTAAGGGTGGGAACACTCAGACACAGACTGATCAAAACTTTTGAAAAGTCTCTATGATATGTCAAACGTTTTCTATGGTGACAGTGAAACTTTAAGAAAAAAAAAGAAACAAAAAAACAAGGTTGTCGTAGGGCTTCCCCCCCTGCACAGTACTAGGATGACTTGAAAGAGTACAGAGAATAAACAAGAAGGGAGATTTCAGCTCTGAACTGTGAATGCAGTTCTAAACTAGAATACACCCTGTAATCCAGGATCAGTTCAAGAAAAGAAAAGCCAGGTTCCCGCACTCCTAGTGTCTCATGTGTCCAAATCCCGCATGGCAAAACCACATTCAGTTTATGCCACGATTTTGCACCCCATTATAAACGTGGTGGTTCGCAGAGCTGCATTCACAATTCAGTAAGCTTCAGAGCTGAAATCTTGCTTGTGCAATATCTGTACAGAGCTGGGAAGTGTCAATTTATCTTGCAAGAGTATGTGTTATGATTATTCATATACTTCAATGATGACCAATAGAGACGAGCGAATCTCAAGCACACTAGGGTCCATCTGAGCCCAAACATGCAGCAATTAATTACTGGTGGCTGAAGAAGGTGAATGCAGCCCTAGGGGGACCTGGAAGCTATGGATACAGTCATAGGCTGGTCTCTAATGACCAGCAGAAGTGTGAATGCAGCTCTGGGCCACCTTTAGCCCAGGATTTTTTTTTTTAAATCAACTGATGTCAGAAAGTTTTACAGATTTGTAATTTACTTCTATTTAAAAATCTCCAGTCTTCCAGTACTTATCAGCTACTGTAAGTCCTGCAGGAAGTGGTGTATTTTTTCCAGTCTGACACAGTGCTCTCTGCTGCCACTTCTGTCCATTACGGGAACTGTCCAGAGCAGTAGCAAATCCCTATAGAAAACCTTACCAGCTTTGGACAGTTCCTGACATGGACAGAGGTGGCAGCAGAGAGCACTGTATCAGACTGGAAAGAATACACCACTTCATGCAGGGCATGCAGCAGCTGATAAGTACTAAAAGACTGAAGAATTTTAAATAGACGTAAATAACAAAATTACAAATGTGTATAACTTTCTGGTGCCATTTGATTTGAATTTTTTTTTGCCTGAGTTCCCCTTTAATACAACACACACAAGTTACCCAGCCCAGCCTGATGCACATTACTTATACAGAGTTATTTAACTTCTTATGTAGAATTCTACAGATAACTTCCAAAACTGTGAAGACACTTATCATTCTAATGGAGCCGTGTCACAGAGGGGCAGGGGTCTCCTCCCACTGGGGGCGGATGGCCCGCCTCCAGCGCTTCAGCCCGAGACGGTGCCCGTGAATGGAACTTCCCTGTAGCGGTTTATCCATGTGAAACACTGTCCATGTGTCACTGTCATTATAACTTTTAAAGTCTAAATCAACAGTATATGTGATATAAATCCAGTTTGCAATGTACATTCATTATTTTTTTTTTAGTTATCATGTCATGGAGAACACGGCACTTCCTGTTTACTGTTTTTTTTTTCTTAACGAGTCAGAAAACAGGAAGTCCTGTGTATCCCAGGCCATCTGAGCGCTCACAGAGAGAATGCAGTCATGTGATTGACGGACACATTGAGCTGTCACTCTCTGTACTGGCCGGAACACCTGTGTTTAGTCTGTTTTTTACGACCAGCACAAAGCAGCAAATCTTCCTTCAGGAGACTGGACCTGGATATAGTAAGTATAGCTGTTATATAGCTGCCTTCAGGAGACTGGACCTGGATACAGTAAGTATAGCTGCCTTCAGGAGACTGGACCTGGATACAGTAAGTGTACAGCTGCCTTCAGGAGACTGGACCTGGATACAGTAAGTATAGCTGTTATATAGCTGCCTTCAGGAGACTGGACCTGGATACAGTAAGTATAGCTGTTATATAGCTGCCTTCAGGAGACGACCTGGATACAGTAAGTATAGCTGCCTTCAGGAGACTGGACCTGGATACAGTAAGTATAGCTGTTATATAGCTGCCTTCAGGAGACTGGACCTGGATACAGTAAGTATAGCTGTTATATAGCTGCCTTCAGGAGACTGGACCTGGATACAGTAAGTATAGCTGTTATATAGCTGCCTTCAGGAGACGACCTGGATACAGTAAGTATAGCTGTTATATAGCTGCCTTCAGGAGACTGGACCTGGATACAGTAAGTATAGCTGCCTTCAGGAGACTGGACCTGGATACAGTAAGTATAGCTGTTATATAGCTGCCTTCAGGAGACTGGACCTGGATACAGTAAGTATAGCTGTTATATAGCTGCCTTCAGGAGACTGGACCTGGATACAGTAAGTATATAGCTGCCTTCAGGAGACTGGACCTGGGTACAGTAAGTATAGCTGTTATATAGATGCCTTCAGGAGACTGGACCTGGATTTCTGGTAAGTATAAATGTTATATAGCTGCCTTTAGGAGACTGAAGCTGGATTTCTGGTAAGTACAGCTTTGTTTTACAGCATGATAACAACAAAAAATATAATGAATGTATATTACAAACTTGCTTCATATAACATCTTCTGTACATTTAGAGTTTGAAAATTAAATGACAGGGACACTTTAAAGCATAGTACTGATGGTACATTCGCTTTAAAGCTCAGCGGATGATACGGCAGGATACAGGTAGAACAACAATTCGAGGGCAATTCTAGACATAACCACATATAACACATTGCCATTCCTTGTCATTCACAAATGAACTCAGAACAAAGGCATTCTGGGAGCCTTAGTGTTTTGGGGTGATAAACAAAGAAGAAGTGGTATGACCCAACAATAGATACGATCGGGCCAAAACAACTCTGAAGTATCCCGTGCCGATCCTCTGTTATTATTCCTGGATACTGAATAAACTGAGAGTTACCATAGTCTGGCGGTGGAATGGTATATACTCATATATACACCAGCTTATCCATTCACAATGATTGGAAGGGGCTCAGGGATCCCATATGTGCTACTAAATTCCCTTCTCTATGCTGAATGGCAGGTCCCAGGGTTTGCACTCCCACCCATTAAACACTGAACATATTTCCTAAGGTCAGGCAGAGAGCGCCTTATCTTATTTTCTGTCATACCAGTGAATGTCAACATTTAAAGGGGTACTTCAGCAAAAAAAAAATATATATATATCTTTCAAATCAACTGGTGCCAGATTTGTAATTTACTTCTATTAAAAACCCTCTCTGTCCATGTCAGGAACTGTAAAAAGTTGGAGAGGTTTTCTATGGGGATTTTCTACTGCTCTGGACATTTCCTGACCTGGACAGACGTGGCAGCAGAGAGCACTGTGTCAGACTGAAAAGAATACTGCAGGACATACAGCAGCTGATAAGTACTGGAAGACGTAAGATTTTTTTTTACTGAATAACCCCTTTAAATAAGGACATCCTATATATAACCTAAAATGGTTAGAACAACTGCATCTTCTAAATGACTCCCCAGATTCAGCACCTTGGGGTACAGGTAGAAGCAGAAGTTCAGTGGTGAGAAGAGGGGGTCAGATCTTATGACCCATTCATTGTCAGGCAGTGACCGCCACAGAGTGATGCATGCATACAGTATAGATCAGGTTCTATGCAATGACCCAAGTGTCATACGTCACCTCTAGTCAGTGGAGAGTTGTCAGCAGCTACAAGTCGTCCCCATAGAAAAGAAAAGAGAACAATGTGGCTGCATCAACAACTAACGCCATATTGTCTATGCCGGGACTGCAGATGCTTACCATCTTTGAAGTATGCCAGTATACAAGCTTCGGTGGCCTCTGCCATATGTTTAATAGATGCCAGGCTCTGGCAGGCCGCTGTCAGGAGGGGCATGACCAACATGCCTTGCACTTTGCTATCAATCCACTTGAGCAGGGCTCCGCGCAGGGACTCGGCCGTGGTCACACTGGCATTATTCATCACCATCAAGAGCTCCATGAACAGACTGCTCAGAGCCATGTGACGCTTCTGGACCTCTAGATCTGAAAAACGGCAAGGTAAGAAGTGATGCTATATATATATATATATACAGGACTGGACACATATGGTAAACCGGTTAGCAATAGCGGTGTCCTGTGCGGCTGCAGTGCAGGAAGCCTCGGCTCTTTACACAACACCACCATCAGGTGTCCTGTGCGGCTGCAGTGCAGGAAGCCTTGGCTCTGTACACAACACCCCACCATCAGGAGTCCTATGTGGCCGCAGTGCAGGAAGCCTCGGCTCTTTACACAACACTCCACCATCAGGAGTCCTGTGCGGCCGCAGTGCAGGAAGCCTTGGCTCTTTACACAACACTCCACCATCAGGTGTCCTGTGCGGCCGCAGTGCAGGAAGCCTCGGCTCTTTACACAACACTCCACCATCAGGAGTCCTGTGCGGCCGCAGTGCAGGAAGCCTTGGCTCTGTACACAACACTCCACCATCAGGAGTCCTGTGCGGCCGCAGTGCAGGAAGCCTTGGCTCTGTACACAACACTCCACCATCAGGAGTCCTATGTGGCCGCAGTGCAGGAAGCCTTGGCTCTTTACACAACACTCCACCATCAGGTGTCCTGTGCGGCCACAGTGCAGGAAGCCTTGGCTCTGTACAGAACACTCCACCATCAGGTGTCCTGTGCGGCCACAGTGCAGGAAGCCTCGGCTCTATACACAACACTCCACCATCAGGTGTCCTGTGCGGCCGCAGTGCAGGAAGCCTTGGCTCTGTACAGAACACTCCGCCATCAGGTGTCCTATGCGGCCGCAGTGCAGGAAGCCTCGGCTCTGTACACAACACTTCGCACCCCACCATCAGGAGTCCTGTGTGGCCGCAGTGCAGGAAGCCTCGGCTCTGTACACAACACTCCACCATCAGGAGTCCTGTGTGGCCGCAGTGCAGGAAGCCTCGGCTCTATACACAACACTCCACCATCAGGAGTCCTATGTGGCCGCAGTGCAGGAAGCCTCGGCTCTATACACAACACTCCACCATCAGGAGTCCTATGTGGCCGCAGTGCAGGAAGCCTCGGCTCTGTACACAACACTCTGCTATCAGGTGTCCTGTGTGGCCGCAGTGCAGGAAGCCTCGGCTCTGTACACAACACTCCACCATCAGGAGTCCTGTGCGGACGCAGTGCAGGAAGCCTCGGCTCTGTACACAACACTTCGCACCCCACCATCAGGAGTCCTGTGTGGCCGCAGTGCAGGAAGCCTCGGCTCTGTACACAACACTTCGCACCCCACCATCAGGAGTCCTGTGCGGACGCAGTGCAGGAAGCCTCGGCTCTGTACACAACACTTCGCACCCCACCATCAGGAGTCCTGTGCGGCCGCAGTGCAGGAAGCCTTGGCTCTGTACACAACACTCTGCTATCAGGTGTCCTGTGCGGCCGCAGTGCAGGAAGCCTCGGCTCTGTACACAACACTCTGCTATCAGGTGTCCTGTGCGGCCGCAGTGCAGGAAGCCTCGGCTCTGTACACAACACTTCGCACCCCACCATCAGGTGTCCTATGTGGCCGCAGTGCAGGAAGCCTCGGCTCTGTACACAACATTCCACCATCAGGAGTCCTGTGAGGCCACAGTGCCGGAACGTATCATCCCCATCTTCCACAGGCTCTCACCTGGAGGGCTGAAGATGACAATGTCATCCAGCAGTTTGGACATCTCTTGTTCTAGAGCAGGAATGCTGATTTTGCCGTCCTGTTCCAGAGAGCCCATGAACTGGACCATCTGCTGAATGTAGATGCGGCATTTAGGGGTCACGTCCTGGAAAACAAATAATACAAGAATTGGCCAAATCTGTTAAGGAGGAGAATAGAGTATGGCTGGACATTGCCTCTGGTTGTATAGATCCAGTCCAAGTCTTTTCAGAGGCCAATGTTTCTGAAGAGCTTGCCTGCTTAAAGTTAAATAAGGTGATGGGTCCAGATGGTGTCCATCTTCTTCCTGAACCAAGCCGGTGGGAGGTGGACAGAAAAGGCGACTGGCCAGCACTCCTCCAAGTGAGGTGAGGAGATCCGGCTGACTCCACCCACCAGCTGCTAATTGGTAGTTATCTATCCATGCACGTATAGGCAGTCAACTGTCAATCAGCAGATGGAGGGCGGGGGGAGGGGTGTGGCAAGAATCCTATTCTCCTGCATATTAGGAGAACGGATGAACAGCCAAACACCCAAGACAGTACCCTATTCTATGTACCCTGACATCACTGCATTCATAATCCCAGTACTGTGACTGAGAACGCAGAACTGTGTCTGTATATAGAGACTCTGAAATTCCTCCACAAATAACAAAGCTGCCTCAGATGGAGCCTCCGCCATTAGACTATTCACACAGCCAATATACAGCTTATAGCTTAGAACTATATAAAAAATAATGCCGCTACACTCCGCTTTGGGCATGCACCCGTCTCTGACAAGCTGTGGAAATGCATCAATGCTTTTCAATGTGCTCAGACACAACACGGTCATGCATGGGGGAAGCACAGGTATCTTTTATTCCTTAGGGTAATACGTGTTAATCATGATCTGACTTGGATCCGTCCGACCATGTTCTGTTATTATAAGTGAATGTTACTAGATCTCAGCTCTGCAGGCATAAAGCAGCAAGAGAAACAGACTATGCATACACATCAGCCTTATAAATTATATAGGACGCCATCATACACCATCATCTCCTGTACTTACAGAATAAATGCTGCACTCTGGGAAAGAGGAGAGTCCTGCGGAGACGCGGAGAAGCTTCAGGAGTAGTTCATCTGCCAGGTGGGTGCTCAGGATTACAGAGGGAGGGTAATGGCTGCTGAAATACCCAATGACATTTTGGTAGGATACGGCATCCACCAGGTGCCAGGACAATGTGCCGGCCTGCCCTAAGAGGTTAATCAGCGGAGCCCCCTGTAGACATATAGGAAATGAGTTGGTAAGGGGGTACTCCAGCAAAAATCTTTTTCTTTCAAATGAACTGGTTTTAGAAAGTTACATAGATTTGTATTTTACTTCTATTTAAAAATCTTCAGTCTTCCAGTACTTATCAACTTCTGTATGTCCTGCAGGAAGTGGTGTATTCTTTCTAGTCTGACAGTGCCCTCTGCTGCCACCTCTGTCCATGTCAGGAACTGTCCAGATCAATAGCAAAACCTCTCCTGCTCTGGACAGTTCCTGACATGGACAGAGGTGGCAGCAGAGAGCACTGTGTCACAATGGGAAGAATACACAACACCTGCTGCTCAGATGTGACTGTATACTCTGTACTGCCTAGTGCTATATCACTGCCTACAAATACATAATATTATATAATAGTGAACACATATGAGATCAATTTTTCCATAACTTCAGTGACAAGTCTTGGTGCTACATACCGGTTCGTCTATGAGCTTCTCCTCTTTGGTGAGAAATACCAGCATATACAAGAGGCAAACCAGCATGCGATGGGTTTCTTGCCTAGGAATGGGGCCCCAGGCATCGGCCAGGACGTTCATCCAGTTGACATCACATAATACACCCCCCAGGAAGAGAAAACAGCTTTTTGGGCTCCCTCGCTCCACCTAGTGAGAAAAAAAGAATAATCAGTAATTACCATGCACTTCAAGGGGTTTCGTCACTGTGGATGCACACAATCTCTAGAACGGGGGACTCCATAAACGGGGAGATATAAAATTGTTTTAAAATCATCTGGTGTCTGAAAGTTATATAGACTTGTAAATCACTTTTATATTTAAAAGTCTCAAGTCTTCCAGTACTTATCAGCTGCTGTATGTCCTGCAGTGGTGTAGTCTTTCCAGTGTGACACAGAGCTCTCTGCTGCCATCTCTGTCCATGTCAGGAACTGTCCAGAGCAGGAGAGGTTTTCTATGAGGATTTGCTACTCTGGACAGTTCCTGACATGGACAGAGGTGGCAGCAGAGAGCGCTGTGTCAGACTGTAAAGAATACACCACTTCCTGCAGGACATACAGCAGCTGATAAGTACTGGAAGACTAGAGATTTAAAAAAAAGAAGTAAATACAAATCTGTATAACTTAAAAAAAAATTGCCAGGATACCCTTTTAAACTAAAGACTAGTGTCTCTCTCTGCACATTGTTTTGTGTGTATAAAACCTGCCCAAAGATGACATGAAAGACCTTGCTCCCATACAACACTTACAGACCAGCTTGTACCTCTGTAATATACACAATTAGCAGGGTTGTTAATGGTGATCTCACCTTGAAAAACTCTTCCATCAGTGTCTGATCAGGATACATGTCCTTCCAGGGCAGCTTACTGTACTCTGTGTGATAAGTATACAGTATATACTCTGGGTGCATGGGTGCAGTGCAGGACTCACAATAGTGCATGAGATGTAACCACAGCGCCCCCCGCTGACCAGGCAGAAGGTGATCTGCAAGAAAATGAGAAGACCATTAACAGATTTAAACAAAGTTTCTCCTATCTATCTATCTATCTATCTAATCAATCATCTATCTAATCTATCATCTATCTATCTATCTCCTATCTATCTCCTATCTATCTATCTATCTCCTATCTATCTATCTATCTATCTATCTAATCAATCATCTATCTAATCTATCATCTATCTATCTATCTATCTATCTCCTATCTCCTATCTATCTCCTATCTATCTATCTATCTATCTATCTATCTATCTATCTATCTATCTCCTATCTATCTATCTATCTCCTATCTATCTATCTATCTATCTATCCATCTCCTATCTATCTAATCAATCATCTATCTCCTATCTATCTATCTATATATCTGTTATCACTTATCTGCAGAAGAGGTGTTAACTACCTTACCGGTGGGGTCGGCCCCCATTGATCATGAGAATCGAAGTCCCTTAACCCTTCAGTGAACAGCACAGACATGGGACGTCTAAACACAGCTCAGCTATGTTCAGATGATCAATAGAGAGTGAATGAAGTGGTGGCCATACACTGATGCCGCCAATACACTCACCAAGAGTACAAGAGACCTCCATTCCCATGATCAGTCACAACAGTCAGACCCCCACCAGTTATCCCCTATCCTGTGGTTACTTGACTATAATAATATTCTTGGGATAACCAAAGTAATAGGAATGAGCTCCTTACCTGCAAAGTAGCTGGCATATTAACATATTAACAGTATCTCAGAAAAAAAAGTTTTCTTCTGAATAATGTATGACAAGTAAAGCATTAAGAAATTATAACCTTAAAGCGATACTTTTTATTTAAAGAGTCACTGGTTGTTTTTTTTTGTAGAAATCAATAGTCCAGGTGATTTTAAGAAACGTTGTAATTGGGTTTATTAGGCAAATATGCCATTATCTGCATTTAAAAAGACTTTCCCCAGGTCCCCCCCGCCTCTCTCTCATTCACTGCTCATTATCAGGAAATCTTGACTAGTTTACATCGGTCGAGCCCTGTGTAATCTATGGAGGGGGGAGGAGGGAGATTAGTTGCCAGCAGAGAGCAGAGAACAAAGGATTACACAGCGGGAGTTGTGTGAAAGCCGGTATTCAGAGGTCAGAGAGGTCAGTGCTTACTTCAGAGGAAATAGCTGGTGATGTAGCCATAAATTAACTCTTTGTTGTCTTGTTTTGGTGCCTCATCTCCCTCCACCCCTCCCCCCTCCATAGAAAACCATGAAGACAGGGGGGAGAGCTTCAAACTGCTTTTTCATGATTAAAAATGCATTTTTCGGCTAATAAACCAAATTACATAGTTTCTTAAAATCGACTGTACTATTGATTTAAATGTAAACGACAGTGACACTTTTAGAGTATGTTCACATTGAGTAGTAATAATAATAATAATAATAATAAATTTATTTGTATAGCGCCAACAGATTCCGCAGCGCTTTTTTCTATGCATACAGTACAGAGGTACATAATACACAGTTGAATAGTTAGAATAAATAAAAATTACATAAAAATACAAAGTATAAACGAGACCTGCCCGTTGGAGCTTACAGACTACAACTTGGGTTGACACCAGGCATAAGTGCATTTGTCCATGGTCCGGCCATTGTAAATAGTTAGAAATACAGGATGAGCCAGTAACACGCCAATGTCTGATTGGAAGTAAACATATTAAGTGCAGGAACCGTCAGAGATAGAGCAAGGGAAACAACAGAAGGGGGAACAAGTTTAGGGAATGTTATAAGCGAGCCTGAAGAGATGAGTCTTCAGGGCACGCTTGAAACTGTGAGTATTGGGTAAGAGTCTGATGTGTTTGGGTAGGGCGTTCCAGAGAACTGGTGCAGCACGAGAGAAGTCTTGGAGGCGGGAATGAGAGGTTCTGATTATGGAAGATGTTAAGGTTAGATCATTAGCAGAGCGCAGAGCACGAGAAGGATGATAGTTGGAGATGAGGGAGGAGATGTATGGAGGGGCAGAGTTGTGGAGAGCTTTATGGGTGAGGGTGAGGAGCTTGAAGTGGATTCTGGATTTAATGGGTAACCAGTGCAGTGACTGGCACAGGAGGGAAACGTCGGTATAGCGGCTGGAGGGGAAGATGAGCCTGGCTGCTGCGTTCAGGATAGACTGGAGAGGGGAGAGCTTAGAGAGAGGAAGACCGATTAGTAGGGAGTTACAGTAGTCAAGATGGGAATGGATCAGGGCGGTGTCAGTGGTGAGAAATGGACGGATTCTGGAGATGTTTTTGAGATGAAGATGACAGGAGCGTGTAAGAGCTTGGATGTAGGGAGTAAAGGATAGATCAGAGTCTAGCATGACCCCCAGACATCGAGCCTGATGCACAGGAGGGATGCTAGTACCACAGACTGAGAGGGAGATGTCGGCTTTAGGTTTGTTAGAGGGAGGAGGCACCAGAAGTTCAGTTTTAGAGAGATTAAGTCTGAGAAACAGAGAGGTCATAGTGTTAGAGACAGCGGATAGACAGTTACTTGTATTTTGCAGGAAGGCAGGGGAGATGTCGTGGGAAGAGGTATATAACTGGGTGTCATCAGCATAAAGATGGTATTAGAAACCAAACCTGCTGATGGTCTGTCCGATGGGGGCTGTATAGAGGGAGAAGAGGAGGGGACCCAGGACTGACCCCTGGGGAACTCCAACAGTAAGCGGTAGGGGACAGGAAGTAGAGCCAGAGAAGGATACACTTTAGGAGCGGTCAGAGAGGTAGGAAGAGAACCAAGAGAGAACAGAGTCCTTGAGGCCAAGCGAGCTGAGCATGGAGAGGAGGAGCTGGTGGTCCACAGTGTCAAACGCTGCTGAGAGATCCAGGAGAATCAGCAAGGAGTAGTTTCCTTGTGACTTGGCCTTCAGCAGGTCGTTTGACACCTTGGTGAGAGCAGTTTCGGTGGTATGAAGGGATCGGAAGCCGGACTGTAGAGGGTCAAGAAGAGAGTTATCGGAGAGATAGCGAGTTAGGTGAGAATAGACCAGACGTTCTAGGAGTTTGGAGATTTGGAGAGATTAGAAACAGGCCGATAGTTGGCTGCACAAGATGGGTCTAAAGAAGGTTTTTTCAGCAGTGGGGTTTTAATAGAGTGTTTGAAGGAGGAGGGAAAAAAACCAAAGGAGTAAAACAGACAAAACTTTCCGCCGCGGAATCCCGCCTGTCTCAGTGTTACGTAGCTATTCTATGGGTGATTGCGCCGCCACAGCAGAGGAACGAGCGCCCTCTCATTTACTCACATCGGGACACTGAGCAAGACGGGATTCCGCGCCGTATTTGCTCAGTGTGAACATACCCTAACATGTCACAGCATTACGCCCACCACCCGGCCCAAGATCCAAACTCTCTTCCTTCATAGACTACAATGAAGTGAGAGAGTCGGATTTGATTGACACCCGGGGAAAGATACGCACCTCTGTTGCCTCCTCCGGGCTTTGTCTCAGGATTACAGCGGTTCTCAGATGAGTCGTGACATGTATCTCATAAGTTATTACAAATGACAGTGATGCTTATCCTGTGGATAACTCTTGATCACTGATCTCATAGCTTGTACTCACCCTGGAATTTCTGATGCAGCGTCAAGATACAATCGCAGAACAGCTGGACCAATATGACGGCATTGCGGGTGTCACTTTCCAGCCAGGGGTAGCAGCGCTGGTTACTGAGGAGAGAGCAGAGGAGAAGCTGAGTGTGCTCTGTGTTGGGCAGATTCATTTTTCCTCACTTTTGATGGGTCACAGAAGGGATCACAGTTGTGCAATAGTGGTTGTGGGGTGTCATGTACTTTAATATGGGTAACAAAGTATTTGTCTCATTTCAGAAAAACCTTTTAAACTGGGAACCTGATTCTTCATCTTGCCAGACCCATCACTGCTCAGAGCTTTCCTCTATGCTAAGGGTCCTATAAGACGGAACAACTTTTAACGATTGCAAACGGGATTGTTTATTGTTAAAGCGACTCTGTACCCACAATCTGACCCACCCCAAACCGCTTGTACCTTCAGATAGCTGCTTTTAACCCAAGAACCTTTAAACCGGCAGCCCCGTGCCCTACGGGAGTGGTCTAGATTGTGTATGCATTAGGCTGGCACAACCTCTCTGTCCCTCCTCCCCTCCCTCCTCATCATTAGGAATGCTCCAGGCAGATTGCCTCCTATTTGTCAGCTGTGTCAGCCCGGCACATGGGCTGGATCGTTAAGACACCTGTGCAAATGTTCAGCATGGAGAAAATGTTCCAGTGGCATTCCTAATGATAAAGAGGGTGGGGAGGAGGGACGGAGGGGTGGTGCAAAGTTAGGGCACAGATACTCCCATTGGGCACGGGGCTGCCAGTTTAAAAGTTGTTTTTTAGGACAATAACTGCATCACCTGGCGAACGGACCCCAGGACAGATCTTGGATTAAAATCAGCTATCCGAATGTACAAGCGGTTTGGGGGGGGTCAGATTGTGGGTACAGATTCGCTTTAACCTGAGATTGTTCACCATATTAGGGTCCATTTACACAGAAAATTTATCTGACAGATTATCTGCCAAAGATTTGAAGCCAAATCCAGAAACACACTATAAACAGAGATCAGGTCATAAAGGAAAGACTGAGATTTCTCCTCTCTTCAAATTCATTCCTGGCTTAGGCTTCAAATATTTGGCAAATAATCGGTCAGATAATCTTTCTGTGTAAATGGACCCTTAGGGTGTTATTACACGGGCCGATGGGGGCCTGATAATAACTGTTAACAGTTATTAGCAGATCGGCACTCGTTTACTGGGCCTACTCCACGGCCCGATTATCATTTAACAAGGGCTGCATGAACATAGTTACCGATGCCCTTGCAGCCCTTGCTTAAACCTTATACACTACCTGACCTCCTCTTGCGGTCTTCTTCTCCCCGGGTCCCACGCGCTCCAGCTTCAGAGCGGCCTGTCTCAGCTGACAGGCTGCTCAGCTAATCACTGGCCACGGCAGTCCCGGACTATGATTGGCTCAGAAAAGCCGCTCTGAAGCTGAAGCGCGCGAGACCCGGGGAGAAGAAGACCGGAAGAGGAGCCCTGCAGCCTGGATAGGTAATGTAAATCGTCAGACATCGCTATTACACGTAGCGATGCGTGGTCGGCATCCGACAATTATAGGTTCAAACCTATATCAACGATCAGCTAATGATCGTTGTCATCGGCTGATCGTTTTATTTATAACATGGAGTGATAATCGGCCGAATCGGGCCCCTTACACAGAATGATAGGGTCCATTTACACAGAAAGATTATCTGACAGATTATCTGCCAAAGATATGAAGCCAAAGCACACTGACACTGTGGCTGATCCCATGTCACACCATCCTATCCCCCCCGGGGTACATCTCACCTTATTACTAGCCCTTCAGTGTTTATTAAACCATTGGCTACAGCCTAGCCAACCGACTATTTCGGAATTGACCTCTATTCTAAAAGAAACCTTACACTGGGAGATGCTGGACACTATACACAATAAGGAAACCTTTACAGCTTCCTTCTTTAAGAAGTGGAAACTATTCCTACTACATGGTTACTCACAGGCAGAAAGACGTCCTATCATGTCTCACTTTACCTCAACCACCTGGTATTATAAGATGTCGGCTGCCGGCACCCTAGATCCATTCTTGTAGACTTTGAATTGTACTCTATACTCTTGTCATAAATAGCACCATATTTCTACTATCTACATTCTATGTATAAGTGGAGTAAGGTTTAGTTACTGTTATCGGCCTTGTTTTATTAGTTATGTATATTTGTGAATTTATACTCCTACTGATACTTTTCTTCTGTACCAATGTTATATTATGTGAAAACTCAATAAAATGTTTGAATATTAAAAAAAAAAAAAAAAAAAAGCCCCAGTGTCGTACCTGCTATCGTCTTTATCCAGGACCATTATCCAGGGTTTGAAGAGCTCTGTGATTACGGAATGTAGAGACTTCAACACTATATAAAAAGGTGAAGAACACAGGAGAGAGCTTTAGATATATATATATATATATATATATATAAAAATATAAATATATAGGAAAAATGTTCTACCAATACTCATGTGCTACTGAGTTCTCGTGCTGCTAAAGGGATTATGCAGCGAAAATCTTTTTCTTTCAAATCAACTGGTGTCAGAAAGTTATATAGATTTGTAATTTACTTCTATTAAAAAAATCTCAAGTCTTCCCATACTTATTAGCTGCTGTATGTCCTGCAGGAAATGTTTTATTTTCAGTCTGACACAGTGCTCTCTGCTGACATCTCTGGCCAAGACAGGAACTCTGCCTCGGTTTTATATGAATGCCCACAGAAAACCTCTTCTGCTCTGGACAGTTCCTGTCTCGGCCAGAGATGTCAGCAGAGAGCGCTGTGTCAGACTGAAAATAAACATTTCCTGCGCGACATACAGCAGCTAATAAGTATGGGAAGACGTGAGATTTTTTTAATAGAAGTAAATTACACATCTATATAACTTTCTGACACCAGTTGATTTGAAAGAAAAATATTTTTGCTGGACAATCCCTTTAATGGGAACCTCCATTAAATTGATGCTTCCTTTCAGGGCCGTCTACCAGCATTCTGTGGTGACTGCGTCAAATCTACACAAATCCATGCAGATTTTGAAGGGTGCTAGGATGTCTTCTGCACTGCAGTACGAGCTTGTAATGTGTTCTATAAGCCAGAACAACTGCAAAAGAGCAGCTCCTGCACGAGGGACCAACAAGTGAAGCTACAGTTCCCTAGGGATTCCCAGTGGTTTCGCTGGGGATCCCTGCAGCCAGCTTTAGCGTTTTCCGCCAGAAAGTGAAATGTATAGTTGGGTGGCATCCGGATTACCTGTCTCAACGGTGGGACTTCCCATCAGTTCCTGTTTGATACTAAGAACCTCATAATCAATGTGACTCTTCACCAAGTATTCCATGAAGGTCTTGACCTCAGGGATATACGGACTCCATTTTGACAGCAAACCGAAGCTTTGAAAATCTGACTTAGAAACACGCAACTTTCTGAAAAAGTCCGATAGCCACTTGATAGTCTCCAGAACCTATAAAAAAAACAGAAAGGCGGCAGCTGACCAAGTGCAGTGTGCGTGTGCTTTGAAGCGTATGACTGACAGCTATGGAAATGGCAGATAGAAGTGTCATCTATGTGAATTCCCACGTGTCTGCAGTCAATGCCTCTTCCCAACTTATCTTATAAAAATCTATGCACTGGGTGACAAAGAAGACCTGAATCATCTTGTTTCATCTCCATGGATATTGGGAGCACAATGCTGGATATTAATGGAGTTATCCGGAGAGCAGGAAAAGAAATACCTCCCATGATCTCCGGCGCTCCACTTCCCTTCTCTGCCCTGATACTTCCTTGGTGGAAAATCGGGTGGGAGCGAGTGTTAGGCAATCCCAAATAGCTGCCCGATGTTACAGCAACATGGGGCAGCTATTGGACATCGTGTGAAGGCTTGTTTTCACCTGCACCCAATGCCTTCAACATGCTCCCACCCCCCTCTTAGATGCAGAAGTTGTCAGGAAAAATGGAGCACCGGAGAGCAGAAGAGGTGGGACCCTTTCTGCTCTCCGGATAAGCCCTTTAAATTGTACCTGTCATGGTAAAAAAAAAAAAAAAAACTTTGTCAAAAGTTTTGATCAGTCTGGGTCTGAGTGCTCAGACCCGAACCAATCGGGAGATAGAGCGGAGAGAAGACGTGCTGCAGCGCTTCCACTCTTTGCTATGAATTTAAAAAAACACAAGAGTCAATAAAGGGCACTACTCTAGGATCCTGGTATACTGTGGTGAATGTGCTATCAATACCATATCAATACCTGCTCTGCGGACAGCATCATTTTGTTACTGCAGTTGGGAAAGATGAGAGGATCTTTGGAATCCAGTTTGATGGTGTTGGGCATGACTCTCCTGGAGTAACAGCCCACGGCCTTCAGCGAGGCTCTCCAGCACTCTGGGCTTAGCAGCTGTTCTGAAGAACCTGAAAGAAAGAGGAGGAAATAAACTGAATGTAATTTGATAAGAATATATTCACACAATGAATTTCCCATTGATTTCTAGGTATGATCAGTTAGAAATCCTAGTTTGAGTCCACTCTCTTTCAGCCTCCATCCTCTCAAGCTGATGTCAGCACACACTGTACTGCAAAGTTTGAGCAATGTCTGCATTTGGATAGGGTATTTTTCTATAATAAAGTGATGGATATGAGTAAAGGGTCTGATCTCTGGGACCCCAATGATCATGAAAATGAAAAGGTCAAAAATTCCAAAGACATGCTGTAACTCTAGTGAAGGGAAACTGCAGATAGAGCAGTGACCCATGTGACTTCCCATGTGCTGCTTTCTCTAGCATGTGATAGATAGATAGGAGATAGATAGATAGATAGATAGATAGATAGATAGATAGGAGATAGATAGATAGATAGATAGATAGATAGATAGATAGATAGATAGATAGATAGATAGGAGATAGATAGATAGATAGATAGATGATAGATAGGAGATAGATAGATAGATAGATAGATAGATAGATAGATAGATAGGAGATAGATAGATAGATAGGAGATAGATAGATAGCAGGCCCGGACTGATAATCTGGCAGGCCGGGCAAATGCCCGCTGGGCTGCTCAGATTATCAGTCGGAGGGCCGCCGACCAGCCGCCCTGCTAAGTAAACCACGAGCCACCACGCGCTCACGCCCCCCGCCTGCCGCGGCCGTAAGAACTTTGTGTGGCCGCCCTGCATTTGCTGCCGTCCTCTGCTGTTAGCTGCTTACATATTCTGTTACCAGCAGCCCGATGCAGCCCGGCCCCGGAGGCTCACAGCTCCAGCCCCGCGGCGCCTGCATCTCTCTCCCCTCCTGCTCATCGGCAGACGTGTGACGTCATCAGTTGCTGCCCGCCCGAGCAGGAGAGGAGAGAGATGCAGGCGCCGCGGGGCTGGAGCTGTGAGCCTCCGGGGCCGGGCTGCATCGGGCTGCCGGTAACGGAATATGTAAGCAGCTAACAGCACCGGACCAGAGAGGAACAGAGAGGACCTGCTGGATCCACCAGAGGTGAGTATACTTTTGTTTTTTTGTTTTTTACATGAATGCTCCTACACAGTGGGAGCTTTACTTGGGGCCTATAACATGGAGTTATAGACCCCTCTATACTATACTATGTGGGGGCTGTACAGGGGGAAAATGCCATGTGGGGGGCTACAGAGGGATGCTTTTACTGTGTGGGGGGCTTCAGGGGGGGGATAATATGTTGAGATTATTCTATGTGGGGGCTGGCTGAACAGGGACCTATACTATGTGGGGGGGGGGGGGGGGGCTACACGGGGGGGGGGGATAATATGTGGGGGCTGGCTACACAGTGAGTGACATCCCCGTATACTGTGCATATACTGAGTGACATCCCCGTATACTGTGCATATAGTGAGTGACATCCCCGTATACTGTGCATATACTGAGTGACATCCCCGTATACTGTGTATATAGTGAGTGACATCCCCGTATACTGTGCATATAGTGAGTGACATCCCCGTATACTGTGCATATAGTGAGTGACATCCCTGTATACTGTGCATATACTGAGTGACATCCCTGTATACTGTGCATATACTGAGTGACATCCCTGTATACTGTGCATATAGTGAGTGACATCCCTGTATACTGTGCATATACTGAGTGACATTCCTGTATACTGTGCATATACTGAGTGACATCCCCGTATACTGTGCATATAGTGACATCCCTGTATACTGTGCATATACTGAGTGACATTCCTGTATACTGTGCATATAGTGACATCCCTGTATACTGTGCATATACTGAGTGACATCCCCGTATACTGTGCATATACTGAGTGACATCCCTGTATACTGTGCATATACTGAGTGACATCCCTGTATGTTGTGACTATACTATGTGGGGGCTGGCTACACAGAGACCTATACTATTTGGGGGATACAAGAAGGGGGGAATAATATGTTGTGGCTATACTATGTGGGGGCTACAAAGGGGGATATACTATGTGGGTGCTACACAGTGGGAAGGGCTATACTATGTGGGGGGGCCTATATTATGTGGGACTGCACAGGGCATCTATATTATGTGTGGGGGGCTATATGCCTGACTACTATTTGGAGGCACATATTGGGCCTGACTGCTTATGTAGGAGCACAGAGCGGGCACTGTTACTGTGTAAAGCAATGGGGAATATAAGGTTATGATGAGGTATAAGGTTAGGTTGGTGCTGGAGCGTGGAGCCTAAAGTGTTTGTCTCGCAGATTCTGGGGAGAAGAGTCATGGCTGGAGAAATCTTCATGATGGGCTGAGCCAGATGGAAAGAAAAGGAAAAAACAGACAGCTTTGACTATCAAAAAGTCACTTATGATTCATGTAGAGAAGACGCCTCCTGTAAGTCAATGGATGTAACTGCACAATCATGCTTAATCACTTCACACGTACAGGATCTGCAACAGATTTGATGCTGGGTTCTGTCATTGAGTAACAAAGCTATCTGCAGCATCAAATCCTGTGTGTGTGAACACACTCTTAAGGTCTGTAGATCCTTTGTATAGCTGCATCTCTACCTCTATTTGGTCACTGCTAGAGATGAGAGACCTTACAGTAAGTTTAGGTTCACATGAACCCAAATGCTCTGAACTTCATCTCTGGTCAATGCTGAGGTAGAATATTGCATTTTATATACTGGTGGTATAAAGGGGATATTATTAATAGACAGTACAGCAGTATTATCCAGTCACTGTATGATGGCAGTGGTCATGGTATTATTTGTCCTGTGTATACTCATTTTATTGGTAATACTTGTGTTCACGTAGTGGATTTATTCAGTGACAGCATAGTGGTATTAGTCATGTTGTAGTGATGATGGTAGTTGATGTATTATCTGTTACTTGTATACTGTAATAATGGTAGTATCAGTCTCTTTATAATAGATTGGCCAGTAACAGTAATGATGATATTCGCTTCCTGTATACTGGTGTTTTTTGGTAACTGTAATAGCTATTTAGAGATATACAGTATTATCATGCATAGAAAATTGTCTTACCAGTGCTAACATTATACAGGAAATGTGTAATATTATTTTACATATCCTAACAATTTCCCTAGGACCCTACTTATATATATTATCACTGTTGTAGCCTGTTGTTGCATAATAGGTAGATAGATAGATAGTTCGATAGATAGATAGATAGATAGATGATAGATAGATAGGAGATAGATAGATAGATAGATAGATAGATAGATAGATAGATAGATAGATAGGAGATAGATAGATAGATAGGAGATAGATAGATAGATAGATAGGAGATAGATAGATAGGAGATAGATAGATAGATAGATAGATAGATAGATAGATAGATAGATAGATAGATAGATAGGAGATAGATAGATAGATAGGAGATAGATAGATAGATAGATAGATAGGAGATAGATAGATAGGAGATAGATAGATAGATAGGAGATAGATAGATAGATAGGAGATAGATAGATAGATAGATAGGAGATAGATAGATAGATAGATAGATAGATAGATAGATAGATAGATAGGAGATAGATAGATAGGAGATAGATAGATAGATAGATAGATAGATAGATAGATAGATAGATAGATAGGAGATAGGAGATAGATAGATAGGAGATAGATAGATAGATAGATAGATAGATAGATAGATAGATAGATAGATAGATAGGAGATAGGAGATAGATAGATAGGAGATAGATAGATAGATAGATAGATAGATAGATAGGAGATAGATAGATAGATAGATAGGAGATAGATAGATAGATAGGAGATAGATAGATAGATAGATAGATAGATAGATAGATAGGAGATAGATAGATAGATAGATAGATAGATAGATAGATAGATAGATAAATAGATAGATAGTATGAAAGTATTAGATAATAATGTAATGGCTTACTCTGCATGAGTAGTCTCAGGCAGTCACTGTAATGGTCGGGAAACTGGTAGCGCAGGATGGAGTTCCAGTGTTTGCAGAATATATTAAAAGGCATGAGCATATCCTCCTCAGGCGTCAGGCCGCACAGGGTCAGAGCCAGGTGCACGGACTCCAGCAGTTTGCTCCGCTCAGACATGGAGGGTTTTGCAGAATTTAACCAGTGGTTGAGATCGAACTGCAAAAAGAAAAAAAAAAGAATCTTATATAAAGGATTTGTAATTTACTTCTATTAAAAAATCTCAAGTCTTCCAGTACTTATTAGCTACTGTATGTCCAGCAGGAAGTGGTGTATTCTTTCCAGTCTGACATAGTGCTCTCTGCTGCCACCTTTGTCCATGTCAGGAATTGTCCAGAGCAGCCGCAAATCCCCATAGAAAATTTCTCCTGCTCTCCAGAGAAAGAATACACCACTTACTGCAGGACATACAGCAGCTGATAAGTAAAAGAAGAGTGAATTTTTTTTTACAGAAGTAAATTACAAATCACCGGCACCAGTTGGTTTGAAAGAAAAACATTTTTGGTGAACAACCCCTTCAATGAAAGTTTGTCACCCCCCCCCCCCGTGTGCTTGAGTGGAACAGTCCATGCAGTCTGATCATATGGTAAGTTCTGGGACCTCATTAGGAGCCCAGAAGCAAATCAAGTCACCATGAGGTCACATGACCGAACTGAAGAAAACGACTTCAGAAATGTTCAGATCCTAAGTGAACTATATATAGTGGTTGCATAATGAACAAAAAAGGGGGAGTGCTTCTTAAAGGTATACTTCACAAAAAATTATTATTTTTTTTTTTAAATCAACTGGTGTAAGAAAATGCCAATAATTATTAGCTGCTGTATGTGCGGCAGGAAGTGGTATAGTTTCCATTCTGGAGAGTAGGAGAGGTTTTCTATGAGGATTTGCTCCTGCTCTGGACAGTTCCTGATATGGGCAAAGTTGGCAGCATAGAGCACTGTGTCAGAATGGGAAGAATACACCACTTCCTGCAGGACATACAGCAACTGATAGGTACTGGAAGACTGGAGAAGTAAATTACAAAGCTCAGGCACTTTCTGGCAGCAGTTGATTTAAAAGAGAAAAAATTTGAAAGAAAGCTCTACTATATCTGTGAAATTCATCTATTCTGCTATGTTTTTGATTGTAAGTGATGCACAACCTACCTTAGTTAGCAGCATAAAGATCACATCACTATTGTCCTCAGAAATGGCTTGCACCACCTTCTCATACAAGAGCACAAACTCTCCAGGAGAGGCGGCCGGAGTGAAATACGGCGACAGCAGATTACACAGCCTCCTGTTCTGTAATATGGTCTGCAGCACTGGCCGACATTCAGACTGGGTTCCGCTTATAAACACCTATGATGTGGAAGAACAAAGGTGCCTTTAAATTTGCATTGTCTGATGAAACGTACAGATATATACGCAGTAGGTACAACACGGAGGAAACATAGAAACATCATAGACTTGTGGCCCCCCAGTTGGGCTTGAACCCAGGACCCCTACACTACAGGCCAACAAGGTCAACAGACATCCAAGGGGATTGTGACCAACTAAGCTGAACATGTTTTGAAGGGTCACTGTTGTTTAATTTTTTTTTTTTGCAGAAATCAATAGTCCAGGCGATTTTAAGAAACTTTGTAATTGGGTTTATTAGGCAAAAATGCCATTATCTGCATTCAAAAAGCCTTTCCCCAGGTCCCCCTCCTCCCTCCTCTCTCTCTCATTTACTGCTCATTATCAGGAAATCACAAATCTTTTAGATCAGTCGTGCTCTATCTGTTCTATGGAGAGGGGAGAGGAGGGAGATTAGTCGGCAGCAGAGAGCAGAGAAAAAAGGATTACACAGTGGGAGCTGTGTGAAAGCAGGTATTCAGAGGTCAGAGAGGTCAGTGCTGACTTCAGAGGAGATAGCCCAGTGATGTAGCTGTAAATTAACTCTTTGTTGTCCTGTTTTGGTGCCTCATCTCCGTACACCCCTCTCCTCTCTATAGACAATCATGAAGACAGGGGGAAGAGCTTTAAACTGCTTTTTCATAATAAAAATGAATTTTTCAGCTAATAAACCCAATTACAAAGTTTCTTAAAATCGCCTGTACTATTGATTTCTGCATAAAAAATTTAAACGACAGGTACACTTTAAGGCCATGCTCACATGGCGTATGAGACCGGCCGTTCCGTGACTCGGCTGGGTCACGGAGCGGCCGATCTTGGCAAAAATGATCATCTTTTGGGCCGCCGTGTTCTGATATGGGCGCATCAGTGCGTGCCCGCATCAGAACTCCTCATAGCACACAATGAAGCAAGAGGTCGGAGCCGTGGTTTTCTACGGCCGCTATTCACTGAATTGCAGCCGCAGAAAACTGACATGTCAGTTCTTTGCGGCGCCGCTTGGGATCCCGGACGGAGCGTATACTATGTGTATGCGCTCCGGCCGGGATCCCATAGAGCTACATGAGGCTAGTCCACTCGCACAAAGTACGGCTGTTGTTGCCTATTGCAACAATGGCCGTACATTTACAATGTGTGAACATAGCCTAAAGTCTATAGCCATCTCTGCATTGATTTTCTACTGCCACTCTGCAATGAGGTTACAACTCTCCCACAAACTGTGTGCACAGCTCTTAAGCAGACTGATGTGTTTCTATGGTTATAGACTCCTGGCAAGCCCCATTTGCATGGACATATGCCACAATAAATCAATACATGGCTAAATTTCCAAATGTTAAAGGAGGAGTCTGGCCAGACCCATTTTTTTAGCAAGTGCTGGGGAGGGTAAAAGAAGTAACATGCTCTTACCTCCCTCCGGCCCCAGTGCTGGTTGCTGCATACCCTCGCTCCGGTCCCCGACTGCTTCCTGGTCTGAGCGAGGACCCAGGTCGTGATGTGTAAGGTCTGCTCAGCCAGTCAGCGGCCGACTAAGGGTCCTATTACACAGAGCGATTTTTAACGTTTAACGACTAACGATAAACGATCGCAAACTAGATTGTTTATTGTTAACCTGAAATCGTTCACCATATTACATAGAACGATAGTCGTTAGATCGTTATTGTGATCGTTACTATGATCCCAGCAAAACAGTGAACAATGTGCAATTACACTGAACGATTAGTGAACAAATGCAGAACTTGAGCGAAGAATGTGGAATTACAGCGAACGATTAACGATAATTTTAGGTTCAGATCTAAATTAACGATCAGCGACATACGAACGATTTTTCGATCGTTGCCTGCAATTACACAGAACGATCATCGTTTAAATTCGAACAATATAACGATTTTTGTCCCATGTAATAGGGCCCTAAGTGAGCGGACCTGACACGTCCCAACCCGGGTCTTCGCTCAGACCAGGAATCGGCCGGAGACCCAGAGACTGGAGTGGAAGGATGTGGCCACCAGTGCTGGAGTGGGGGAGGTAACAGCAGGTTATTTCTTTTATCCTCCCCAGCACTTGCTAAAAAAAAAAAGGGTCTGGCCAGACTTCACCTTTAAACAACCTCTTGTAAACTCTGAAAATTACAGATGTGATCCTCTTCAGAGAATTCAGGGAACTTACCTGTCCCAATATTTCAATGCAAGAGGTGAAGAATTGGCGAGATGGAGGATGGCGCTGAGTCTCATCGCACACAAATTCCACCACTGCAAAGAAGGTCCCGATTCCAATCTTCTGTATCTCCTTGGGAGACTGCACTTTATATGCATTTACCAGAGCCCTAGGTGGGGGGAAAACTATTTTTTAATTTTTACCAATTTAACCAGAGAAATGCACACATTTTTGTAGGTTAGAGCACAAAATGTTAAAAAAAAAAATTGTCTAAAAGATCATGCTTTGCCTCACTGACTGAAATGGGTGCAGCACCAGGCCTGTGTACCATTCAGTAGAATTGCCCCCTGGCCTGGATTTACCAATTCAAAAAGTGGCCATGTGGCAACTACGCGGGACTGGACCCCCACCCTCCCATAGGAATAACAAGGCCGGCTCTATACCCACTCACGTTATGAAGTTCTCCAGATGGACTGCAGTCTCTATGATGTTGAGCTGAGTCGGCTTGGTGGCTTCGGCCTGTAACTGCTTCATCTCTCTGCGCAGAACGTGAAGTTGTTGGCTTATGGCTTCCTCCATCTGCATTCCTTCAAACTAGTGGATACAAGATTTCCACACAAGATTATTTTGGGGACAGTGTTTATTTAGCAGTAGTCCCCGAAGCGCTATAACCCCTGCAGATGTCATGAGTAATATACAGCCTGTAAATGCATATAGGAAAAAAGTATCTACTAGTCAGGAGAGGCTTTGTACTCTGTGTTGATAATGTACCCTCGCTTTGGCTGTCCATGCATGATGGGAGTAGTAGTTTTGCAACAGCTGGCGTGCCAAGGTGCCCTACCCCTGATGCTGCATCAACAGCAATGCTGTCCAGGACAAGGGCGGCTTGGGTTACCTTACAGGCTAAAGGGCTGAGCAGCACCGAGATGCACATATAAGAGCAGGTGCACATGACTGGATGCAATGCTGGACCGTAATAAGGGTGGTATTACACGGAGCGATTATCGCTTGAAAAATCGTTAAATCGTTCGGATTTGAATGATAATCGTTTAGTGTAATAGCAGACAACGATTAAACAACCAACGAGAAAACATTGGTCATTTAATCGAATTTGGACCTATTTTTATCGTTGATCGTTTGCAAATATATAATAAGACGTCGTTCATCCGTTAGCGGCGAACGCAGTGGCGACGACAGGAAGAACGCAATAACGATCATAAGTAATGATCACCGTTCTGTGTAATTGGGTGAACGATTTCTGGTCGTTCGCCATAGCGGTCGTTTGAGTTCGTTTATCGTTAATCGTCAAAAAATCGCTTTGTATAATAGTACCCTAAGTGCACATGACTGGATGCAATGCTGGACTGGAGTAAGTGCACATGACTGGATGCAATGCTGGACTGGAGTAAGAGCACATGACTGGATGCAACATCCTATGCAGAAAGTATGGGGGCATCATAGGGGCACTTACAGAGGGCATATTTTCTATATATTTTATAACGTAGACATAAACAAAAAAAAAAACAGTTGCTACTGAGTCCAATCCATTTGGCTCAGTTTTTCCATTGACTTCAATAAAAAAAAAAAAAAAAAACACGGATCAAAATGGTTGCTATTTTTCTTTTGGTGTGGTTGACCACGTTTTTGTATTTGTTAAAAATGGATACGTTAAACGCACCGCAAAAACGCTGTGTGAACCCATCCTTATGCTAGGTTCACATCCTGATTTTGCAATCCATCTCACGGTATCCACTTTGGAAAAGGTCCAGAAAAACATTGTCAACTACGTTTGTATGTGCGCTACAAAATGGAAAAGAAAAAAAAAAACAGATGCAACTGATCCATTTTATTTTACAATATAAGTCAATGGAAAACTGATCAAATTTTTACATCTGTTTGTTTTTTTACAGAACAGGTACGTTAAATGGATAGCAAAATCGTGATTTGAGAACCAACCCTCAGATAAAAGAACATGATCTCAGTCAACTACCTGACTCCTCCGACAGCAAGCATGTGACAAAGAGGAGTGCTGAGTTAGGAAGATTCTGTATCATAGTATGGATAACCTGACTCGATCCCTCACCTTGACTGTAACCACGGCAGGTCCGCTGCATGTCTTATTTAGGTTTCCCCGGCACTCTATCTTCATCTCTATCTGCTCCTCCCTATTGACGTAAAGTTTTGGGATGGTATCGAGCATCTCACTATCCAAAGCCACTTGCTGGGACTCCCGCATAGATGCAGTTCTGCAGAGAGAGAGAGAGACAATGTAGAAATCCTAGGAGATTTAAAGGGGTTATGCAGTGCTACAAAAACATGGCCACTTTCTTTCAGAGACAGCACCGCTCTTGTCTCCAGTTCAGGTGGGGTATGCAATTAAGCTCCATTCACTTCAATGGAACTGAGCAGCAAAACCCCGTCCAAGGTGGAGACAAGAGTGGGGCTGTCTCTGGAAGAAACTGGCCAAGTTTTTTAGCACTGGATAACCCCCTTAAAGAGTCTTTTTTTATACCAGTTCTCAGGTAACACTTGTAAACTTATGGACAATTAAGACATCCTAAAGCAGTGATCCATACTTAGCGTGCTGCTGCAGGACGGTCAGATCTTTGTGAACAAGTTTCATGGCGTCCTGGGTATTGATATAACATGAAGGTTGAATAACAGGGACGGGCGGTTTCATAAGCTGCAGGGTGATGCCCGGGCACGGTGAAGGGTGCTTCTTTAAGTTCACAAGGATTCGATCTTTAGCAGCTGCAAGATTAATAGGACGATTGTGAAATCTCAGTAATGGGATTATAATCGGAAATAAAGTACGAGATTTGGTTATATATCATTACATCGTACCTGTGCTTTCAGGTGACTTCTTGTATAATAGTATTTTTCATCATATAGTTTTCAGTTGCTAATGAGTTAAGAGGGTAGAGCCTAACTTCTATGATGTCTCCGGTACACATAGAAGAGGATATCATGGTCCCCTCTATAGCACACCCTCTGAGCATCATGTAGGACAATATAGAGCAGTATTGAGCAGTGCACACTGTGAAACCTAATACTCACTGTAAACTCTTTTAGTTTCCCTGCGTCTCTCTTTCTGCCCCTGGCTCTCTCCAGACACTCCCTCTACTCTCTACATAGATTTCTATGGGCAGCATGTAAGCCGATCCCTTAACAAACTGATGGTGTGTTCCCACCAAATTCAGGGTGAATAATGCATTTAGAAGGGAGGAAGGAGCAGAAAAGAAGCCTAATAAGATCTTGCATGCAAGGTTTGTAAAAAAAAAAAAAGCACATGGACCAAGTAATGGCATCATATATTGAGTGCGCTATAAAACCATGCTTTGCTTCATCACATGTATTACCACCATAGAAGAAGAATCTAAACAGAGGTAGGAAATATACATATAAAATATCCTGGTCAGTGAGCTGTCTGTGGCAGCATTGAGCACCATGGCAGTATCATCTGTGTAAAGTACCTGCTGAAGGAGATGGTATGTGTACAGTCACAGCCGGGGTCAGCAAACTGGTGTCCATCTCCACCTTGATTTGGTTCCATCCATTCACACACTCCTGAATCTCAAATATCAGGCGCTCCATGTTAATGTACTCCATCCAGAGATCCTAGGACAGGAGAAGAAAAGTGACTCACAAACAGGAATTGAATGACAAATTGGCGTCAGTATTTCCTGCGTCAAAGAGGTGTGTCCCTACAGTCTGGGGCTGTCAGACTCTTTAGCCATTTCGTTGCTCACCCTCTCACCTCTTTAGCTATTTGGTTGCTCACCTGCTCATTTCGCATTATCTTGGCCAGGCGATGTGGGTCATACTGCTTGGGCAGGGATGGAATATATACTTCTCCTTTCTGCAACTTGTCATCTTCCAGCCAAACAATAAAGACATTAAATAACCTATAAAAACACAAAAATACGTAAATTACATATATGAATATGTGAATGTCTGGCCTGTGTTTCTTTAAGGGTGCGTTCACACGTACAGGATCCGCAGCAGATTTGATGCTGTGTTCAGTCATTTAATTACATTGATATCAAATCTGCTGCGGATCCTGTACGTGTGAACGCACCCTAAAGGAGTTATCCAGCTGAATAATACTGATGATGTATCCTCAGTGATGGGTCCTCAATATGAGATCTGTAAGGGTCAGTCTTCCCCCACCCCAACCAGTCAACTGTGTGAAGTGGCTGCAGGGCCAGCATCCCATACATATGAATGGGGCAAGATTGCAGTTGATTTGCTCTTCTGAGACAGTATATTTGGGAGAAGTGTACTTGACCCACAGACGCCATCAGATCTGGTATTACAGCGGAGGAGAGTTTTGGTAAGTTTTTCACTGTTAATGATCCAACATGGCCAATACTTCTCTCGCCCCAAAATCATCGTATGGAGAAAGTCAGGAGGTCTCCATCCACATTAGACTGTCAGACACTTTCACCAAAACTGGTAGGTTCAGTAGACAATTTATTAGGCTATGTTCAAATTACATGAACACCCGGCCGTTCCGTGACCCCGACCCGGGTCACGGAACGGCCGGTCTTAGCCCGGATCATCCCAGCCAGTACTTAAGTACCGGCCGGGTGATCTTTCCGGCCGCGGAGCCGCTTGCTTCACTGTGTGAACTAACAGGTCTTTCTGAGGCCGGAATTCACTGAATTCCGGCTGCAGAAAACTGACATGCCAATTTTTTCCCGGCGCCGCATGGGATCCCGGACGGAGCGCATACCATTTGTGTACGCTCCGGCCGGGATCCCATTGCAAATAAGGCTATGTTCAACTCCTCAAAACTACGGCCATAGTTCTGCGGCGAGAACTACAGCCGTAGTTTTATGTAGTGTGAACATAGCCCTAATGTGTATGGTGGTAGAGAGTTAATTAGGCCTGACTTACTTCACCAGCTCCTTATGCAGGTCTGGAGAAGCCAGACACTCTTGTGATCCACTCCCTGAATCGGAGAACACTGGGGATCCATCCATAGGGACAAGTACTCTCAGGGCTTTGCTGGCAGAATGGTGGAAATCTGCCACTTCCATCAGGCGACGTTTCATCTGTTTGAGGAGGTGCGTGTGGGCTGAGCTATTGAAGAACCTCTTCCCGATACAACTCTCTACTGGCAATCTGGATACGAACAAAAGAAGAAAATTTGTTTGTAATAGTCTATAGTCTAAGCAACAAAGAGAGACAGACATGAGTTGGGAACTTGTCACCCCGCATTTATGTATTTACATGTTACTAGAGATGAGAGAACCTCGAGCATGCACAAGTCGATCCGAACCCAAACTTTCGGCATTTGATTAGCTGGGGCTGCTGAACTGATAAAGCTCTAAGGTTGTCTGGAAAACATGGATACAGCCAATGACTATATCCATGTTTTCAACATAGCCTTAGGGCTTTATCCAAGTTCAGCAGCCACCGCTAATCAAATGCCGAAAGTTTGGGTTCGGATCGACTTGTGCATGCTCGAGGTTCGCTCATCTCTACATATTACTGATCCCTATACAAGGGGAAAATAAATAAATAAATAATCACATTTTTTACAAATTTATTTTTTTTGCATATTGGCCAAAATTTACCACAAAATTTCACAAAAAATTCTCAGAATCAAAAAGAAGTTATAGTATCATGTAGCTACAACCGCATAAAGTGAGACAGGTTGGATTTAAATAAATAGGCTCTGTTCCTAAAGGCCAAAATCAGTCTTCTTGAAGGGGTTAACCGTACTGATTGGGAGAACAAGCTCAAAGTTTTTGATCGGTCTCAATGACAAGTCAAAAGTTTTTACAAACGAAAGGTACACTCTAAGTTTTCATTTTAGTAAGTGGGCCATCTTGTCTGAGCTGTTTAAACAGCATTTAGTGCCATGCTTTACCGCAACACTCATGGACATAGACACAATGAACATCTTCAGACCCTATTCGGACACATTTGTAAGCATGTTCTGTGACCTGTACAAATATTTTTTGTACAAGAAAGTAAAATGGAAAACACCACCAAAAATTCTTAAAAGGGGTAGTTCACCTAAAATGTTTTTCTTTCAAATTGACTGGTCCCAGCAAGTGGCAGAGATTTGTAATTTACTTCTGTTAAAAAAAAAATCTCAAGTCTTCCAATACTACTTCCAGCTGCTGTTTGTCCTGCGGGAGTTGGTGTATTCCTTCCAGTCTGACACAGTGCTCTCTGCTGCCACCGCTGTCCATGTCAGGAACTGTCCAGAGCAGCAGAAAATCCCCATAGAAAACCTCTCCTGCTCTCCAGACTGGAATTAATGCCACTTCCTACAGGACATACAGCAGCTAATAAGTAGTAGAAGACTGGAGATTTTTTAATAGAAGTAAATTACAAATCTCTGGAACTTGCTGGGACCAGTTGATTTGAAAGAAAAAAGAAAAAAAAATTGTGAACTACCCCCTTAAAAATATGTTTAACATAAAACCGTGATTTAAACAATGAGTAGTGATTCCCTTTAAACTTTATTTACACAAACCCCATGGCTGTTAAAGGGATTGTCCAGCGAAAATCTTTTTCTTTCAAATCAACTGGTGTCCTAAAGTTATACAGATTTGTAATTTACTTCTATTAAAAATCTCAAGCCTTCCCATACTTATTAGCTGCTGTATGTCATGCAGGAAATGTTGTTTTATTTTCAGTCTGAGACAGTGCTCTCTGCTGACATCTCTGGCCGAGACAGGAACTGTCCAGAGCAGGAGAGGTTTTCTATGGGGATTCACAGAAAACCGAGACAGAGTTCCTGTCTCGGCCAGAGGTGGCAGCAGAGAGCAGTGTGTCAGACTGAAAATAAAATTAAATTTCCTGCATGACAAACAGCAGCTAATAAGTATGGGAAGACCTGAGATTTTTTTAATAGAAGTAAAATACAAATCTATATCACTTTTTAGATATCAGTTGATTTGAAAGAAAAAGATTTTCGCTGGACAACCCCTTTAAACCCTCTTAAACCCCATTCATCATACCCATATTGTGGCCCTGGGCGGTTCAGATATAGGAGGAAAAATCTCTGCCAAAACAGAGGTAAAAGGGGGTGATCTGCAGGTGTGGCCATGGCTTGGTGCGCCCAGCGGTAAATCATCAACCTCTGTACAGAAGGCACGATGGGTAACTTCAGCTGCTGCTGGGCTTTCTACAAGGGAAGGAAGACAACAAGGAAGTTAACACCTAGAAGAAGCTAGCAATTAGAAGGGATCACGGTAGGACGGTGAGATACCTTCAAGGCTTGGTCCGGACTCATAGACTTGTTGCTGAGTAGTTCATATTCCAGCACTCGGCGTAGCTGCGAATCCTCTTCAAACAAAGACTCTGTATTAAGCACGGTCCATGAAAACCAGATCTGAAGGAGAGATCAAATCACAGGAAGGTTGGTCATTGGTGGAGCGGTGAGGAGTGAATGGAGTGACAGCGTGCACGCTGGGCCATTGTTTGGAAGTCCTATAGAGTCTGAATGGAGCTGCGGTTGAGCATGTGACCTGCCGCTCCATTCACTCGAGGCAACAGCTACCTCTGTCCTTGTGATTAGTGGGGGTCCCGGCGAACGTTCCTCCACCGATCACCTAGTTATCTTCTCCATTTTAAACTAAACAGGACTTGGATATGTATAAAATCAGTAGGCTTACCTGTGAGGGGTTGTAGTTGGCATCTATGAAAGAAGGCGTCACATTCCCCGCGACGATCCAGCCAACAAATGAGGAGAGTATACCGCGGTCACAGTGAAAACCCAGGGCATCCTGGTAAACAAGCATCGAGTACGTAATGGTATCTAATATCAACAGTAGGTCAACAGTATACAAAGTTTCACGTATTTTTAAGATTTTTTATGTTTTTTTTTCCCTAATTTTTTATTGTATTTTAAAATATTCCTTAAATCTTGCAGTTCTCATTATCACCACTAGGTCTAATGGTGCGTTTATACGGAACGATTATCGTTCGAATTTTCGCCATAACGATGGCATTTGAGCGATAATCGGCTCGTGTAAACACAGCCAACGATCAAGCGAATAATCATTAATTTTGATCTTGCAACATACTCTCAAATCGTCGTTGGTCGTTTGCTAAAAATTCGCAATCGCTTTGTGTGAACAGTCTTCACCATCTGTGTGAGATGGGCTTAAGCGATCTTAAAAACGATCACAATAACGATTTTTCTAACGATTTATTCATCTAAACGATGATAGTTATAAAAACCAAATCGTTAAACGGTTGATTGGGCGAATTATCGCTTTGTGTAAACGGACCATAAGACTAAGGGCCCAATTACACAGGACGATTATTGTGCGAATTATCGTTATATCGTTTGAATATAAACAATAATCGTTTTCTGTAAATGCAGGCAACGATCAAAGAACATCGCTCATTTGTCACTGTAATTCCACATACGTTCACTAATTGTTCGCTGTAATTCCACATGGTTCCTTCATTTGCTGGGATCACATGGAGTATACGATCGTAGTAACGATGGTAACTAACCACTATCGTTCTGTGTAATATGGGGATTTCAGGTCAACGATAAACAATCGTTTATGGTTAAAAATCGCTTCATCTTATAGGACCCTAAGCTGAGACTTCCCGTTCCGTCTGTCATGACAACAAGAAAGCTGCTGTTAAATGATCTGTGCAGCATTACAGTCTCCTCTTCCTTGTAGGATCACATTTTTAAAGGTCAGAGTATGCCCAGTAACACTTCCCATTCATGTCAATGGGATAGCTCCTGTCTATTGTTGCAAATGTCCATGGAGCTTGCTGTAAAGCGTATCTCTAAATGCTGTTAACAACAGCTCAGGAAAGATGGCTGACCCCAAAATATACTAAGAATAACATAAATTACAAATCAAAAAATATAAACAGGTACCAGTATCTGGGTGTACTGTAATAAAAAAACACTACCACTCCTATACTGTGACATGCAATCTTCTCCACCATTGCCTGGGGTTACCTTGTGCTGCTGGTAGAGCAGTTTCTGTATACAGTCTTCCTGCAGGTGCCTGAATGCTGCTTTACACATCTGGTCCATGAGGTGCAGGCTGCCTTTGTCCCGGTGCCATAGTTGCTGGCTTATAAGAACCTGAGTCCAAAACTCCAGAACTGCCACAGAGCCTATTTCATTCGGCTTAATACTAGCGTCAATATGAGACTGTACGGAACAAAGAGAGAGTAATGAGATTAATTAACCCTTGACAGTGGCAGTCAAGCTTACCCTGGGTCACATATCCATCTACATAGATAGATTAGAAAGAGAGATGAAACAACTGTTTCCTTTCCCCTATACTGCTCAGGAGACTGTCACTGTTCTGTTGTTTCCCTGCCCCGTGGACAGCTCACTGATTGTTGTGATGTCAGTGGTGGGCAGCATTAGAGATGAGGGGTTACAGCTTGCCTGGTAACAGAAGAGACAGAGATCATGTGACTTTGGTCTCAGATGGGAGGGGGAGGGCAGAGGAGCCAAGACCATGTGGACCAGGAAGGGAAGATTTTCGGCAGCTTTAGGGAGTTGGGATTTGCTGCAGACAAACGGCCCAATTCATGTAACAGAAATTTATTACAAACACACTTATAAAATGGGTAGAAATTCAACAGGGTAAAACTTTCTTAAGTGGAGTACCCCTTTAACATTTCACTCGGTCACCCTTACCCCCAGTGTTCTATTCAGGATATGGCCTCCACTGCGCATTTCTAACTTTGCCACTGCTTAAAGTGACACTGTCACCCCCTTTTTGCATTCTGACTTCTCTACACAGGTGTACTGGGTAAATTCAGCAGTTTTCATACTTTATTTTATATTATACGTCATTGTGCTTGTTCAAGTAAAAAGTGATCTTTTAACAACTGCAGATTTTGCTAAGTGGGCGGGGCTTCACGGCAACAGCGCCATTTAGCCCTGCCCACAGTGCCACCATTGGCCCCACCCCCTCGATGACCATTGGAACAGGCAGGCCTAAAGGTCTAGGCCCCACCCCCTCTAGGTTGGCCCATACCAATGGCCGTCTAGGGGGCAGGGCCTATGTGCCTATGACATCACAAAGGGGCGCCTCGTGAAGCTCCGCTCACTTAGCACAATCTGCAGTTGATAAAAGATCACTTTTACGGGAACAAGCACCATGACGTATGATATAAAATAAGGTATGAAAACTGCTAAATTTACCCTTACATCTGTGTAGAGAAATCAGAATGCAAAAAGGGGTGACAGTGTCACTTTAAATACTGCTCACTATACTGTATCCATTATCATGCTGCCCACCAGTTTTATATCCTGTCTCTTATCATTCCCAGTATATCCCATAGCACATATCCAGTATCTCTTATCCTGGATTTCCCATGTGTATAGTCACCTGGATCATGTTTGTAAGAAGCTTCACATTTTCCCCGTAGTTGATAGAGGTAAGATGTTGGGTAACTTTGTGGGTCATCTGCATGGTCATTCCCTGAGGGACCCCACTGTCCAGCTGGAGGAAGAGCTGAATGTAGGACAAAAACCTGTCCGGGTAAGAGAGACTGTGATGAGAGCGGTAACATTCACATGTACTGAGGAGAGCAATGTCACCGGGATAAAACCCTTTATATGGTCACTGTCATTTCAAACTATTTCCCTCCATGTGATTCCTAATATGTCTCTACATCAATTCATTTACCAAAAATCAATCCTTACCCCAGGAAAAACAGTTCTAAAATTTTGCCCACTAGGTGTCTCCCCTCCCTGCAACCTACTGTCCACTGCCTGTTGTGAGGTTTACAATGTCACTAGCAACAGACAGAGCAAGACAGATTATAGGAAGAGGAGGCGGGGCCTAGCCATTGTCTACACTGGATCTACACTGCATATTATCTCAGCAGACTCAGTGCTTAGTGTAACCCCTTATTTGCTGAACTGCTGCTGCTGTATACACATAGATTCCCCTCCTGTATCTATTCTACCTCTCCCTTTAATCTTTAGTCTTTAGCAGCAGTTCAGCATGGAGGGGAAACATCCAGGTGCGACAACCTCTTTAACGTAGGGGAAGCCATAGAACCAAACAATGCCTCATGATAGGTGGGGTTCCTGTTAAAAATTATGCACTACTGTTCAAAAATATTAAAAGAAGTGGATCACCTCTATTTTTTACTAATTAAAACCAGATACAAATCTATAGTATATTAGTTATTCTCTTTACTTACAGGGTTATAGGGGTGACCATCTTGTCTGAGCTGCATTTAGAGTGATTCTTTACAACAGCAAGACTTGATTTGCAACAGGTCAGAATTCTCTGAAAAATTGTTGTGGGCATGCTCTGTGACCTGTGCAGACTACACTGTTCAGGGACGGGGAGAGAGGGAGCTGTGACCATCACCTATGGTGAATGTGAACCTATATACTAGTGTAACCCACCACCGTAATCCTACCTGTGATGAGAATAAGATGATGGCTGATAAGTTTCATCTACAGAACAGGAAGTATGTATTGTTGGGTTTAGTGGCCAAATAATTTTCCCCACTGCTACAGGTCATTATAGGATGGAAAGTGGACTTACAGCTCATTTTTCAGGAGATAGCTTGGACACGGATAAAACATGGGTAAAACTTTATCCAAGATGTGAACCACGGCACGGAGATGCTTTGCTTGTATCAGGTCACCCAGCATGGTCACCCCCTCCACACAGAACTTGTCTACACTGCAGACACATAGAGAAGTGGAGTTAGTGAGGAGAATAGATACAGATGAACATAGACACAAATCAGTATAAGTACAATAATCACTGAAATCCAACCAAAAAGTAATGTGAGCTCTGAACCAAAAAGTAACGTGAGCTCTGAACCAAAAAGTAACGTGAGCTCTGAACCAAAAAGTAACGTGAGCTCTGAACCAAAAAGTCACCTGAGCTCTGAACCAAACAGTAACGTGAGCTCTGAACCAAACAGTTACGTGAGCTCTGCTAAGAAGAGGAAACTCCCCTCAAGGATTTTCTTCCGTCTGCTGTATAAATGTATTGATAAATGGCCGTGAATCACCTGTGTCCCACTGATGCAGAAGCCAGAGCGATGTAACAGCCTATAGGGACGCCAGCTTTCACAGCCTTTAACACGGGGTGTAGGACATTGGCCTCTGTCAGATCAGGAACAGCGTCGCAGATCTGCTCCGGACGATCGTTTCTGTGCAACTTAAGCCTCAAAACCAAATCCCAGGACCACTGGTTGAAGGAGGCTTCAGGAGACTGTCCAGTCCGGACTATGCTGGCCAAGTAGGATACCTGAGGATTACCGCAAACACACCAAACTGTTATCACATAGGAAAAAGCTATTTATTGCCATATGTAGGTTTATAAATATTTTTTTACACGTTCAAATGATCATGCCCTATTGGCGGCTTATCTCTGAGAACAAAAGGGGTCAGGCTGTGAAAATCCATCACATCTGCCCACGGAGACCCCCATACACTTTATATTGACGTCTGAACCCATAGCCAGAAGCGAGTTTGGCTGACAACAGTATAAAGTGTATGAAGACCTTTACACTTTCTGTGCCTATAGCCCGCTCCGATTTCGGCAGCGTATTTCGAACCAAATTTTTGAACAAAGACGAGCCACATTTCAATGGGGTTACTCTGTGTCCTCCATCTCTGACACTCTCCAATTCATATGCTCAGAATAAGCAACAGGTCACTTACTCTGACATATTTAAATGGTGGTGTGATCTATCTGATAGATAGATAGATAGATAGATAGATAGATAGATAGATAGATAGATAGATAGATAGATAATACGACATAGAAGAGATTACCTGCTTAATGCTCTCAGAGATGATCCCGGTGTAGGGTTTGTCAGAGATGTACTTCTGATAGGCCTCCAGGACCATGAGCGCCACCTCGATATGTACAGCGTGGTCCAGATGCAGAGTTTTCTGTTAACAAAATAGGAACCTAATACACCAACTACTCGGCTGAGTCAGCATAAATACTTAAAGGGAATCTGTCACTGTCACTGCCTTAAATGAGGGCAGCATAAACTGGTGACAGAAATGCTGAACAGATCGGTGTATTACTTATATAATTCTGTTCCGTTGCTCTCCTAATATGCAGGAGAATAGGATTCTTGCCACACCCCTCCCCTATCCTCCAGCTGCTGATTGACAGGTGACTGCATATACACAGCATGGATAGATAACTGCCAATCAGCAGCTGGTGGGCGGAGTTTGCTGTTGCTCATGAATATCTAGGACTACTGAGCTCATGCACATAATAGAGAGGACTACTTATTGTCCATGTTATTTAGTAGGATATCTATTATTTATCCTTTTCATTGTCATCTGTTTTAATCCCAGCTTCATTACACCACAGCTATATTAAATGACTCCAGTTTCCCTGTAGTGTATATAGGCGGTAGATGTGGAGAGAGTCTACTAATCAGTCTCCTGTCTCATCTGAAGCTTAGGAGGTACACACATATTCCATTATTACGGTCCGTGCATAGAGGATGTGCTAAGGATTGAAATCAGAGAGCTCTGAATCAGTTTAAATCTTCGCGCTACTGTACTGACACAGCCACACGGAGTTCTGTGATTCCGGTGCATAGAACATCTTAATCACGGAACGTTTGAATGCCCCGTCTGCTCTGCCTGCTTAGATTGGCTGCGGTGTATAAGCAGAACCCAACGCATCTACTGAAGTTATTCAGTCAATGGAAAGCTGAAAGGACATTATCAGGAGTGAGGGAGTTACTCTGTTATTAGCTTTATGGCGCTAACAATCTAACTTTCCAGCTTTACGTTACGGTTATTGCTGCATACCGTATCGGTGACGCCCCAGTTCAGACCCTCCAGGATAATGCAGGCCAGCTTGTTCTCCACCTCAGACAGGTTGTAATTGATCAGCCACTCTCTGATGACTCCTATTTCTGAGGCACTTGGTCTCCATTGATGTAGTGGTAATTCTTTGAATAGGTATAGGGAAACCTTAATGTGGAAAAACAATCATCTTTAGTATAAGTAGATGGTATAGTGAATAAGCAGATATGACAACTGTACTTAAAAGAAAATCTAAATAGGAAATACAGAAAGGTTTAGGTCCTCGGTAATAAAACAAGCCAGCCATGGACTCATGATTAAACTTAAAGGGGTACTCTGGCGAAATTTTTATATATTTTTTTCCCTCAAAATCAACAGATACCAGAAAATTATATAGAGTTTTAAATTATTTTTTTTTTTTTAAATCTCAAGTATTCCAGTACTTATCAGCTGAAATATGTCCTGCAGAACGTGGTGTATTCTTTCCAGTCTGACTTAGCACTCTCTGCTGCCACCTCTGTCCATGTCAGGAACTGTCCAGAGCAGTAGCAAATCCCCATAGAAAACCTCTCCTGTTCTGGACAGTTCCTGACATGGACAGAGGTGGCAGCAGAGAGCACTGTGTCAGGCTGGAAAGATACACCACTTCCTGCAGGACATACAGCAACTGATAAGTATTGGAAGATTTAATATTTTCAAATAGTTGTAATTTCCAAAAATTTCTAGTACTAGTTAATAAAAAAAATTATATTTTGCCGGAGTACCCATTTAAACTGAAGTATCATTTCTACACTGAGAGAACTGGTTTTACCATACTATTGCTGGGGAATCCTGTGGGACAGTTAGTTGGAGACCTGTTGTCCATTATAGATATACTTATATATTTGTGCTGATATTTTGCAGCACAGATATCATTTGTAAAAATAAAAAAATATCTCACCATCCCAACTTTCTCAATGGTTTCGCGGACACGCTGCAGGAGGACAGATATGATACTACAATGTGCACTGGTAATAGTGGCAAGAAGCTCCCGGCCCACTTTAGAGAATGCTTCTCTTGTAGACATACTGACGTAGGAAACCTAAAAAATAACTTGCAAATGAGTACGTTAAGCAAGGCAATACTATATACAGGTCAATTCAGTCAAAACAAAGTGCCAAAGGGGCGTACTTTACATGGGGCAGGATCTGTGAAAATACAATGGCGGCTGTGTAAATCCATCCTCTTCAGTGCCCCCTAGTGGTGGCTGCAGGAAGCCAGAATTTTATTATTTAAAGAGGGTTTTCCTATAATGACAGCTTATCACTTATTCACCGTATAGATGACAAGTGTCTGATCGATGGGGGGGCAGACTGCTGGCACCTTCACCAGTCACAGGAATCCTAAGTGCTCCTGTGTGAATAGACAGGTAGTGTATTTACTCAAGTGCTGCTCCATTTAAGGGCCCTATTCCACCGGACGATTATCGTTCAGATTATCGTTAAATCGTTCGAATCTAAACGATAATCGTTCGGTTGAAATGCAGTAACGATTAACGACCGAACGAGAAATCGTTGATCGCTTTATAAGACCTGGACCTATTTTTATCGTTGCTCGTTCGCAAAACGTTCGCAAATCGTTCGCATTGAATAAGACATCGTTCGGTCGTTCGCAATAGATACGAACGCAATAGCGAAGAAATACGGAAGAAGAAACGATCGCAATTACGATCATAAGTAACGATTATCGTTCCATGGAAATGAGTGAACGTTTTCAGGTCTTTCGCAATAGCGGTCGTTTGAGATCGTTAATCGTTAACGATTATGCTAACGATAATCGTCCGGTGGAATAGGGCCCTAAGTCTATGAGACTGACATAGCCCAACACTATATCTGGCTATCTCAGCCAGTTCACTGAATTTCAATGGCGGAAGAGCGTATACTTGACTGCCATTCAGTTCAACTAGGGGAACACCCTGATTTCTCATGATTAAAAAGGGTGAAACTGGATGGACCTCACTGATCAGACACTTACTTATGCAGTGAATGGATAACGAGCTGCCATTATGGGAAGGTGTGGCATAGTACAGTACCGCTACATGTGAATCCAGCCTTAAATATATTGGAGAAGCCCATACACCCCCTACGGTGTACATGAAAGACCTACCTCATAGATCTCTAATGCAATGGTCTTCACCAGCTCCTCATCTACTTCGTTCCGTTTGGTCTGTGCCATCTGGGCGAACGTGGTGAGGAGGCAGATTCCTTCAGAGCTGTTCATTGTAGAAAAATACGCCTCAAACTTTTCTCGGTTCACAGGATCTATGTGGAAAAACAGATCAGCGAAAGAATCATCACTGATTCAGATCAAGGCAGCCATACTAACTACAGACACCATGCCAAAACTACTGGTCCTAAAGGGGTAAACCAGCAATAAAAAAAAAATTGTTTTCAACTTGAACTGGTGTCAGAAAGTTATATAGATTTGTAATTTATTACTATTTAAAATCTCAAGTCTGTCAGTACTTATCAGCTGCTGTATGCCCTGCAGGAAGTGGTGTATTTCTTCCAGTCTCACACAGTGCTCTCTGCTGCCACCTCTGTCCATGTCAGGAACTGTTCAGAGCAGCAGCAAATCCTCATAGAAAACCACTCCTGCTAATAGCTCTATTCAAGCATTTAAGGGAGTGTGGTCTACATGGAAATTAAGTCCCTACTTCACACAGTAAACTTTTTCACCTGTCTGTACAATGTTATTGGATCATTATATCTTATATGTGTTTATCCTGCCAGTTATGTTTTTGTATTTTGATGCTTTTCTTTCTTACGACTCTTTGCAGTCCAATGTTTGGGACTGTCTAGTTCATTTACTATTCTCCTACCAAATAATCATATGACCTATGTTAATATAAGTATTGTATTATGGGTGATTATTTGTTTGGTATATAAGAAATCTTCAAAGGGAACCAGTCACCCCCTGTGTCGGGGTGAAGGCCGCCCGACCCCCTGCTAGAGCCGCGGATACTCACCCCATCTTGCCAAGTCCCGCTCCTGGAGCCAGTCCCGGGATGGAGATATCCTTGTCTGAAGCCCGGCGTGCGCTAAAGAGATGCGTCCGATGCCCATAGAGAATGATGGCTCCATTCATTCTCTATGGGCATCGGACTCATGTATGCAGCGCACGCCGGGCTTCCGACAGTGTTTTCTCCGTCCCCGGACCGGCTCCAGGAGCGGGACTTGGCGAGATGGGGTGAGAATCCGGGGCTCTAGCAGGGGGTCGGGCGGCCTTCACCCAGACACAGGGGTAACAGGTTAATAAAAAATATTGAAACAGAAAACCTCTCCCACTCTGGATAGTTCCTGACATGGACAGAGGTGGCAGCAGAGAGCACTGTGTCAGACTGGACATAATTCACGACTTCCTGCAGGACATACAGCAGCTGATAAGTAATGAGAGACTGGAGATTTTTAACTAAAAGTAAATTACAAATTTGTATAACTTTCTGGCGCCTGTTAAATTAAAAACATGTTTTGCCTCTGAAGCACCCCTTTAACGTTATGTAGTAAACAGCAGCATCAATTATCTGGAGCATTTTCTTACAATATTTGGTAAAGCTTTCCTACTATAACGCTCTTGGAATATCCCTTTAAGAATGCTAAAGGTTTCATGAGAAAGAGGTACAAGACCTTGGGCGTTATGAGTGAATGTAACATACCATTCAACGTGGACTGACAGGTGGCCACATCTATCCTTGAGTACAGGTTCTCCACATTCTCGCTCTCGGCGTAGTGCATGATATAAAGGAGCTTCCACAGCATGACGTTAGACAAGGTCCCGTATGGCATCTCGGACATGAAGAGCCAAATGCCCAATCTAAAGAATGTGAAAGGGAGATCATGACAAAGAGAAAAATACTCAAAAGATTAACATGAAAGCATGAATACTAGAAATGAGCCAACTTCGAGCACGCTCAGGGTCGTCCAAACTTGAATTACCAGTGACTGAAGAAGTTGGATGCAGCCCAAAGGCTGCCTGGAAAACATGGATACAGCCATAAGCCATAGGTTGTATCCATGTTTTCCAGGACTCCCCAGGGCTGCATCCAACTTCTTCAGTAATCAAATGCCGAGAGTTCAGGTTCAGGCGAACCCAAACATGCTCAAAGTTGGTTCATCTCTAGTGAATAGGAGGGTACAGCATGCAAGTGCAACACTGCCCTGATGACTATACAGTGGACAGTCTGTAGAAAACGATGTACGAGTTATTGGCCTTACCTCTTGGCTTTGAGGACATGGAGGACCGCGGTGAGGAAGAGCTCATCATAAATGGCCTGCAGCTTCCCCAGGGAGTAGAGCTCCGAGCTCTGTTCTCTACCACGGTTACTGCTCAGGTACAAAGCCCAGTGATCGCTGATGTAACACAGGGTCATCCTGGAAAATACCACCATTGTGTCACATTAATGCCTAACATTTCGTAGTCAAGTACGTACCACACAAGAGTTGTAATTAACGTTATCCATATATCCTATAAACATATTCTGTTTACACAATTCCTCTATGGGAGTTACACTAAATGGGCAGAACAGCCCACTCGGCTGTTTTTGGCTCCCGACCACAATCGCCGGTTACAACCAGACTAGAAGGGGGCGAGGGCCGTGATCTCAACATATGTAAAGGTTCCAGAAAAGTAATATCCTCTTCATATTCTTATACTATAGGACATATGGTATGCTTTTTTTAAAAAGATGTGTTACAATCATAGAGCAAAAGTTAAAAGGAGAACTTCCAATTTTCCAGGAGTTGGGGGAAACATAACACTCTACTTACCTCTTCCTGTCGCTCCGCAGTGCCGCGTCACAGACTCTGGAACTCCCTGGGTAAAGGATTGCTCGCTCAGCCAATCAGTGACTGCAGCGGTGTCCCACCCAGGGCCGGCCTTAGGGGTGTGCGAGCAGTGCGCTGTGCACTCCCGGCAGGAAGGGGGCGCCACCTGCATCCCCCTGAGGCCATATATCCGTCCCCTGCCTCAGCACAGCAGCCGAGGAAGCTCTTCTCCCCGGACATGTGACTGCAGCCTGGCCCCCATCCCCCGCCCCCCACAGCGTCTCCCAGCTCACAGAGGCCCATAACCCCGCCCCCTCCCCCGAAGAAAGACATCAGCAGTGTGATCCTCGGCTCTACCTGCTTCTCCTCATGGGCAGAGACATCCTCCACTACTACTGCAGTGTGACTGTGAGTATATATATCTCTGTCTGTGTGTGTTAGTGGAGTTTGTGTTTGCTCTGTGTGGTAGGACAACTCCCAGCATGCTCCTGTGTGGCTCTGTGTGGTAGGACAACAACTCCCAGCATGCTCCTGTGTGGCTTTGTGTGGTAGGACAACTCCCAGCATGCTCCTGTGTGGCTCTGTGTGGTAGGACAACAACTCCCAGCATGCCCCTGTGTGGTAGGACAACAACTCCCAGCATGCTCCTGTGTGGCTCTGTGTGGTAGGACAACAACTCCCAGCATGCCCCTGTGTGGTAGGACAACAACTCCCAGCATGCTCCTGTGTGGCTCTGTGTGGTAGGACAACTCCCAGCATGCTCCTGTGTGGCTCTGTGTGGTAGGACAACAACTCCCAGCATGCTCCTGTGTGGCTTTGTGTGGTAGGACAACAATTCCCAGCATGCTCCTGTGTGGCTCTGTGTGGTAGGACAACAACTCCCAGCATGCTCCTGTGTGGCTCTGTAAGGTAGGACAACAACAACAACTCCCAGTGGTGGGTATGTGTATATGTGACTGTATGTGTGTCTGTGTTTGCAGGATATATATACTGTGTGTCTCTATGTGTCTGTGTAAGCAGTATATACACTGTGGGAGAGATTCATCAAACATGGTGTAAAGTGAAACTGGCTCAGTTGCCCCTAGCAACCAAAGAATCTGTGAGGAATGAGAGGTGGAATCTGATTGGTTGCTAGGGGCAACTGGGCCAGTTTCACTTTACACCATGTTTGATGAATCTCCCCTGTGTGTCTGTATATGTATATGTGACTGTATCTGTCTGTGTAAGCAGTATATACAGTGTGTGTCTCCAAGAGATAGGCTTGGGATGGGCTACAATCAGCCGGGAGGGGGGGGGGGGGGCGCCAAAAGAATATTCTGCACAGGGCGCCATCTACCCTAAGGCCGGCCCTGGTCCCACCCCAGTCACTTACTGGCTGAGCGGGCAATCCATCAGCCGATTCATGATGTCCCTTTTGAAGGAGACCCAGGGGTGCAGCGGGAGTGCCGGAGCGGTAAGGCAGCAATACAGAGGCAAGGGGGGCTGGTTTATTATGTTCCTCCCTGCCCCTTCCTCCTGGAAAATTACACATTTTCTGATTTAAAGTGTCACTGTTGTTCTTGTTTTTTGCAGAAATCAATAGTCCAGGCGATTTTAAGAAACTTTGTAACTGGGTTTATTGGGCAAATATGCCATTATCTGCATTCAAAACGGCATTCCCCAGGTCCCCCCTCCCTCCTCTCTCTCATTCACTGCTCATTATCAGGAAATCTCGACTCTTTTACATCAGTCAGGCCCTGTGTAATCTATGGTGAGGGGAGGGCGGTGGAGGGAGAAGGGAATAGTCACCAGCAGAGAGTACAGAGCAAAGGATTACACAGCAGGAGTTGTGTGAAAGCCGTATTTAGGGGTCAGAGAGGTCAGTGCTGACTTCAGAGGAGATAGCTCGGTGATGTAGCTGTAAATTACCTCTTTGGTGTCCTGCTTTGGTGCCTCACCTCCCTTCACCCCTCCCCTCTCCATAGAAAACCATGAAGATGGGGGAGAGCTTCAAACAGCTTTTTCATGATAAAAATGCATTTTTCAGCTAATAAACTTAATTACAAAGTTTCTTAAAATCGCCTGGACTATTTCTGAAAAAAAAAAATGTAAGAGACAGTGACACTTTAAAGAAAATCCCAGATGGGCATATATGTTTAGCGTACAGGAGGTGTTCCGGTATTTTCCCATTTGGTAAATATCCAACGACCTCTGTTGGCCATGATAGCCACACGTCCCATGACTTTGTACTCGGCTTGCCCACACAACATAAAATAAGTGTCCACGATAACACGTAAAGGCAGAGCGCATCATACCGTATGATGCATCCGATCCGTTTCACGAACTGGCGATACCGCGCCCTGTTGAAGGTCTCTAATCCGAGGGCCAGAAGCTCAAGTAAAGAATTGGCAAAGGCAAAAATCTTCATCATTTCCTGTGGAGTGGTATTGTCAGGATAATATTCACCTAGTGGAAATAAAAATGCATCAGTATTTTTGCCAAGCATATTCCCACACCCCATGTAACCCCCACCATCATCATATTATTATTATTTTACTTCATGTATTGCAATGCTTGGCTTCTTCTGCTCTGCATAGTACAGAGGATGACTATATAGAAACCTGGGGGAAGTAACTGAGCATGTGAGGACAGACACAGTGACTGACCATGTAATGTAATAACTCTTCAATGAAGTATGTAAGCAGTACAAAGGCCATACATAATGGACAGAAATGCTCAATGAATTGGCAAACTTCCTTCCATTCCCATAAAGAGCCATCTAAATAGGATAAACGCTCGGTGCTGCTCACCTCTAGAGGTAAATCCAAGAACATTCTTAAAAAGTTCATGAAAAGGAAATTGTCCCAAAAGGGAAATGAGGTCGTCCTCCGACAGCAGCATCCAACTTGTCTCTGGATCTTCATCCTGCAAGAGGTATGCGTTAAAAAAGAAAGGAGAAGTAGCTGTGAGAACACTTAAGGTCCTATTACACGGGCCGATAATCGTTTAGCGATGTCCTTGCAGCCCTTGTTTAAACACCATACATTACCTAAGCATGTTGCAGGTCTTCTCCTGTGCTCCTTCTTCCTCCTGATTCGGCGTGCAGCAGCAGCTTCGGTGCGGCCTGTCTGAGCTCACAGACCACTCAGCCAATTCCTGGCCACGGCAGTCCTGGCCAGTGATTGGCTGAGCGGTCTGTCAGCTAAGACAGGCCGCACCGAAGCTACTGCTGCGCGCGGGACTGGGAGGAAGAAGGAGCACAGGAGAAGACCTGCAACATGTTTAGGTAAAGCATGGTGCTTGTGAGATCGTTGGTCGTCTGATGATTTTAGGTTTGAACCTAAATAAAAGATCAGCCAATTACGCGATCATCGGCTGATTGTTGATTCTATTCCACGGAGCGATAATCGGCGATAATTAAGTTTTTATTAGGCAAAAAGCTCAAAAAGCTGCTTCCAGCCTCCAGCCGACCACCCCCCACTTCTTATTTGTGCATCATCAGGCAAAGCCGTATTCAATACAGAGAAGCAAAGTGAAGGCGGGTTTGCGGAGTCCATTATAACCTATGGAGGGGTCGAGGGGGCTGAGTGAGAAGGAAGAGGTGACAAGCAGCTGTACAGTTTGGAGACTGTCTGGGCACATAAAACGCAAGACTCAGAGGTCAGAAAGGTCAGTGCTTATCTGGAATCTTGGTGAGAGAAGATTGCAGGATAATGTGTTTTGCATGGCTGCCTTTTCTCCTCTTTGTGCTCACTCACCCTCCCTCGACCCCTCCCCTCTCCATAGACCATAATGAACACAGAAATCCTGCTTCTTCTGAAGTAAGGGGAGGTAGGAAAACGGCTTTCTGAGTACAAAAGGAATCTCTTTTGCCTAATAAAACATATTACAGAGTTTCTTAAAATCGCTTGATATTCATTGATTACTGAAAAGTGACATTTAAATGACACTTTAACTCAATTCCTTCTATAAATTCCATACACCTCAATGGAAGCAACACACAAATGCAGTTATATCACCTAATATATATATATATATATATATATATATATATATATATATATATATATATATATATATATAATTCACATGCAGAAAATAGTAGACTACTGAATGACTGACCTCCTCGCCACCTTCATCCACTAAAGTCCAGTTTCCAGACTCCTTTCCTGAAGAAGAGCACTTTCTTTCATTAGGTTTCATGTGACAAAGGAAGTCAGCTCGATTTCTGTGGAAGGAGAAAAAAAAGAATCACTTTAAGCTGCATTAAAACTTTGGAATTGCACCTGTGATTTGTATTCTACCACTTTCATATAGCAGATATTATTTGTAGGCCAATCCCATTGAGATACATTAAAAGATATATAAGAGTGACGCAGAGTGAGGTGCAATGTAACCATAGTGCAGAAGTATTCAGGAAGAAGTTGCATAAGGTGTCACTCCTCCTATCAGGGGTTGGAAGTGTTTATAACTGGTGGATGGGAATCGATAGGAATGGTGTGGATGTCACTATTCAGCTAAAGACAATGTACAAAAATGGGGGTACATACATAGAGGGGTCTATAGGCATTATCACTTCGTAACTCTGCCTGCCGCTACAGCACCAGCAGTAATAGAAGTAGAATAGAAGTGTGAGAGTGAAAAAAAAAACGTATATAGACTGACTGTCAGATCTTACCTAACCGGACACAAGAGAACCGCCAGCTGCTGCATAAAATGGAACACACCAGCCGGATTGTGCAAGACTCGAACCTAAAGCATCCAAAAAGTATTGTATAAGAACACCATGTAAGTGAGGGTAAAGAAAATAGATAGATAGAGAGGAGATATATAGATAGATAGATCATAGATAGATAGATAGATAGATAGATAGGAGATAGATAGATAGATAGATAGACAGATAGATAGATAGGGAGACGGGAGAAACGTCGCTTGATTTTTGCTATGCCACATTGTTAATTTTTTTTTATGTGATTGAATAAATATTTCACGTTTTTAAAGATATCGGGAAGTGCTGATGGAATTATTTGAATATATCCTTCAGGATTCTAGGTCAGGATCATCCAGCCGGCACCCACAAGACGTTTGAGCTCCAAGCTGTGCTGCTCGCAATCCTTTTTGAATAGATAGATAGGAGATAGATAGATAGATAGATAGATAGATAGATAGATAGATAGATAGGAGATAGATAGGAGACAGATAGATAGATAGATAGATAGATAGGAGATAGATAGATAGATAGATAGATAGATAGATAGATAGATAGATAGGAGACAGATAGATAGATAGATAGATAGATAGATAGATAGATAGATAGGAGATAGATAGATAGGAGATAGATAGATAGATAGATAGATAGATAGATAGATAGATAGATAGATAGATAGGAGATAGATAGATGGATAGGAGATAGATAGATAGGAGATAGATAGATAGATAGATAGATAGATAGATAGATAGATAGATAGATAGGAGATAGATAGATAGATAGATAGATAGGAGATAGATAGATAGATAGGAGATAGATAGATAGATAGATAGATAGATGGTATTAGTGCTGCAAATGGATTTGCTACTGACCTGAACAAATGGAATGGCCCATTTATTGATCCCTGCTGGACATCGCAGAACATGATTCAGGAGGAACAAGTGGTCCCCAAGGCATCCGACCTTCAGTAGCACAGAGACCTATAAGACAGGATAATTCAGATGTCAGTAGAGTGACTCTCTGCAATGCAATACACACAGAGCATGAGGTTTATCATCATTCATCAGGGGCAGAGACTTATTGCACCCTAATTTCTCCCCCAGCTCCATAACGGGGGGCCAGTACAGCACACCCTTAGGCCCCTTTCACACTTCGCTACTGCTTTTTCTGAGCGGGTCCTATTTGCATCCCTATTTTTCAAATCTGCAAAAAAGAGCAAGGTTCTTTGAGAAATGCAGCAGGCAACAGATCTTCCAATTGTGTCTGTAAAACGATTTGTGAATGGGGCCTTGGCTGTCATCATCTCAGGGACTAGCATGGAGTGTAGGTTTAGGATTTACTGCAGGGGAACGTTAGTGGTGCATTCTTTCCATTCTGACACAGTGCTCTCTGCTGCCACCTTTGTCCATGTCAGGAACTGTCCAGCATAGGAGAGGTTTTCTATGGGGATTTACTGCCGCTCTGGACAGTTCCTGACATGGACAGAGGTGGCAGCAGAGAGCACTGTGTCAGACAGAGGTGGCAGCAGAGAGCACTGTGTCAGACTGGAAAGAATACGCCACTTCCTGCAGGACATAGGTAAAAATCAATAAAACCTAAAGCAGCCTGTGGGATGGCTATGTGTCCTGTGTACAGAGGGATAGGCCTCACCAGCTTCTGAAGCCAGAGCAGAATGTCATTCTGGAACTGCGTGTCCTCTATAAGTCTCCTTGTAAAGCTAAACAGGACGCTGATGCACTCCTTCAGCAGGATCAGATCGGAGTGAGACCCTTCCACTTTCTGAGGGGCTGCGGATGATAACAGATGGTTAATAATCGATAAATCCTTGCAAACAATTGAAATTGTACATAAACTATAGCTATACAGGTCCACCACAGTAAAAAAATTAAAGGGGTATTCCACTCAAATATAACTTTTCATATGTTGCTGCCCATGGTGAGACTAACAATTCCTTCCATACTTGTTATTATCTATTCAGTCTCCTTCCCCCAGTTCTTAGCTGCTGCTTTCTGTGTGACATCTGTGTGTGAGCTTTTCTCTCTGTCTACCTCTCCTCCCCCTCCCTTCTGAGACAGCTGATGTAAACAAGTCCCTGACTGGCTTTATCTGCGACATTGTAGTTTCTTTGTAATACTGGGAGGGGTAAACAAAGTGAATTTATTAGCAACTTGACCTCCGAATAACCCTCCCAGCATTACAAAGAAGCTACAGGGACTTGTTTACATCAGCTGTCTCAGAAGGGACCAGGGATGAGGGGGAAGCAGAGAGAAAACAGAGAGAAAAGCTCACACACAGATTTTTACGTCTCCAGCAGAAAGCAGCAGCTCAGAACTGGGGGAAGGAGACTGAATAGATAATAACAAGAATGGAAGGAATTTTTAGTCTCACCATGGGCAGCAACATATCAAAAGTTATGTTTGAGTGGAGTAACCCTTTAAGTATTACACAGTGTCAATTCATATCAATGGTTTGTTTGTGTAATGCTGCACTGGACGGATCCATTATCCAGACATGAGGAATGAACAGGGGACGCCCCTTTTATTCAGAATTCTCCAACAGGATGCACATGAAAGTGGGTTTTCTAAACTGGACAATCCCTTTAAAAACGTAGCTATACCTTAAAGCAGGGGTAGGGAACCTTGGCTCTTCAGCTGTTGCAAAACTACAACTCCCATCATGCCCAGACAGCCAAAGCTAAAGCTTTGGCTGTCCGGACATGATGGGAGTTGTAGTTTTGCAAAAGCTAGAGAGCCAAGGTTCCCTACCCCTGGCTTAAAGAGAAGCGCTGTTTCTGTGTACTCTGTAGTTTAATCCATAAGCTAATGAGGCGGTTTAGAGCACTGGGGGCGGGACTATCGCTCCGACTGCACCAATCCACTCCTTCTAATGATCATTCATCATTCCGCAGTGATGAGGGCGACTACATCTAATTTATATGTGTGCTAGGTTAGAGGTCTCACCGTGGTCGGGGTGGTACACCGCTACTGACTTCAGAAAAGGTGAGTTGTTAACCAGCCCGTAGATATAAGACTCGACCTGCAGACGGGACAGCACTGAGGTGTACGAGTGCAGAGCGAACGTCTGATGTAGGTGATCCGACTTCAGCTCAAAGAGTCTCTTCAGGTCCGCTAATGCTGAGGCGTTGACTTCTGCCGTCTGGTAGTGGTGGTATCCCACAACTTTAGCCTGATCTTCACACAGTCCCTGAAAGTAGCAGAAAATCATAGTGAGGTAATAAAATAATCTCAAGTCTTCCAGTACTTATCAGCTGCTGTATGCCCTGCAGGAAGTGGTGTATTCTTTCCAGTCCCATAGAAAACCTCTCCTGCTCTGGACAATTCCTGACATGGACAGAGGGGGCAGCAGAGAGCCCTGTGTCAGAATGGAAAGAATACCACTTCCTGCAGGGAATACAGCAGCTGATAAGTACTGGAAGACTTGAGATTTTTTAAATCGAAGTAAATTACAAATCTCTGTCACTTTCTGTCACCAGGTAATTTGAATTTTTTTTTATTTTGTGAACAACCCCTTTAAGCGCTTTGTTGCTTGATACAACAATGGAAATCTTGTGTATTTACATTGGTATTAAGTGTTACTTCTTGGTCCAATAATACACAGGAAGGCGCTCGGATAACACAGGCTTGGATGTATGCCCTGGCAGCCTCACAATCAGCAGTTATTCTGCAGGGCAGGACGCCATGCCGGAGATGAGAGGTGACCGGGTGAGTGGCAAAAGCAGCAAGGCCAGAAAGTGTGACACAGAGGAATGTGCTGAGCGTGCAGCAGCCACATCACAATAGCCGCAATCTCATCCAATATTCAGCCAGATGGACACGAACTAGAACAGTGACCGGTCGGCATTCACAGGACCCTATACATATTTTCCATGCATGTGGTCAAGTTAAAGGCAACCTGTCTCTAGGTTTAATGCGCCTTAAATCAGGTCAGCATAAACTAGTGATGGAAATTCTAAACAGATCGGTGTATTACTTACATCATTCTGTTCAGCCGTTCTCCTAATATGCAGGAGAATAGGATTCTTAACACACCCCTCCCCCCGCCCTCCAGCTGCTGATTGACAGTTGACTGCTTATACACAGCATGGATAGATAACTGTCAATCAGCAGCTGGTGGGCGGAGATTGCTTTTGCTTATGAATATCTAGAACTACTGAGCTCATGCACATAATGGAGAGGACTACTTATTGTCCATGTTATTCAGGAGGATATCACTGGATCAGCTGAACAGAACAATGTAAGTGATCCATCATTCTGTCCAGCTTCTCTGTCACTAGTTTATGCAACTCTGAGACAGGACACTATAAACCTACTGACAGAGTCTCTTAAAAGACCTGAATTTGAGTAAGTGATCAGCCATCAAGCGAGCGTTTGCTCATTTATCGGCTGATAACTAGTCACATGGGAGATATCGGCCAGTGTGATCTTATAACTGCCGATAGGGTAGCTGACCTTATAACGGCCAATAGGGACCATGATCTTATAATGACCAATAGGGACCCTGATCTTATAACGGCCGATAGGGACCCTGAACTTATAAGGGCCGATAGGGACCCTGAACTTATAACGGCCGATAGGGACCCTGATCTTATAACGGCCGATAGGGACCCTGAACTTATAACGGCCGATAGGGACCCTGATCTTATAACGGTCGATAGGGACCCTGATCTTATAACGGTCGATAGGGACGCTGATCTTATAACGGCCGTTAGGGACGCTGATCTTATACCGGCCGATAGGGACGCTGATCTTATACCGGCCGATAGGGACGCTGATCTTATACCGGCCAATAGGGACGCTGATCTTATACCGGCCGATAGGGACGCTGATCTTATAACGGCCAATAGGGACGCTGATCTTATAGCTGCCGATATGGACGCTGATCTTATAACGGCCGATAGGGACGCTGATCTTATAACGGCCGATAGGGACGCTGATCTTATAACTGCCGATAGGGACGCTGATCCTCTAACGGCCGATAGGGACGGTGATCCTCTAACGGCCGATAGGGAAGCTGATCCTCTAACGGCCAATAGGGACGCTGATCCTCTAACGGCCGATAGGGACGCTGATCCTCTAACGGCCGATAGGGACGCTGATCCTCTAACGGCCGATAGGGACGCTGATCCTCTAACGGCCGATAGGGACGCTGATCCTCTAACGGCCGATAGGGACGCTGATCCTCTAACGGCCGATAGGGACGCTGATCCTCTAACGGCCGATAGGGACGCTGATCCTCTAACGGCCGATAGGGACGCTGATCCTCTAACGGCCGATAGGGACGCTGATCCTCTAACGGCCTATAGGGACGTTGATCCTCTAACGGCCGATAGGGACGTTGATCTTATAACGGCCGATAGGGACACTGATCTTATAAAGGCCGATAGGGACGCTGATCGTAAAACAGCCGATAGGGACACTGGTCTTATACCGGCCAATAAGTTACCTGCACGGTCATGTGCTCCTCCTTGAAGTCCCACACTTTGCTCTTAATATTCTTCCAGTCGGACAGCATGATCTGGAGCTTGGCTTCAGCCAGGAGGAGCTGCTTCCTGCACCGGCCATAATTCATGAGAAGTTCATGGAACTCGTGCCGGTCCTGGTGGGCGATCCTCTCGAACTCCTCGGTGAAGGAGTCCACGTTCTCTATCCAGGAGCACGGCTCGAAGATCTTGAGCTGCTCCCTGGCGAAGGGGACGAGGGGCTTGTGCTGCTGCGGGAGCTCAGGATAGAGCCGCTCGCTGGGGACCAGAGGCTTGATGGTGGCCATGTCCCTGGTGTGCTCCACCACCTCCACCGGCAGCTCCGGGTAGATCGACTTCACCTTAGATAAATGCAGGATCTCTTTGGCTTCCACAAAGTGCTGGGTGTTGACTACATCAAGCTCCTTCAGGGCCAGGACAGCAGGGTGGAGGTCAGGGGTCTCTGCAGGGTGCTGCTCTCCTACGGAGGGTTCGGCATCTTGTTTGGACAGTACATCAGAGCTCTCAGTATCGGCCTCCGCTCCTCCAGCGTCCAGCTCTTCACCGTCACCATTTTTGGCCTCCTTCTTGTCCTCCGAGGTGTCTTCATTCACAATGGAGATGTCGGCCACAGACAGGCTGCTCAGTCTCTTGGTATCCGCCGCGGAGGTCTCATCGTTCAGCTGGATTTCTATAAAAGTATCAGGGAGTTCCCTCTCCGCTTTCTGCTTAGAAGAGTCGGCTATGGCCAGGACATCGCGCTCCTCCTCTAACACCACGGCCTTCTCTGCTTTTACCTCCACCAGACTCGGCTGCTTCTTCTTAGTCTGCAAACAGAGAGAAATACTAATTACCGTGTTTACTGCAAGAGCTGCATTCAGAATTCAGTCAGTTACATATCACACTCTATGCTCTAGTCACCTCTAGAGCTGCATTCAGTAGTCAGCTAGGTACATATCACACCCCATGCTCTAGTCACCTCCAGAGCTGTATTCAGTATTCATTTGGTTAAACATCATATAGCATAGCATAGTCTAATCACTGCCAGAGCTGCACTAACTATTTATCTGGTTAAACACCATATTCCATACTCCAGAGCTGCATTCACTAGTTGTCTAGTGACACATCATATTTTAGGGCCCTATTCCACCGGACGATTATCGTTCAGATTATCGTTAAATCGTTCGAATCTAAACGATAAGCGTTCGGTTGAAATGCAGTTAACGATTAATGACCGAACGAGAAATCGTTTGTTCGCTTTATAAGACCAGGACCTATTTTTATCGTCGCCCTGTCGCAAATCGTTCGCATTGAATAAGACGTCGTTCGGTCGCTCGCAGTAGATACGAACGCAATAGCGAAGAAAATACGATCGCAAATACGATCATAAGTAACGATTATCGTTCCATGGAAATGAGTGAACGTTTTCAGGTCTTTCGCAATAGCGGTCGTTTGAGATCGTTAATCGTTAACGATTATGCGAACGATAATCGTCCGGTGGAATAGGGCCCTTAAAGTGTGTTCATTGCATATTGCTAATCTCGATTATCGAAAATATCGAAGGCTTATACTTCAGAGCTGCTTTCAGGATTCTGCTGATTTCTTGTTAGCGCTAAAACTTTAGAAAGACAAACTGCTATCTGCTGGTTTAGATGCCAAGTGTCAGTAGGACAGGGTGAAAAGGCAAAGGAGGGGTAGCGGGCAGAATTCTGAATGCAGCTCTGGATGTGTTCCTATATTGCCGACTCCATTCTGCTCCACAAAGTAACTGAGGTAAATGTAGTTATTCAGACTGTGAGCACGTTGTGGATTAGAGCAGGGCATTCTGGGAACAAGGCCTTCTTGTCTCTATAAGATGTTACCATAGTAACAATGAAAGCCCCATAATCGCAGTCAGCCATCCCCGGCCGTATGAGGACGCCATTAATACTTACAATACCTTATATAATGTTACAAGGATGAGGATGAGATAGAAGGTGCTGTTTGCTGAGCTTATATTTTGTTACACAGAAAACCCAAAGCTTATACAGGGCATGTGGTAGGATATATAGAAGGCATGCTTTATAGTGTGGTAGGATATATAGAGGGCATGCTTTATAGTGTGGTAGGATATATAGAGGGCATTCTTTATAGTGTGGTAGGAGATATAGAGGGCATGCTTTATAGTGTGGTAGGATATATAGAGGGCATGCTTTATAGTGTGGTAGGATATATAGAGGGCATGCTTTATAGTGTGGTAGGATATATAGAGGGCATGCTTTATAGTGTGGTAGGATATATAGAGGGCATGCTTTATAGTGTGGTAGGATATATAGAGGGCATGCATTATAGTGTGGTAGGATATATAGAGGGCATGCATTATAGTGTGGTAGGATATATAGAGGGCATGCTTTATAGTGTGGTAGGATATATAGAGGGCATGCTTTATAGTGTGGTAGGATATATAGAGGGCATGCTTTATAGTGTGGTAGGATATATAGAGGGCATGCTTTATAGTGTGGTAGGATATATAGAGGGCATGCTTTATAGTGTGGTAGGATATATAGAGGGCATGCTTTATAGTGTGGTAGGATATATAGAGGGCATGCTTTATAGTGTGGTAGGATATATAGAGGGCATGCTTTATAGTGTGGTAGGATATATAGAGGGCATGCTTTATAGTGTGGTAGGATATATAGAGGGCATGCATTATAGTGTGGTAGGATATATAGAGGGCATGCTTTATAGTGTGGTAGGATATATAGAGGGCATGCTTTATAGTGTGGTAGGATATATAGAGGGCATGCTTTATAGTGTGGTAGGATATATAGAGGGCATGCTTTATAGTGTGGTAGGATATATAGAGGGCATGCTTTATAGTGTGGTAGGATATATAGAGGGCATGCTTTATAGTGTGGTAGGATATATAGAGGGCATGCATTATAGTGTGGTAGGATATATAGAGGGCATGCTTTATAGTATGGTAGGATATATAGAGGGCATGCTTTATAGTGTGGTAGGATATATAGAGGGCATGCTTTACAGTGTGGTAGGATATATAGAGGGCATGCATTATAGTGTGGTAGGATATAAAGAGGGCATGCTTTATAGTGTGGTAGGATATATAGAGGGCATGCTTTATAGTGTGGTAGGATATATGTGGTAGGATTTAAGAGGGCATGCTTTATAGTGTGGTAGGATATATGTGGTAGGATATATAGAGGGCATGCTTTATAGTGTGGGAGGATATATAGAGGGCATGCTTTATAGTGTGGTAGGATATATGTGGTAGGATTTAAGAGGGCATGCTTTATAGTGTGGTAGGATATATGTGGTAGGATATATAGAGGGCATGCTTTATAGTGTGGGAGGATATATAGAGGGCATGCTTTATAGTGTGGTATAATACAGTGGTTCCGGGACCGTGCTTGTAATCTAAATCACTCTTAAACCAAAGCAAACTTTCCCATAAGAAATCACTGATATGCAGAAAATTGGTTCCACACCCCAAAAATAATGATTTTCCATTCTGAATAACATGTAAAACAGATGAAACAAACAATGAAAAACAGCTGACTATGTGATATTATCAGTTACTGTACAGTATAGCAATCAGCATGTGGAGTATAATGTATAGTAACTGCATAAACCTGATAACACAGCAGCAGGTTTTAGATACAGGACGGAGCTGCAGATCCCCATAATACAGTAGTGTAGTACAACAGACTAGAATAGAGAAGCAGGACTGCTGTCAGAGGTCTGTGTGGTCACATGACAGCAATGGGGAAGGAGGGGGGGGGGGGTGTTCAGCATGGACCAATCAGGAAGCGAGAATCACAGAGCTCTGCAGGAGGACAGTGACAGTGTGAATGGCTGAGTGTAAGTGCAGGCATATTATAACAGCAGTGTGTATAGCTGAGTGTGAGTGCAGGCACATTATAGCAGGAATGGAGAGGATGGGAAACACAAGGGCTGAAAGAGACTGCAGGGTACATGAAAGAATAAGCAGGGCAGATGTGGGCACATACATGCAGCACTCTCTGTCCGGGGAGAGAGGGGTTACAGCTATGAAGAGATTACTTCCACAGTCCTGTCCCCTGATGTAAGCCCCAGCCTGAAGTGGATCTGCTATGATTTGGGAGGTGAGGGAGACCTCCTGGGTCAGAGTACAGCGCTGTAGACCCCGCTATGCAGACCATGCACCTCCCCCACTCCCCCTCCCACCCAGTACAGGGAGCTCTTAAACCAAAGCAATGCTCTTAAACCAAGTCACAATTTTGAAAAACTGTGAGCTCTTAAACCAAAATGCTCTTAATCCAAGTTACTCTTAAGATACCACTGTATATAGAAGGCATGCCTTATAATGTGGCTGGATATATAAAAGGCATGCTTTATAGAGTGGTAGGACATATAGAGGGCACACTTTTCAATGTGGTAGGATATACAGAGGGCATGCATTATAGTGTGGTAGGATATACAGAGGGCATGCTTTACAGTGTGGTAGGATATACAGAGGGCATGCTTTATAATGTAGCAGGATATATAGAGGGCATGCTTTATAGTGTGGTAGGGTATACAGAGGGCATGCTTTATAAAGTAGCAGGATACATAAAGAGCATGCATTATAGTGTGGTAGGACATATATAGGGCATGCTTTATAAAGTAGCAGGATATATATAGGGCATGCTTTATAGTGTGGTGTGACTGATCCTGGCTATCACTGCGGCTATCACTTTATGGCTTTCATGGCTGTTGTGTAGGCAGTGTAGCTGGCACTGTAATAAGGCTATTGTCTGGCACTGTTATGCGGGCACTGAAGCTGGCATAGTATGAGGGCTCTATGGTTGTCAGGCCTTGTTATGGTAGTAGCTGTCACTAATATGTGGCTACTGTGACACTATGTTGTTGTTTTTCTTTTTTCCCTATAATTGGCTTTAGAGGTCCCTGGTTCGTCTGTCCTGAGCTGCGCACATACCGCCCCCTATAGCACGCCCAGGAGTTGTCCTCTGTATGGCAGGAGGCACACACTGTACAGTACACAGGTTATCAGGATGAGCATGTGACCCTGTTTGCACACAGCTGATCAGGGCTGACTGTCTTGTGACCCGCAGCCTCCGGCAATAGAACAACCATACATGGTATTCACCGACACCAAAACCAGAGGCAGTCTGTGCCGGGGATCTATAGGATATAATGGGCTGCGGTCACCAGAATCCCACGCCTATTCAGACTGATGGCAGACATGTGCGCAAGACATGTCACCCAGCTTTACCAAACACCTGACACATCTACTGCAGCTATAGCCCCGGGTATAGAGGTGTAGCTGCCTCTCAGGACTCTAATGGGGGGTCATGGTGACTAAATTGATGTCACCCAGCTTTCCCAGGCTCCTGAATTGTCATCTCCTAAGGCCATAACCCTGTAACTATAAGTACTTGCCTCCCTGGACAATCTAAGCAAAAAGGCCCATAGGGGAGCAACCATTAGCCGTACTGTCTGTTACTCAGCTCGCCCAGGCACCTGAAAAGCAAAGCCGTGCAATGACTAGGGCCCTGCCCTCATATCCCTGGGGAGATGGATGCATCTGCCTTTCAGGATACTGAGGCTCCTGAGATTAGATATTATGCTACAATATTAGTTTTAATTCAGCTTTCTCAAACACCTGAACGGCAGCTGTGCCTGGGTATGCAATAACACATCTCCGACTCTTGTATCCTTGTATCCTCCACTGGTTGTCACCCAGCTTTCTCAGACCCCTGACTGACAAATGTGTCTCTGATATCCCTGCATAGATAGGCATAAAACTAGACACTGAAGAATTTAGGATCTCTTAGTGGCGTGGGATGGGGGGTCGTCTAATGGCGGCCAGAATGGTGGTCACCCAGCTTTTCCCAGATCCGCGTCAATGCTGGGGCACACGTTGTGAGTGTGAATACACCAGCACTGGTCCATGTGAAGCAGATGTGTCATGTGGATATTATTATAATGATAGAGTGCATGGAGCGTGCCGGGTGAATCATTCCAGGTGACGGCCGGATCCTGACATTAACAGGTGGTGACAGACAGATGTCTAGTGTTTCCAGGCATGATGGGAATTGTAGTTCTTCAACAGCTGGAGGTGCACCCCTGCCTTACAGACAGCATCTAAGGTAGGGGTAGGGAACCTTGGCTCTCCAGCTGTTGCAGAACTACAACTCCCATCATGCCTGGTCAGCTAAAGCTCATGCCTGGTCAGCCAAAGCTTTACTTATCTAGGCATGATGGGAGTTGTAGTTTTGCAACAGCTGGAGGGCCAAGGTTCCCTACCCCTGATCTAAGGGGTTATATGTCCAGGATTGGAGTTCTTGGGGGAAAAAAACAAAGATAAGTGGGATGGTGACAAAATGTGTATTTTACTTATATTTTTCCAATAGAAAGAACAGAGGGACTATATACTAAAGACTTCTTAAAGGGGTACTCCAGAGTGAAGAAAAAAAAAAGTTTTTAAGTCAACTGGGGTCAGAAAGTGGTGTATTCTTCCCAGTCTGACACAGTGCTCTCTGCTGCCACCTCTGTCCATGTCAGGAACTGTCCAGAGCAGCAAATCCCCATAGAAAACATCTGCTGTGGAAGTTCCTGACACGTGCTCTGACAGTTCCTCATCACATAGGAGCTTTCTGCTTAGTCAGTGTTTACATTCTAGGACAAAAAACAAGTCCACGGCTGAGGGTTTGTGACTGTGTATCAATTACTATAAGACATTATTCACATCTCATTCTTATACTATAACCTTGGTATCAGTTAGGATTGTAGCACCGCGGAGTATCCATGGCCATAACTAGAATGCATGGGGAACCATATCAAGAAACTGTACAGGCCCCCTGAATCCCCCACTGCCTCCCCCCCCCCCCCAATACACCTGGTACCGCACAGTCCCCCGGCGTTCCTTCTTTTTCCCAGCTCGGACGTCACCCAAATGCTACCCATTCCAAAGCCCCACTTCATATCTCCCCTGCTTCTACGTCAAGGCCCTCTCAGCCAGTCAGTGACCGGGGTGGGACACGGCTGCAGTCACTGACTGGCTGAGCAGGCTAACCCTTTGATGACATTTAATCCGGGTCATGACGTACACCGAAGCCGGGAGAAAAAGACATCTGGCGGGGTTCAGGAGCCCTGTGATGTGGCGCAGCATGGGCACAGGGGCTGGTAAGCATACTGTCTTTAATATGCTCCCCCCCACCCGCTGCCCTAAATAACTTTTTCCCCCCTGTACCGGACTTCTCCTTTAACTTTGAGTGTTAGTCATGAAAGCTCACAAAGAAAGGGCCAGATGCCAGTGGGGGCCTGCGGGCCCCCTTAGTCCACGGGCCCCATAGCAGTGGCGCGGTCTGCCTTTATGTTAGCAACACCACTGTCCATGCCTAAATACTGTGTGTGATGTGCACTGCAATTTCCATTTTTGTGTAATTTGAAGTTTAATCCATATGCTAATCAGGCAGTTGGTGCACTGGGGGGGATAGTCCCACTCCCAGTACACCAACCGCCTCATTAGCATATGGATAAACAGGCTAGACAACTCTAACCTTTTCTGTCCCTATTGAGCAGGAGCTGCCAAGGATGAGGGTATGTATCTCGCCTTCTTCCTCTGCGCCATTCACACGCTGTTAGTCTTTTGCCCCACAGTCCGATAAGACTGTTACGAACGCTGCCTGCCCCCTTATAGACGATCCAGCCTGCCCCCAGCTGGCCTATTTAATTATCATTAGAAAGCCCCTCTTCTCCGGGCCGACACAAGGGGGAAGGGGCAGTGCTCCTAACGATCTTACTAAACCTTCCTCCTTGGCGTCTCCTGTGCAATAGGGACAAGTCAGCAGGTTATATTCATCAAACCTGCTAATATTTCCCTTTTAAACTACAAAGTACACAAAAACAGCACCGAGGATGAAGGTAACAAACTTTACTTTCATCCTCAGTGCCTTATGCGCTATAGGGACATAACAGAATGTTTAATGCTTCAAACCTGCTGATTGTTTCCCTTTAAAGATCTGAACTGCATAAAATGCGTATAAAAATGCTCCAAAATAAAATCTAAAAGAAAAACATAAAAGGTTAAAAAAAAAACCCAAAACATTTAAGACTCTACAGTACAGAATCTACAGTAGAAACGAAGCAAAGCACTTCATTCCTATCTGTATTCCGCTCATCAGGCTGCGGGCTTTGATGTCTGCTCCGTGCTGCTCCTCCCCAGATGCTGGAAAAAGATGGATCCAGTCCTGGGAAACTGGGAGAAGTTTCCCAGCACCCGAGGAAGAGCCGCACGGAGCAGAGTGGACTTCAAAGCCCGCAGCCTGATGAGGAGAATGCAGATAGGAACAAAGCGCTTCAAGGTAATAGACCCAGTGGTCAACTAAGGCTTGTGTTCACACATGAGGGGAGATTTATCAAACACGGTGTAAAGTGTAACTGGCTCAGTTGCTCCTAGAAACCAATCAGATTCCACCTTTCATTTTCCAAAGAGTCTGTGAGGAATGAAAGGTGGAATCTGATTGGTTGCTAGGGGCAACTGAGCCAGTTTCACTTTACACCGTGTTTGATAAATCTCCCCCATGGTGTTTATTACACCATTTTGCCACAATTTAGATGCTATTTTGCCGCAATTCTATCAAGATTGCGCAATTCACAGCAAAATAGCATGAAAATCAAGTCAAACATACATCAGTTACGCCAAATAAACGCCATAGCTGACCAGTGGGTCTATTACTTTCAATGAACGAGCGGCCAGCGGGATCTTAAAATCTTTGATGGTGTAACCAGAGGATGAGTAAAGAGGCACACGAATGATAACAGGCAAAGACCATGTAAAAGGCACATCAAACAATCACCAATCCGATAGACTGGTACTCGTATTGGGCATGGGTCTGCCCCTTAGGGTATGTTCACACTGAGGAATTCTTGAGGAATCGTAGAATTCAAGCCCTATTGACTTCTATAGGATTCCGCTAACAGAATTCACCCAAAGGCCCACTTCACACTGAACAAAACGGGCAGAATTTCGAGCGTAATCCACGTCAATTTTCCGCCCAAAATTCCACCTAAAAAATATTTGCACTGTTGATTTCATATTGATTTCAATGGGATTTCCGCTGTCCTGTTCACACTGCAGAATTGCGCGAAAAATTCAGCCTCGGATGCCCTTTCGGTCCAAAAGAATTAACATGTCAATTCTTTGGACAGATTCCATTGAAAATCAGATAAAATTTTACGCCTTGTAAATATTCAGCACCATTCCCGCTTCATTTCCGCACTGAATTTAAAAAAGGATTTCACACTGAGCAAAACAGGCAGAATTCAAGAGGAAAAATTACTCACTGAAATTCTGGCGTACTGATTTTGCACGTAATTCCACTCAATTTTTGAGCAGAAATTGAGCGGAATTACGCTCGGTAAACTTTCCTCTTCAATTCTGCCTGTTTTGCTCAGTGTGAACAGGGCCAAAGAATTGACATGTCAATTCTTCGGGCTGAAAGCGGATCCGGGGTGGAAATTTCAGTGCGGAAATTTAAGGGCCGGTTCACACACACAGAATGAACACAGCGCAATTCCGCCGCGGAATCCCGCCGTTATCAGTGTCCTGCTTTGAGTGAATGGGAGAGCGCGCGCCTGTCAGCTGCCGCCGCTCTCCGCTCAAAAAATTAACATGAGCGGAGACGAGTGGGAGCGGACAGGCGCGCGCTCTTCCATTCACTCAAAGCAGGACACTGAGCACGGCAGGATTCCGCGGCATGTTTACTCAGTGTGAACTGGCCCTAACAGTGGAAAGCCTGTTAAAGCCAATGTACATTCACAATGTTCATTCTTTACAAGCGTAATTACGGGCAGATCCCGCGCGCATTTTGCAGCGGAATCCGCCTGAAAATCCACAAGATTTCCTGTGTGAACCAACCCTTTTCCAGGATTGGAAAAACACTGCTATTTTGTTCAATAAACAGCGCCACCCCTGTCCTCAGGTTGTATGTGTTATTACAATTCATCTCCATTCACTTCAATGGAACTGAGCTGCAATACCGCATACAACCTGAGAACAGGGGTGGTGCTGTTTCTAGAAGAAAGTAGCCATGTTTTTCTAATCTTGGATAATCCCTTTAAGGTGACACCAGCCTGCCCAATAATGGGTCTATATCACCCTCTGCCAAGGCGTACATTGCTCCAGTGGGATAATATCTCTTTGTAGAACGATATAAGCAATGGAATCTCCTTCAGGTCTGACAAATGTTCAGCTGTATAACCCAGACCAGGTCTGACAGGTTTACAGTCACCGGATGTCAATAAACACATTCATTCACTGACAACAAGCTGAGATATTAGTAAGAATCAGAACAACAAGGCAGGGCGGCCATCCAGCTGTTGCCAAACTACAACTCCCAGCAGGCCTGGACAGCCGCAGGCTGTCCAGGCATGCTGGGAGTTGTAGTTTGGCAACAGCTGGAGAGCCACAGGTTGGAGACCACCATCTTAATAGACCTATAAGAAAACAATGATGTCATGTCTATAAGTACACCCCTATCTGTGAACGGCGCCCATAACAACCAATCAGATCACTGCTTTCATTTTCCACAAATAAAAGCAGGAATATGATTGGTTGCTACGTGTAACCAGGCAATTAGGGGTCTCTAGTAAGAGCAAAGGTGATTGGTTAACTGACAGGTAGTAAGGGAGGGGTCCCACAGATAAGACCGTCGATTGGTCAGCTAAAGCCCCGCCCCTATGCAGGTAGCGGTCTCTTAGGTGCGGTCAGGTGACAGGGGGGGGTCCTGTCAGTCAGTCAGTCAGTGGTGGTCACCTCTCTCGGACGCCATACCTTGTCATGCTTCGTCCTGCTCTTAGACTTGCGGGGCCTCACCGCCTCAGCCATCCCGGTGGCGGCCGCTGAGCTCGGTGACGAGTGCCGGGGCTGCGGACGTATCTGTGGAAGAGCCCGTAAACACGGACATAATCTTGAGCGGTGGGAGGGGAAAGGGGCGTTCACGTGATACAGACCAAGCGCCAATCGCTAGCTGCGGGGTGACGTTTTCTGTGAGTACGGGCCGGGGCGAGGGACAAGATTGTGTGATGTGCGCTGCACAACCGCAGGAGAGGGAGGATTGGTTGTTGTGTACACGATGGGGGTTGTACTGTACTGTATACACGGCACGGTGACATTGCGGCTTTACACAGCCATATCTTATTATAGATAAGTGACTATTATTAAGCTCCTGTGGGTAGAATCAGTGTCTAATAGTGTGTATAATCTTTTATATACATTATACCCTGTATATAATGCCAGTTATCCAGAAGGAAGAAAGCCGGGCCTCTAGCGCCCTCTGTAGGTCAATATAAGGTAGGTCAGTGTGCGACCTCCAACCTGTGGCCCTCTGTGTCTGAAGAGTCTCCGGTTATAACAGATCCTGCTATAGTAGTGCCCCCCCCCCCCCCCCCCCGTATAACAGGTCCTGCTATAGTAGTGCCCCCCCCCCCCCGTATAACATATCCTGCTATAGTAGTGCCCCCCCTGTATAACAGATCCTGCTATAGTAGTGCCCCCCCCCCCGTATAACAGATCCTGCTATAGTAGTGCTCCCCCCCCCGTATAACAGATCCTGCTATAGTAGTGCCCCCCCCGTATAACAGATCCTGCTATAGTAGTGCCCCCCCCCCTGTATAACAGATCCTGCTATAGTAGTGCCCCCCCCCCCCCCCCGTATAACAGATCCTGCTATAGTAGTGCCCCCCCCCCTGTATAACAGATCCTGCTATAGTAGTGCTTCCCCCCCCCCTGTATAACAGATCCTGCTATAGTAGTGCCCCCCCCTGTATAACAGATCCTGCTATAGTAGTGCCCCCCCCTGTATAACAGATCCTGCTATAGTAGTGCTCCCCCCCCCTGTATAACAGATCCTGCTATAGTAGTGCCCCCCCTGTATAACAGATCCTGCTATAGTAGTGCCCCCCCCCCCCCTGTATAACAGATCCTGCTATAGTAGTGCCCCCCCCCCCCGTATAACAGATCCTGCTATAGTAGTGCCCCCCCTGTATAACAGATCCTGCTATAGTAGTGCCCCCCCCCCCGTATAACAGATCCTGCTATAGTAGTGCTCCCCCCCCTGTATAACAGATCCTGCTATAGTAGTGCCCCCCCCTGTATAACAGATCCTGCTATAGTAGTGCCCCCCCCTGTATAACAGATCCTGCTATAGTAGTGCTCCCCCCCCCCTGTATAACAGATCCTGCTATAGTAGTGCCCCCCCTGTATAACAGATCCTGCTATAGTAGTGCCCCCCCTGTATAACAGATCCTGCTATAGTAGTGCCCCCCCCCCCCTGTATAACAGATCCTGCTATAGTAGTGCCCCCCCCCCGTATAACAGATCCTGCTATAGTAGTGCCCCCCCTGTATAACAGATCCTGCTATAGTAGTGCCCCCCCCTGTATAACAGATCCTGCTATAGTAGTGCTCCCCCCCCCCTGTATAACAGATCCTGCTATAGTAGTGCCCCCCCTGTATAACAGATCCTGCTATAGTAGTGCCCCCCCCTGTATAACAGATCCTGCTATAGTAGTGCCCCCCCCCGTATAACAGATCCTGCTATAGTAGTGCCCCCCCCTGTATAACAGATCCTGCTATAGTAGTGCTCCCCCCCCCCCCTGTATAACAGATCCTGCTATAGTAGTGCCCCCCCCTGTATAACAGATCCTGCTATAGTAGTGCTCCCCCCCTGTATAACAGATCCTGCTATAGTAGTGCCCCCCCCCCCCGTATAACAGATCCTGCTATAGTAGTGCTCCCCCCCCCTGTATAACAGATCCTGCTATAGTAGTGCCCCCCCCCTGTATAACAGATCCTGCTATAGTAGTGCCCCCCCCCCTGTATAACAGATCCTGCTATAGTAGTGCCCCCCCCCTGTATAACAGATCCTGCTGTATAACAGATCCTGCTATAGTAGTGCCCCCCCCTGTATAACAGATCCTGCTATAGTACTGCCCCCCCCTGTATAACAGATCCTGCTATAGTAGTGCCCCCCCCCCCCCTGTATAACAGATCCTGCTATAGTAGTGCCCCCCCCTGTATAACAGATCCTGCTATAGTAGTGCCCCCCCGTATAACAGATCCTGCTATAGTAGTGCTCCCCCCGTATAACAGATCCTGCTATAGTAGTGCCCCCCCGTATAACAGATCCTGCTATAGTAGTGCCCCCCCCTGTATAACAGATCCTGCTATAGTACTGCCCCCCCCTGTATAACAGATCCTGCTATAGTAGTGCCCCCCCGTATAACAGATCCTGCTATAGTAGTGCCCCCCCCCCCGTATAACAGATCCTGCTATAGTAGTGCCCCCCCCCTGTATAACAGATCCTGCTATAGTAGTGCCCCCCCTGTATAACAGATCCTGCTATAGTAGTGCCCCCCCTGTATAACAGATCCTGCTATAGTAGTGCCCCCCTGTATAACAGATCCTGCTATAGTAGTGCCCCCCCGTATAACAGATCCTGCTATAGTAGTGCCCCCCCTCGTATAACAGATCCTGCTATAGTAGTGCCCCCCCCGTATAACAGATCCTGCTATAGTAGTGCCCCCCCTCGTATAACAGATCCTGCTATAGTAGTGCCCCCCCTGTATAAACAGATCCTGCTATAGTAGTGCCCCCCCTGTATAACAGATCCTGCTATAGTAGTGCGCCCCCCCTGTATAACAGATCCTGCTATAGTAGTGCCCCCCCCCCCCCCCTGTATAACAGATCCTGCTATAGTAGTGCCCCCCCCCCTGTATAACAGATCCTGCTATAGTAGTGCCCCCCCCTGTATAACAGATCCTGCTATAGTAGTGCCCCCCCCCTGTATAACAGATCCTGCTATAGTAGTGCCCCCCCGTATAACAGATCCTGCTATAGTAGTGCCCCCCCTGTATAACAGATCCTGCTATAGTAGTGCCCCCCCCCTGTATAACAGATCCTGCTATAGTAGTGCCCCCCCCCTGTATAACAGATCCTGCTATAGTAGTGCCCCCCCCCCTGTATAACAGATCCTGCTATAGTAGTGCCCCCCCCCCTGTATAACAGATCCTGCTATAGTAGTGCCCCCCCATAACAGATTAACAGATCCTGCTATAGTAGTGCCCCCCCCATAACAGATCCTGCTATAGTAGTGCCCCCCCCATAACAGATCCTGCTATAGTGCCCCCCCCTGTATAACAGATCCTGCTATACTAGAGCCCCCCCCCCCCCATAACAGATCCTGCTATAGTAGTGCCCCCCCGGTATAATAGATCCTGCTATAGTAGTGCACCCCGTATAACATCCCGCAATAGCAGTGTCCCCTGTATAAAAGATCCTGCTATAGTAGTGCCCATGTATAATAGATCCCACTGTAGTAGTGCCCCTGTATAATAGATCCCACTATAGTAGTGCCCCCCCCCCCCCGGTATAACAGATCCTGCTATAGTAGTGCCCCCCTTGTATAACAGATCCTGCTGTAGTAATGCTCCCCTGTATAACAGATCCTGCTATAGTAGTGCCCCCTCGTATAACAGATCCTGCTATAGTAGTGCCCCCCCTCGTATAACAGATCCTGCTATAGTAGTGCCCCCCCTGTATAACAGATCCTGCTATAGTAGTGCCCCCCCCCCCGTATAACAGATCCTGCAATAGTAGTGCCCCCCCCTGTATACCAGATCCTGCTATAATAGTGCCCCCCCCGTATGACAGATCCTGCTATAGAAGTGCCCCCGTATAACAGATCCCACTTTAGTAGTGTCCACCATATAACAGATCCTGCAGTAGTAGTGCCCCCCTGTATAACAGATCCTGCTATAGTAATGTCTCTGTATGACATTTTATGCTTTGGGCTACATAAAAATTCGGGAAGTTTACAAAGAGCTGCAGGCCTCGTAATAAACTTTTTTTTTTTTGTAAATTTATAGTAAATATGTAATCCAATCTCCTCCCACTTTTCCCATAAAGCATAATGGTGTGTTTACACACACAGATTTATCTGACAGGTCTTTGAAGCCAAAGCAAGGAACAGACTATAAACAGGGAAGAGGTCATAAAGGAAAGACTGAGATTTCTCTTTTTAAATCTATTCCTGGCTTTGGCTTCAAAGATCTGTCAGATAAATCTGTGTGTGTAAATGCACCATAAGTCACCTATTTATTTGCACAGATATAAAGACACTGGAGACGTTAATGTTCCCTCATATTACAGATCTTTATTGGGGTGTATTATATATTATTGGGGAGTCAGGGGTGTTAGCCGCATTGCATCTGGACTTGGACCGTATAACAGGGACAAATCCACAAGTGTAAACCACTAACCACCTTATAAGAGCTCCCAGCAATAGGCAGAGGTCCCTTATACTACTATATAATGTGGCCAGTGGATCTTGAAGAGCAGGGCCAGTGTCAGCACAGGGTTTACCTGGTCAAGTGCGGGACCTACAGCGCCTCTAGGGGCCCAGAGAGGAAAAGGGGCCCGGTGCTCTAATGTTCAGCCCAGTCACTGTAGTGCAGGGTGAGCGCTGAACACCAGAAGACACAGGAGATGGAGCAGGACCTGCACAGAGGGAGAAAAGGGTGAAGGACCTGATCACATGACCCAAAGGTCCTTAACCCTACAGTGTGGAGAGCAGCCGACAGAGAGGAAGAGGGAGAAGACTGAGCTAAAAGTTCTGTGTCAGTGTCTGAGTCTGCCAATGTCAGTTTGTGACAGTCAGTCAGTAAGTGGCAGTCAGTGTTTGTGTCAATGTGTGTTTGTGTACGTTCGTGGTGTCTCAAGTGAATGCACATAGTGGGTGGATGAGGGGCCTGCCAAGGCTCTATCGCCCAAGGGCCCCCAAACACCTGGAGCCTGCCCTGCTGAAGAGTCACTGCTGAGTGATCTAGAGGAGTAAGAAGAAAGACCCCAGGGATCAGAGGCAAGAATATAATTCCTTCCTGTACTAACAAGTGGCGATCAGATATCATTCGGGATCCCGTCTATCATCACCACTGCTAAACGCCACCTATTTTGGGGGGATTCTAGGGGAAATGCTATCAGTCTTCCTCAGCTCAGAAGGGATGTGTGATCCCTTCTATGCTCCTACATCATTGAGATGCCCTAAAAGGTTGTAATGTCACATGGTCTTGTCTCATTAAAGGGGTACTCCGGGCCAGGTTTTTTTTTTTTTGTGTATGGCCGGGGAGGGGGTGGATATAGAAGCCGCAGGTCACTAACCTTTCCGGATCGTGCCGCCCCGTTTTCCCGTCCGACTGTCGATTCTTGGTCGTAGCTGCGGCTTAAGACCTGACGTCTCAAGGCAGCTCAGCCATTCAGCGGCCGAGGCGGGATCCCACTAGGCATTATTACTATATGGAGGGCACAGCAGGAGGCACTTTTATTATATGGAGGGCACAGCAGGAGGCATTATTACTATATGGGGGCACAGCAGGAGGCATTATTACTATATGGGGGCACAGCAGGGGGTCTTACATACACGGGGCAACCCACATACCTACTTGCTTTACAGCACATAACACCAAACAGGGCAATTACTACAGTTTGGGAGCCTACAGGAGGGAGAAAGGGAAGAAAGTTGCTAGAAATGTGTGGAGCCTAAGATGTTTGTCTGGCAGGGTCTGAAGAGATGAATGAACCTGGAATAAATCGTCATGGTGGTTTGAGTCTGGGAAAAGGGAAAGTGACGTCTTGGATCAAAGAAGACATCACTGTGAGTTGTGTAGAACATTATTTAGTAGGGGTCACCCAAGCTAAATAATTTTTCTCCAAGGGGGCTCCGAGGTGGAAAAGGTTGGGAAGCACTGGTATACACACATGAGGATGATGCTAGACAGCTACGTATCCCATTGTTCGATACTTGTTCTATTTCTGCACACAGCTTGCCTCTGTTTTTCTAATTTTGCACCTGCCCCCCATTTTACAGACAGTGTTTCCCAAACTGTGGATTTCAAGCTGTTGCAAAACTTCAACTCCCAGCATGACGCACCATCACACATGATATATTCACAGAATTAACAGCTTGCGGCAAGTATAGCAGTAGCCAGGTGGATAAGGAATTAAAAAAAAAAAATCTGCAGCATATCCGCAATGTGTGAACATATCCCACATCTACATTATAAGAATAAGGGTAAATTCTCTCGTGAGTAAATAAAATAGGGGCGAGTATGCTAAACTGTCATTCACTTGGAGGACAATTGACTTCCCGACTCCCACCAATCTGCTAGTTATCCCCCTATCCTATAGAAAGAGGATAACGTTTAATCCTGTAACTAACATTACAAGCATTGTGCAGCTATTTGAGTTATATTATTTTGAGCAGCCTTCTACAGTTTATTGGATGACACTGCACTCTAGTGCCAAACAGTAGTACTGTCTTTAAAGGGTTTTAAATATTTTTCCATATTACATATTTCCGACGTGAGTAGCATATAGATACCATAGCTCCCAACTGAATCCCAAATAGCTTTTTTTCTGTAAATGTGTAGTTAGTAGTTTTCTAGAATGTCCCGCAAAAAACATTGATCTAAATAGGCGCTTAATGGGGTCCAACCTACTATCAGTTGGGAGAAGTACAATCTTATGTCTTATAAAATTATATAGTAAGTGTTAATTGCCGTATGCACTCAGGAGAAATGGACTCTAGAGGCAAATAGTAACTACATAGCTGGCAGTGACTACTCTTTTAGGCTTCCTTAACACACAAAAAAAAATTAATTATTAAATGACCTCTGAAAACGAAACCTACAGTAAGGCTGCTACCTACAGATACTATAATACTGCCCCTATATACAAGAATATAACTACTATAATACTGCTCCCTATATACAAGAATATAACTACTATAATACTGCTCCTATATACAAGAATATAACTACTATAATACTGCCTCCTATATACAACAATATAACTACTATAATACTGCCTCCTATATACAAGAATATAACTACTATAATACTGCTCCCTATATACAAGAATACTACTATAATACTGCTCCTATATACAGTACAAGAATATAACTACTATAATACTGCCCCTATATACATATACAAGAATATAACTACTATAATACTGCTCCTATATACAAGAATATAACTACGACAATGCAGCCGAGAGGTACAAGTATCAGCCATAGGTGTGAGGTGCAGCACTCTTTTTCTTCCCTGAACCGTATTTTGTTTCTCTCTTTTCTCCGTGTTTTGCACTCCTCCTGGTGAGACCCACATGACCGCAATTAGCAGGAGACACCTGAGTGCTCATGGTTTTAATCCCTCCTGTCTGTCCCATTCTATCTTTGATAGCTATGGTGAGTGCAATACCTTATCCAGACTTGTGCTGTTTGGGGGCAGCTTCCTCCGCCGGTGGTGCTGGCTGGGTTTTGGTGTGGCATTTTTGGGTCTGGTCCTGTGGCATGGGGGTTGCAGGGCCGTTCCATGGCCTCCCTTCCCTGACTGTGCACGCCTGCGGGGGTGGTGGTCGCTGACCGACACAGTGTGGACTTAGTGTAGGGACCCATGTGTATCAGATACCTGCACGCGGTACATGGGGCAGTGTGGCTTGATCAATTCACATACAGAATTCTGATGTTGTTAATGCAGCCGAGAGGTACAAGTATCAGCCATAGGTGTGAGGTGCAGCACTCTTTTTCTTCCCTGAACCATAACTACGACAATACTGCTCCTATATACAAGAATATAACTACTATAATACTGTCCCTATATACAAGAATATAACTACTATAATGCGGTTCAGGGAAGAAACAGAGTGCTGCACCTCACACCTATGGCTGATACTAGTGCCGCTTGGCTAAATAAAAAACACATCAGAATTTTGTGTATGAATTGATCAAGCCATACTGCCCCATGTACCTCGTGCCGGTATCTGATACACATGGGTCCCTACACTAAGTCCACACCGTGCCAGTCAGTGGCCACCAACCCCGCAGGCGTGCACAGCTAGGGAACGGGGGCCATGGGACGGCCCTGCGACCCCCATGCCACAGGACCAGACCCAAAAACACCACACCAGAACCCGGCCAGCACCGCCGGCGGAGAAGGTCGCCCCCAAGCAGCACAAGTCTGGATAAGATATTGCGCTCACCATAGCTGCAGCAAACAGAATGGGAAAAAACAGGAGGGATTAAAACCATGTGCACTCAGGTATCTCCTGCTAATTGCGGTCATGTGGGTCTCACCAGGAGGAGTGCAAAACACGGAGAAAAGAGAGAAACAAAATGCGGTTCAGGGAAGAAACAGAGTGCTGCACCTCACACCTATGGCTGATACTAGTGCCGCTTGGCTAAATAAAAAACACATCAGAATTTTGTGTATGAATTGATCAAGCCATACTGCCCCATGTACCTCGTGCCGGTATCTGATACACATGGGTCCCTACACTAAGTCCACACCGTGCCAGTCAGTGGCCACCAACCCCGCAGGCGTGCACAGCTAGGGAACGGGGGCCATGGGACGGCCCTGCGACCCCCATGCCACAGGACCAGACCCAAAAACACCACACCAGAACCCGGCCAGCACCGCCGGCGGAGAAGGTCGCCCCCAAGCAGCACAAGTCTGGATAAGATATTGCGCTCACCATAGCTGCAGCAAACAGAATGGGAAAAAACAGGAGGGATTAAAACCATGTGCACTCAGGTATCTCCTGCTAATTGCGGTCATGTGGGTCTCACCAGGAGGAGTGCAAAACACGGAGAAAAGAGAGAAACAAAATGCGGTTCAGGGAAGAAACAGAGTGCTGCACCTCACACCTATGGCTGATACTAGTGCCGCTTGGCTAAATAAAAAACACATCAGAATTTTGTGTATGAATTGATCAAGCCATACTGCCCCATGTACCTCGTGCCGGTATCTGATACACATGGGTCCCTACACTAAGTCCACACCGTGCCAGTCAGTGGCCACCAACCCCGCAGGCGTGCACAGCTTGGGAACGGGGGCCATGGGACGGCCCTGCGACCCCCATGCCACAGGACCAGACCCAAAAACACCACACCAGAACCCGGCCAGCACCGCCGGCGGAGAAGGTCGCCCCCAAGCAGCACAAGTCTGGATAAGATATTGCGCTCACCATAGCTGCAGCAAACAGAATGGGAAAAAACAGGAGGGATTAAAACCATGTGCACTCAGGTATCTCCTGCTAATTGCGGTCATGTGGGTCTCACCAGGAGGAGTGCAAAACACGGAGAAAAGAGAGAAACAAAATGCGGTTCAGGGAAGAAACAGAGTGCTGCACCTCACACCTATGGCTGATACTAGTGCCGCTTGGCTAAATAAAAAACACATCAGAATTTTGTGTATGAATTGATCAAGCCATACTGCCCCATGTACCTCGTGCCGGTATCTGATACACATGGGTCCCTACACTAAGTCCACACCGTGCCAGTCAGTGGCCACCAACCCCGCAGGCGTGCACAGCTAGGGAACGGGGGCCATGGGACGGCCCTGCGACCCCCATGCCACAGGACCAGACCCAAAAACACCACACCAGAACCCGGCCAGCACCGCCGGCGGAGAAGGTCGCCCCCAAGCAGCACAAGTCTGGATAAGATATTGCGCTCACCATAGCTGCAGCAAACAGAATGGGAAAAAAACAGGAGGGATTAAAACCATGTGCACTCAGGTATCTCCTGCTAATTGCGGTCATGTGGGTCTCACCAGGAGGAGTGCAAAACACGGAGAAAAGAGAGAAACAAAATGCGGTTCAGGGAAGAAACAGAGTGCTGCACCTCACACCTATGGCTGATACTAGTGCCGCTTGGCTAAATAAAAAACACATCAGAATTTTGTGTATGAATTGATCAAGCCATACTGCCCCATGTACCTCGTGCCGGTATCTGATACACATGGGTCCCTACACTAAGTCCACACCGTGCCAGTCAGTGGCCACCAACCCCGCAGGCGTGCACAGCTAGGGAACGGGGGCCATGGGACGGCCCTGCGACCCCCATGCCACAGGACCAGACCCAAAAACACCACACCAGAACCCGGCCAGCACCGCCGGCGGAGAAGGTCGCCCCCAAGCAGCACAAGTCTGGATAAGATATTGCGCTCACCATAGCTGCAGCAAACAGAATGGGAAAAAACAGGAGGGATTAAAACCATGTGCACTCAGGTATCTCCTGCTAATTGCGGTCATGTGGGTCTCACCAGGAGGAGTGCAAAACACGGAGAAAAGAGAGAAACAAAATGCGGTTCAGGGAAGAAACAGAGTGCTGCACCTCACACCTATGGCTGATACTAGTGCCGCTTGGCTAAATAAAAAACACATCAGAATTTTGTGTATGAATTGATCAAGCCATACTGCCCCATGTACCTCGTGCCGGTATCTGATACACATGGGTCCCTACACTAAGTCCACACCGTGCCAGTCAGTGGCCACCAACCCCGCAGGCGTGCACAGCTAGGGAACGGGGGCCATGGGACGGCCCTGCGACCCCCATGCCACAGGACCAGACCCAAAAACACCACACCAGAACCCGGCCAGCACCGCCGGCGGAGAAGGTCGCCCCCAAGCAGCACAAGTCTGGATAAGATATTGCGCTCACCATAGCTGCAGCAAACAGAATGGGAAAAAACAGGAGGGATTAAAACCATGTGCACTCAGGTATCTCCTGCTAATTGCGGTCATGTGGGTCTCACCAGGAGGAGTGCAAAACACGGAGAAAAGAGAGAAACAAAATGCGGTTCAGGGAAGAAACAGAGTGCTGCACCTCACACCTATGGCTGATACTAGTGCCGCTTGGCTAAATAAAAAACACATCAGAATTTTGTGTATGAATTGATCAAGCCATACTGCCCCATGTACCTCGTGCCGGTATCTGATACACATGGGTCCCTACACTAAGTCCACACCGTGCCAGTCAGTGGCCACCAACCCCGCAGGCGTGCACAGCTAGGGAACGGGGGCCATGGGACGGCCCTGCGACCCCCATGCCACAGGACCAGACCCAAAAACACCACACCAGAACCCGGCCAGCACCGCCGGCGGAGAAGGTCGCCCCCAAGCAGCACAAGTCTGGATAAGATATTGCGCTCACCATAGCTGCAGCAAACAGAATGGGAAAAAACAGGAGGGATTAAAACCATGTGCACTCAGGTATCTCCTGCTAATTGCGGTCATGTGGGTCTCACCAGGAGGAGTGCAAAACACGGAGAAAAGAGAGAAACAAAATGCGGTTCAGGGAAGAAACAGAGTGCTGCACCTCACACCTATGGCTGATACTAGTGCCGCTTGGCTAAATAAAAAACACATCAGAATTTTGTGTATGAATTGATCAAGCCATACTGCCCCATGTACCTCGTGCCGGTATCTGATACACATGGGTCCCTACACTAAGTCCACACCGTGCCAGTCAGTGGCCACCAACCCCGCAGGCGTGCACAGCTAGGGAACGGGGGCCATGGGACGGCCCTGCGACCCCCATGCCACAGGACCAGACCCAAAAACACCACACCAGAACCCGGCCAGCACCGCCGGCGGAGAAGGTCGCCCCCAAGCAGCACAAGTCTGGATAAGATATTGCGCTCACCATAGCTGCAGCAAACAGAATGGGAAAAAACAGGAGGGATTAAAACCATGTGCACTCAGGTATCTCCTGCTAATTGCGGTCATGTGGGTCTCACCAGGAGGAGTGCAAAACACGGAGAAAAGAGAGAAACAAAATGCGGTTCAGGGAAGAAACAGAGTGCTGCACCTCACACCTATGGCTGATACTAGTGCCGCTTGGCTAAATAAAAAACACATCAGAATTTTGTGTATGAATTGATCAAGCCATACTGCCCCATGTACCTCGTGCCGGTATCTGATACACATGGGTCCCTACACTAAGTCCACACCGTGCCAGTCAGTGGCCACCAACCCCGCAGGCGTGCACAGCTAGGGAACGGGGGCCATGGGACGGCCCTGCGACCCCCATGCCACAGGACCAGACCCAAAAACACCACACCAGAACCCGGCCAGCACCGCCGGCGGAGAAGGTCGCCCCCAAGCAGCACAAGTCTGGATAAGATATTGCGCTCACCATAGCTGCAGCAAACAGAATGGGAAAAAACAGGAGGGATTAAAACCATGTGCACTCAGGTATCTCCTGCTAATTGCGGTCATGTGGGTCTCACCAGGAGGAGTGCAATACACGGAGAAAAGAGAGAAACAAAATGCGGTTCAGGGAAGAAACAGAGTGCTGCACCTCACACCTATGGCTGATACTAGTGCCGCTTGGCTAAATAAAAAACACATCAGAATTTTGTGTATGAATTGATCAAGCCATACTGCCCCATGTACCTCGTGCCGGTATCTGATACACATGGGTCCCTACACTAAGTCCACACCGTGCCAGTCAGTGGCCACCAACCCCGCAGGCGTGCACAGCTAGGGAACGGGGGCCATGGGACGGCCCTGCGACCCCCATGCCACAGGACCAGACCCAAAAACACCACACCAGAACCCGGCCAGCACCGCCGGCGGAGAAGGTCGCCCCCAAGCAGCACAAGTCTGGATAAGATATTGCGCTCACCATAGCTGCAGCAAACAGAATGGGAAAAAACCCCGCTTTGCGGGGTTGGCGGTCGCTGACCGACACGGTGTGGAGTTAGCGTAGGGACCCGTGTGGACCAGAGGACCTGCGCGGTGGTACACGGGGCAATATGGCTTGATCAATTCATATACAGACACTCTGGTGTTGATTTTTAATATAGGCCTAGCGGCAATAGTGTCAGCCATAGATGGGATGTGCAGCCGTTCCACTCTCTCCAGTTCGTGTTTCACAATTCTCCCTCTCTGAACAGCTAGCACTCCTTTATAAGACCCACATGACCAAAATTAGCAGGATATGTCTGTGCTCACATGTCTGGACCCTATGTCTTCCCCATTCTGTGAGAGCAGCAATGGTAAGTGTAATACCATATCCATACTTGTGTCGTTTGGGGGCAGCCTTCCCCGCCGGTGGTGCTGGCTGGGTTTTGGTGGGGCTTTTTGGGTCTGGTCCTGTGACATTGGGGTTGCAGGGCCGTTCCATGGCCTCCCTTCCCTGCATGTGCACGCTTTGCGGGGTTGGCGGTCGCTGACCGACACGGTGTGGAGTTAGCGTAGGGACCCGTGTGGACCAGAGGACCTGCGCGGTGGTACACGGGGCAATATGGCTTGATCAATTCATATACAGACACTCTGGTGTTGATTTTTAATATAGGCCTAGCGGCAATAGTGTCAGCCATAGATGGGATGTGCAGCCGTTCCACTCTCTCCAGTTCGTGTTTCACAATTCTCCCTCTCTGAACAGCTAGCACTCCTTTATAAGACCCACATGACCAAAATTAGCAGGATATGTCTGTGCTCACATGTCTGGACCCTATGTCTTCCCCATTCTGTGAGAGCAGCAATGGTAAGTGTAATACCATATCCATACTTGTGTCGTTTGGGGGCAGCCTTCCCCGCCGGTGGTGCTGGCTGGGTTTTGGTGGGGCTTTTTGGGTCTGGTCCTGTGACATTGGGGTTGCAGGGCCGTTCCATGGCCTCCCTTCCCTGCATGTGCACGCTTTGCGGGGTTGGCGGTCGCTGACCGACACGGTGTGGAGTTAGCGTAGGGACCCGTGTGGACCAGAGGACCTGCGCGGTGGTACACGGGGCAATATGGCTTGATCAATTCATATACAGACACTCTGGTGTTGATTTTTAATATAGGCCTAGCGGCAATAGTGTCAGCCATAGATGGGATGTGCAGCCGTTCCACTCTCTCCAGTTCGTATAACTACTATAATACTGCTCCTATGTACAAGAATATAACTACTATAAGGCTATGTTAGCACAACGTATATTCTCGTAAAATCCGTGATCATTACGTAATTATACGTTGTATTGCTGTTTATAGGATCCCGGCCGGAGCGTATACACATAGTATACGCTCTGGCCGGGATGCCTAGCTTTGCCGCAAACAACTGACGTCAATTTTTTGCGGCTGCTATTCAGTGAATAGCGGCCGTAGAAAACAGTCAGTGCACACTGTGGAGCAAGCGGCTCCGGCTGCCCGCTCCATAGTGTGCTGTTGGGAGTTCTGATGTGGGCAAGCACTGATGTGCCCGCATCAGAACTCTGCGTCTCGAAAAATCAGCCAGCCAGTACTGCAGTACTGATCTTTTCAGAGACCGGCCGTTCCGTGACCGGGTCTCTTACGTAATGTGAACATAGCCTAATACTGCTCCTATATACAAAAATATATCTACTATAATACTGCCTCCTATATACAAGAATAGAACTATTATAATACTGCTCCCTATATACAAGAATAGAACTATTATAATACTGCTCCTATATACAAGAATAGAACTATTGTACAACTGGTACATAATGACAAGGATATAAACTTGGACGAGTAAAAGAATCTTCACACCTGACAGGAAAGGAATGCAGTTTGGGCAGACAGACATGTACCTAGTTTATCCTGAATTACAAGAATAGAGACGTATGCAAATAAATTATGATGACACTTGTCATAATATTAGGTATCACCTGACTAAAAATAAGGGTGTAACTTAAAAGTTGGGAGTGTATCGACTATAATACTGCCCCCTGAGGACAAAAATATAACTACTATAATACTGCCTCCTATATACAAGAATATAACTACTATAATACTGCTCCTATATACAGGAATATAACTACTATAATACTGCTCCTATATACAAGAATATAACTACTATAATACTGCTTCCTATATACAAGAATATAACTACTATAATACTGCTCCTATATACAAGAATATAACTACTATAATACTGCTTCCTATATACAAGAATATAACTACTATAATACTGCCCCCTACATACAAGAATATAGCTACTATAATACTGATCCCTATATACAAGAATATAACTACTATAATACTGCTCCTATATACAGGAATATAACTGCTATAATACTGCCCCTATATACAAGAATATAACTACTATAATACTGCTTCTATATGCAAGAATATAACTACTATAATACTACTCCTATATACAAGAATATAACTACTATAATACTGCTCCTATATACAAGAATATAACTACTATAATACGCGACATGGAGAGAGAGGAGCGGCTGCACATCCCATCTATGGCTGATACTAGTGCTGCTAAGCTTACTTTAAAAACCAACGTCAGGATGTTGGCATATAATTTGATCAAACCATACCGCCCCGTGTACCACGTGCAGGTCTCCTGGTTCACACGGGTCCCTACTCTAACTCTACACTGTGTCGGTCAGTGGCCGCCAACCCCGCAAAGCGTGCACATGCAGGGAAGGGAGGCCATGGAACGGCTCTGTAACCCCAATGTCACAGGACCAAACCCAAAATGCCCCACCAATACCCAGCCAGCATCACCGGCGGAGAAGGCTGTCCCCAAACAACACATGTATGAATATGGTATTCTGTTTGCTGCAGTGGTGGTGAGTGCAATACCATATACTTCTTTTGTTTGGGGGCAGCCTTCTCCGCCAGTGGTGCTGGCTGGGTATTGGTGGGGCATTTTGGGTTTGGTCCTGTGACATTGGGGTTGCAGAGCCATTCCATGGCCTCCCTTCCCTGCATGTGCACGCTTTGCGGGGTTGGCGGCCACCGACCAACACAGTGTGGAGTTAGCGTAGGGACCCGTGTGAACCAGAACACCTACACGGGCGATATGGTTTGATCAGATTATATGCCAACATCCTGACGTTGGTTTTTAAAATAAGCTTAGCAGCACTAGTATCAGCCATAGGTGTGATGTGCAGCTGCTCCTCTATCTCCATGTCATAACTACTATAATACTGCTCCTATATACAAGAATATAACTACTATAATACTGCCCCTATATACAAGAATATACCTACTATAATACTGCCCCCTATATACAAGAATATAACTACTATAATACTGCTCCTATATACAAGAATATAACTACTATAATACTGCCCCTATATACAAGAATATAACTACTATAATACTGCTCCCTATATACAAGAATATAACTCCTATAATACTGCTCCTATATACAAGAATATAACTACTATAATACTGCTCCTGTATACAGGAATATAACTACTATAATACTGCTCCTATATACAAGAATATAACTACTATAATACTGCTCCTATGTACAAGAATATAACTACTATAATACTGCTTCCTATATACAAGGATATAACTGCTATAATACTGATCCCTATGTACAAGAATATAACTATAGTATAAAGCAGATGCAGGGCACCGGCACTACCTGTCTAATGCTTGCTGCGTCTTGGGAGGCTCACATAGCGAGTGATCTCTGAGAACTGTAAAGCGGCCACACGGGGTGCTGAACATACAATAAAGCCAGTAGTGATACCAACATGTGAGTAGAGAAATAATATGCGGCACTCAACGTGTATCGTTGCAGGTTCAGTCTTTATTTGTCGTTCAGACAAAAAACACTGGGGAGGGGATGGTGTAGGGTGCAGGACGCGTCTCCTGTGTTACAGGGCTCCGCCCCTTCTTCCGGCTGTGAAGACTCCTGTGAATTATACTTCACAGGTCTCCAGCTCACCAATAGACAAAACTAGAGTCGATGAATGGAACTCCCATTAGAGGTTTCAGAAGACATGGTGGCTGTGGCTTTAATTTTGAGAAACCCCGGCCATTGAAACCCGGCACTCCACCTGACACCCTAACACTCAACCCACCCCCACCCCCGGGTGTCTTCCTGAATCGTTCTGATTTGTTATTCTTCCTCTCCTGATTCTTCTCTATTTGGAAGAAATTTCTCAATCCATATGTTAATGCAGACGTAACCTATAGCTGAATGTATGCCTAGCATTACACATGTACTCGTGATGCAACAACCGTGAACGGATGTCCTTGCATCTGCAATATGCTGTGTTATATTGCAGTGGTGAATGGATTGCACAGAAAGAAGGCACAGCGATGGGCACACCAGCCGCCCCTACATACGCAAAGTTTTCTTGGCAATCTTTAAAGAAGGATATACTGTATGCACAGTATTAGATACATCCATCTTTTTCTTAGATTCACTGACAACAGTCCTTGTAGGGTGAGTGCCGATAACCTTTTCAGTGAGTCATGGCCCACATGCAGGATGTGTGCTTTACCATCCTATTATGAGATTACACATTATGAGTTCCTTGCTCTATTGGCATGGGCGTACCCCTAATATGTTTAGGTCCTGAGTGTCACTCAGGCCTGATGGGAATTGTAGTTTTGCAACAGCTGGAGGGCCTGAGATTGACACCCCTGGTTTAGATTATCCAGCGGTAGGCCACAATAACAGACTTCACTTTCTGGACTAGGGTTTATTGTAGAGGAGGTCACAGGAATTGAGAAAGGTTTGACCAAAAGAAGAGACAAATGACACAAAACTATACAAACAGTATGGCAGTGCATTATTCTGTGATCAATAGGATCGATTATTGCAGCCTGGAGGGCCCACACATTTGAAGGAGAAATCTTTTTCTTTTAAATCAACTGGTTTCAGAAAGTTTTATATAGATTTGTAATTTACTTCTGCTTAAAAATCTAAAGTCTTCCAATACTTATTAGCTGCTGTATGTCCTGCAGGAAATTGTTTATTCTTTCCAGTGTGACACAGCGCTCTCTGCTGCCACCTCTGTCCATGTCAGGAACTGTCCAGAGCAGCAGCTAATCCCCATTGAAAACCTCTTCTGCTCTGGACAGTTCCTGACATGGACAGAGGTGGCAGCAGAGAGCGCTGTGTCAGACTGGAAAGAATACACCACTTCCTGCAGGACATACAGCAGCTGATAAGAATGGGAAGAGTTGAGACTTTAAATAGAAGTAAATTACAAATCTATATAACTTTCTAAAACCTGTTGATTTAAAAGAAAAATATTTTTGACGGAGTTCCCCTTTTAGACAAGGGGCTTAACAATATACACACATGGGGTTTTGAGTAAACAGCCTTATTGTTGGGCTGAGTGCTTCCTGCTTGGCCAATCTAGAAGTACCCCTTGTCTTGAGATCTAGGTCTGCATAGCAGACCCCCATCCATTTTGTTACTGCACAAAGTTGAACCCAATGTCCATAAACAGCCTGGCAGGCCACTGAACAATCTCCAATGGAAATCCTTTGGTAGTAGTTGCTGGTTGTCTGCAATTTCTCTTCATAGTTTCATGAATAAGCCAAATGATCGTTGGGTCCGCAAGCCTTTTTTTTTTAACTTATTATTTATTATTACATTATTATAAATAAGTAACTAGAATGGGTCTAGGTTGTCCTTTGTATATAAAAGTCTTCTAATAGTGTAACCTAGAAGAGAGAGAACAGAATAGAGTTATTCCTTCCCTGATGCCAATATGCATGTGTAAATCAATATTATACATATGGCCACTAGGTGTCTCCCTTCACTATGCATGTGTAAATCAATATTATACATATGGCCACTAGGTGTCTCCCTTCACTATGCATGTGTAAATGAATATTATACATATGGCCACTAGGTGTCTCCCTTCACTATGCATGTGTAAATCAATATTATACATATGGCCACTAGGTGTCTCCCTTCACTATGCATGTGCACAGCTGCTGTGTGTCCACATTCAGTAGCAGAGAATCCTGGGGGAGCTTGCATTGTACTGTCAGCTCTCCTGTCACATTGCACCAAATCCTCTGTAACCACAAAGATTGGTCTCCTTTTTTGAACAGAGAGACAAAATATTGTCATGGAAGGAGCATATAGCACAGTTTGCCGTGTGTATAACACTGATTTAAACATAGAAAATAATAATAAGGTGAATATATTGCCGAACTACTAACGATCACAACCACTGCTGATTTAAAAAAAATAATAATAATGTGACAGGTACGCTTTAATGTTAGACTGGCCGGGTCCAACTCTCAGCAACCTTTCCCATCCTGTTATTTAAAGGGGTTATCCAGCGCTATAAAAACATGGCCACTTTCCCCCTACTCTTGTCTCCAGATTGGGTGGGGTTTCAAACTTCCATTGAAGTAAATGAAGCTTAATTGCAAACCACACCTGAACTGGAGACAAGAAAGGGGGAAAAGTGGCCATGTTTTTGTAGCGCTGGATAACCCCTTTAAGGGGGCTGTGGTGTGAGCACTACAGCCTCTTCCTGTTTACCAGAGCTCTTCCTAATGATACTATTAGTCGTGACCGTGTAATGTGGTCAGGTTCACTTGAAATCTAAATCTTATATTGCCTAGAACTAGCAGGCAAATTTGGCACTGCTTATTTCCAGGGAGACAGAGAATACCAAAAGACTATGGGGAACAGCCAGGCATCAGCTACACACTGTATACATATATCTAGCTAGCCTTAAGGTGTGTTTACACGTAACTATTATCGTGCGAATTTGTGCGATAACTATCGAATTTGAACGATAATCGTACGTGTAAACGCAGCGAACGATCAAACTATGAACGAGAAATTGTTCATTTTGATCTTTCAACATGTTATCAAATCGTCGTTCATAAAAAAAATAAAAAAAAAATTGTTCTGTGTAAACAGTCGTTCGCCGATTTAACCAATGTGTGAGATAGGCTTAAGTGATCACAAAACGAATTTTCTGTACGATATATCGTACCGTATAAACGCTGATCGTTATGAAAAAAAAATCGTTTCTCCAACATCGTTAATTGTACGATCGGGCCACTTATCATTTCGTGTAAACGCACCATTAGAGCCCCTTATCCCTGTCTGCATGTGGTCTGTAATGGGATACTCACATTCACTGCTATTGATAAATATTGAAGTCGCCCACCGTGGCATAGGCCGGATCATCTGCAGAGAAGAGGAAAAACAGGTAACGTTAAAGGGAATCTGTCAGCACCCAGAGCGGACCAGAAGTGCTGACAGTGCAGTGTAGGTGGCTGGCCCCTAGTGTGCATGGTACCTGTAGTAAATGTGTCCGTGCAGTAGATTTTGTACAGTCTTGCCAAACTCACTGTAATCAAGTAGGAGTAGTGGCTTGGCATTTGTGCTGCACTTCGGCACACCTCACAACTACTTCCTCCCCCCTCTTTTTATTGCAATGGTTGGCCTCGTGCGCCAGGCTGGTGCCATCTTGCGCTGTGCGCCCCAATTTTCCAGATCTTGACTGCGGCGCTCACCTCTTTAGGCCGCGCACTCCTCAAAATGGCGACGACGCATGTGCCATAGGCCGGAGGAGCAGCACACGCACGTTGAGTGTCCCAACTAAGAGGAATTGCTTCAGGCCCTCAGTGTGCACGTGCCGCTTCTTCGGCCTATGAGGCATGTGGCGAAGGCACAATCTGGCATGTCGGCGTGCACGGCTCTTGCCAGCTACGCTGTATGTGCGCACCAAGATGACGCCAGCATGGAGCAGGAGGTCGGCCAGCAGTAAATATGCGGTAAGAAGGTAGAGGAGGAAGTAGTGGTGATGTGTGTCAAAGTGTGATGCAAACATCAAGCCTTTACTCCTCTGGGACCTGTAAGTAATCCATATAGAATCACCAAGAAGTCCAGACGAAAAACTGATATGTGCAGTAGTAAATGGCCAGAGTTCCCCATAGTGGAGCCCCTTTTCATTGTGTCCTTGTGTATACAGTGTCTCTTTATGTTGTATCATTGCTCTGTTACGGCATATCAGTACATTCCATTATTTCATTAAGATAAGCCATATACTAGAAGAATAGGGATACTGTGACAAACAGCACAATGCAAATGTATGACCTTCACCGCTCTCACCTGGCATTGAGCTCGCTGGGTGCAGAGGACCCCGCCTGGAAGATACCAAACACACAGTCAGAGCGGCAGCAACATATAGTTGTCTCACACATTACAGCACTATTCAGTACGTTTAGCTAGAGGGATATTTTTTTTAGTTATTGAGGTATTACCCTCTTACAGTACAGGATAGTGACACGCTGATACTTGGGGTACAGGATAATTGACACGTTGACACTTGGGGTACAGGATAATGACACACTGGCACTTGGGGTATAGAATAATGACACACTGACACATGGGGTACAGGACACTGACACTTGGAGTACAGGATAATGACATTTGGGGTACAGGATAATGACATTTGGGATACAGGATAATGACACTTGGGGTACAGGATAATTGACACGTTGACACTTGGGGTACAGGACACTGACACATGGGGTACAGGACAATGACACTTAGGGAACAGGATAGTGACACACTGGCACTTGGGGTACAGGACAATGACACTTAGGGAACAGGATAGTGACACACTGACACTTGGGGTACAGGACAATGATATTTGGGGTACCGGATAATGACACAGACATTTGGGGTACAGGATAATGACACAATGACACTTGGGGTACAGAATGACACTCGGGGTACAGGATAATGACACTTGGGGTACAGGATAATGACACTGATACTTGGAGTACAGGGCAATGACACGCTGACACTTGAGTTATGGGACTGTAATACTTGCTCACCTGGAGTATAAGGCAATCACTCAGACATAGGATACTGGATAATACACTGGCACGTGAGATACAGAATATTATACTTTATTGCACAGAAAGATACAGTCATACAGCATACAGCTCTGGTCTCACCTTATTACAGGAGTTGCATTCCTCTGGTTATTATAAAAGTTTTCATAAGGTATGGGAGCTGAAAAATAGAGAATATAGACATTGTGCTGATAAACTGACATACAACAAATCATGCAAAGTGCTGCAGAATCAGTTGGCGCTATACAAATAAAAGTTATTATTATTCTTTATTATTATTATCCACTATTGTATGATTAACTAAAAATAACCTAAAATAGTGAGCAACAAGTGAACATCATCTGCTACCGCTTTATGTTATCATGGCATTAAAAAAACAAACAAAAAAAAAACGCTTTGTAAGTGGCACAAGGACAATGTGCCATTATATGTCTCTCTTCACTGACTGCAAGCAGAGATGTTTAAAGCTGAAGAAACAAAGGATGATACGTTGTGACTTCTAGAATAGATTTTCACCTATGCTGGGTCTGGCCTACACTCCATTACACTCTCCAGCCTTGCCCCATTTCAGGACATGTTAGGCTACATTCACATGTTCCGTTTTCTGCACAGAACATGAACGTGGAATGCCTGTAACGGACTTTTCCCCCAGCCCGGGCAGCATCTGTAATAAGATGGGAACTGTACAGATTTGCGCCGGGCTGTAATGAAGCAGCAGGGCGGCTCTGTCATTACAGCGCGCCGCATATCTGTACAGGGGAGAAGTCCGTTACAGGCATTCCACGTCCATGTTCCGTGCGGAACACAGAACATGTGAATGCAGCCTTAGGGTTTTAGTCATCATTAGTTACCCTATAGTGGATCTTGTAATGTTTGTTCCTGTTTGTTACCCCCTATCACTTGTATAGCACTCTGGGGCGCTTTATAAATCAATAATAATAATCAAGGTGATGGAAGTGTATACAACTAATTGCCTACATCCCACAGTAGTGCGCCTTTGGAACCAGAAGTCAGACGTACCAGCCAGGTGAGCTTGTTCCCTCTGTCTTTCCCCCACGCTACCTACTTTACTTTAACTCTTTGGTGGACCTAAAAAAAAAAACTAAAGAATGCAAGACCAAAATATATAGATGTTAATTTTATTGATATATCATAGAAATTAGATTAAAAAAAAAATTTTTAAATTTTTAAATTTTTTTTTTGTACATCAAAGGAGCTGGAGCTATACAAATCCCCAACAAAACGGTGGACATCAGGTTCCATATACGGAGTTTACACATAATATCACATAATAAATAGCAATAAATAGAAACCTATATATTATATATACATATACTGGGCACTGGGTAAGTATTGCACATAAAGAATAAAATTCAAAGTGAGTATACAGACAGAAACACCATCAGATAGAAATTAGATGTTACCCATACATGTCCTTAGTTTAGGAGTCCACCACACCATACACCCGACGAACGTTTCGCGTGTTGCTTTATCAAGGGTGATCATCATAAAGCAATCATGATAAAGCAACACGCGAAACGTTCGTCGGGTGTATGGTGTGGTGGACTCCTAAACTAAGGACATGTATGGGTAACATCTAATTTCTATCTGATGGTGTTTCTGTCTGTATACTCACTTTGAATTTTATTCTTTATGTGCAATACTTACCCAGTGCCCAGTATATGTATATATAATATATAGGTTTCTATTTATTGCTATTTATTATGTGATATTATGTGTAAACTCCGTATATGGAACCTGATGTCCACCGTTTTGTTGGGGATTTGTATAGCTCCAGCTCCTTTGATGTACAAAAAATTAAAAAAAAAAAAAAAAAAAAAAAATTTTAATCTAATTTCTATGATATATCAATAAAATTAACATCTATATATTTTGGTCTTGCATTCTTTAGTTTTTTTTTGGTTTCAGTAAATTGAGTGCGCATAGACCGCACTATTTGAGCCTTAAGTTGTGTTCTTTGGTGGACCTGCTTGAGCTCTTCTGGAATATTGGGCAACCTTTCAATGTTGTGACACCACAGAGCCGGCCTACCTACAGGTTCCCTGTTCTGCAAGTGGTGCTCCCTGTCCTGTCTATCAGCATACTACAATTTCAATAACAGGATTGTAATGCTTTACTTCACCTCTGGGAGTGCTGCAGGAAAACTGCCCATTTATTGCTTGGTTTCCCCCCAACATCATGTGTCAAGGGGGGTTGGTGCATTCCCATAAATCTTTAGAAATTGGTGCATTCAGCTGACCATGACCTAATGTGTATGGGTAACCTAGGAGCACTGTAAAGACTTACCTGGAGGTTTATCTCCTATTTTGTGGATTTCTGTAAAGTGCTCTATATCTTTCTCAATGTTACAGCCTTCCAGTGCTCTCCGCACTTCCTCACACATCTAGAATGGGAAAAGGCCACATGTCAGGAGGAAAAGCAGAATTCACCTATTACTGCAATCACTTCTCTTAGTTTCTCTTCTCTCATCTTCAGAGAAGATGCCTTACCCCATCGGTGGTGACACACTGCTGAGACAGCTGGTTGACGTGCGTCCACACTGCGTTCCTGTAATAGTTTATTCTGTCCCATTCCTGGTTCTCAAAGAACTACAAGCCAAGGAGGAAACATAGAGTAAGTATCACAACCATCAATACTGAGTATGTAAGGCACTGTTCACACTGACGTCATGGCTTCCATTACGATGGCAACCATGATGGCCAAATGACAGACCCTATCAATTCTTCTTGCACAAATTGTCCCTATAAGACATGTATAGGGCTGGGCTTTCATGTGGTCATTTAGTTGCAGGAAAAACCATGGTTCTTGGAACTATTGGTGTTTTCCCACAGGGGAAGAAAGTTGTGTGACAATCGCAAGAATGTGACATGGTTGGAATTCCTGTCATTTTGCATGTGACTCTTTCCCTAATTGAGAAACCCTGAGGTTGTGTAACAGCCCCCTCTAGGCCTCGGCCTAAGTTCTTGTTCAGCACAGAAATTGCCAGAAAAACACTGCTGTAAATATACATCATCATCTATGGTATGCATTAGAGGGAAATGGGCCTAAAGGCAATATTGGTGGCGCTAGCTGGTGTCTGACCAGCAAAGGGTCTGGCATGCCGAAATCTCTTTATAGATGAGAAGAGTTGTGAAGTGTATGGTGGCATCAGGAGTTCTATGGAAGAGGCAGGAGGTGTATGGGGGCGTCAGGAGGTCTATGGAAGAAGTGGGAAATGTATGGGGGCATCAGGAGGTCTATGGGAGAGGTGGGAGGTGTATGGGGGCGTCAGGAGGTCTACGGGAGAGGCAGGAGATGTATGAGGGGCATCAGGAGGTCTATGGGAGAGGCAGGAGATGTATGAGGGGCATCAGGAGGTCTATGGGAGAGACAGGAGATGTATGAGGGGCATCAGGAGGTCTACGGGAGAGGCGGGAGGTGTATGAGGGGCATCAGGAGGTCTATGGGAGAGGCGGGATATGTATAGGGGACAGCAAGAGGGTCTATTGGAGAGGGAGGAGATGTACGAGGGCATCAGATGGTCTGAGGGAGAGGCAGGATATATACGGGGGGCATCAGATGGTCTATGGGAGAGGCAGGAAATGTATGGAGGCTCAGGAGGTCTATGGGAGAGGCAGGAGATGTATGGGAAGGCAGCAAGAGATCTATTGGAGAGGGAGGAGTTGTAAGGGGGGGCCGCATAAGAAGGTCTGGGAGTGACAGGAGATGTATAGGGGGGCAGCAAGAGGGTCTATTGGAGAGGGAAGAGATGTATGGGAGCATCAGATGGAGAGGGAAGAGATGTATGGGAGCATCAGATGGTCTGAGGGAGAGGCAGGAGATGTATGGAGGCTCTGGAGGTCTATGGGCGAGGCAGGAGATGTATGGAGGCTCTGGAGGTCTATGGGCGAGGCAGGAGATGTATGGAGGCTCAGGAGGTCTATGGGAGAGGCAGGAGATGTATGGAGGCTCAGGAGGTCTATGGGCGAGGCAGGAGATTATGGAGGCTCTGGAGGTCTATGGGAGAGGCAGATGTATGGAGGCTCTGGAGGTCTATGGGAGAGGCAGGAGATGTATGGAGGCTCTGGAGGTCTATGGGAGAGGCAGGAGATGTATGGAGGCTCAGGAGGTCTATGGGAGAGGCAGGAGATGTATGGAGGCTCAGGAGGTCTATGGGAGAGGCAGGAGATTATGGAGGCTCTGGAGGTCTATGGGAGAGGCAGATGTATGGAGGCTCTGGAGGTCTATGGGAGAGGCAGGAGATGTATGGAGGCTCAGGAGGTCTATGGGAGAGGCAGGAGATGTATGGAGGCTCTGGAGGTCTATGGGAGAGGCAGGAGATGTATGGAGGCTCTGGAGGTCTATGGGCGAGGCAGGAGATGTATGGAGGCTCTGGAGGTCTATGGGAGAGGCAGGAGATGTATGGAGGCTCAGGAGGTCTATGGGAGAGGCAGGAGATTATGGAGGCTCTGGAGGTCTATGGGAGAGGCAGATGTATGGAGGCTCTGGAGGTCTATGGGAGAGGCAGGAGATGTATGGAGGCTCAGGAGGTCTATGGGAGAGGCAGGAGATGTATGGAGGCTCTGGAGGTCTATGGGAGAGGCAGGAGATGTATGGAGGCTCTGGAGGTCTATGGGCGAGGCAGGAGATGTATGGAGGCTCTGGAGGTCTATGGGAGAGGCAGGAGATGTATGGAGGCTCAGGAGGTCTATGGGAGAGGCAGGAGATGTATGGAGGCTCAGGAGGTCTATGGGCGAGGCAGGAGATTATGGAGGCTCTGGAGGTCTATGGGAGAGGCAGATGTATGGAGGCTCTGGAGGTCTATGGGAGAGGCAGGAGATGTATGGAGGCTCTGGAGGTCTATGGGAGAGGCAGGAGATGTATGGAGGCTCAGGAGGTCTATGGGAGAGGCAGGAGATGTATGGAGGCTCAGGAGGTCTATGGGAGAGGCAGGAGATTATGGAGGCTCTGGAGGTCTATGGGAGAGGCAGATGTATGGAGGCTCTGGAGGTCTATGGGAGAGGCAGGAGATGTATGGAGGCTCAGGAGGTCTATGGGAGAGGCAGGAGATGTATGGAGGCTCTGGAGGTCTATGGGAGAGGCAGGAGATGTATGGAGGCTCTGGAGGTCTATGGGCGAGGCAGGAGATGTATGGAGGCTCAGGAGGTCTATGGGCGAGGCAGGAGATGTATGGAGGCTCTGGAGGTCTATGGGCGAGGCAGGAGATGTATGGAGGCTCTGGAGGTCTATGGGAGAGGCAGGAGATGTATGGAGGCTCTGGAGGTCTATGGGCGAGGCAGGAGATGTATGGAGGCTCTGGAGGTCTATGGGTGAGGCAGGAGATGTATGGAGGTCTATGGGAGAGGCAGGAGATGTATGGAGGCTCTGGAGGTCTATGGGCGAGGCAGGAGATGTATGGAGGTCTATGGGAGAGGCAGGAGATGTATGGAGGCTCAGGAGGTCTATGGGTGAGGCAGGAGATGTATGGAGGCTCTGGAGGTCTATGGGCGAGGCAGGAGATGTATGGAGGCTCTGGAGGTCTATGGGAGAGGCAGGAGATGTATGGAGGCTCAGGAGGTCTATGGGTGAGGCAGGAGATGTATGGAGGCTCTGGAGGTCTATGGGCGAGGCAGGAGATGTATGGAGGCTCTGGAGGTCTATGGGAGAGGCAGGAGATGTATGGAGGCTCTGGAGGTCTATGGGAGAGACCAGGAGCCCTTACACACCAGACTATCATTCGTTGTACATTACCACACAGGCCATTATGTGCTCCTTCTGCCATTCTTCCCGCACTTTATCCAGATGACTGACATTTTGCTGGTATGTTTTATCTGGAATAAATAGTGAGACGCCATCTTTAACACCCAAGGTTCTGTAAGTGGCCGGACTGACTCTCACATACATGTAGAGGTGATAAATATCCCAGCCTGGGTCCTATCACATCCTAATTTACTGCCCAGCACTACAACCCCCTAAGTGCTGGGGATCAGGGTAACATGACCCCAAATGATTATTGTCCAAGTAAAATGATAACGTACCCGCATCTTCCGCCGTCACCTTTGAATGCGCCAGTTTTGCATAAATCTGCATCAAATGAGAAATCAATAAATCACACACTTCTGTATCAATGATTGTATGGACGACACAGAGCAGGATGGTGCAGCTCAGCTTTGTAAACAGAAACCTGGTTGGTTGTACCTGTCACTTAAAAAAAAAAAAAAAGAAAACTTTTGACACGTTCAATAACAAGTGCGTGACAAAGATGGCCTCATAGACTTGCAACTCTGTTCCATTGAAGTGAATGGAGCCTAAATGCAAACCACACCTCAAGTGGAGACAAGAGCGGTGCTGTCTCTGGAAGAAAGCGGCCATGTTTTTGTAGTTCTGGATAACTCCTTTAAAGGGGTTATCCAGAGCTACAAAAACATGGCCACTTTCCCCCTACTGTTGTCTCCAGATTGGGTGGGGTTTTGTAACTCAGTTCCATTGAAGTAAAGGAGCTTGATTGTAAACCGCACCTGAGTACAGTAGGGGGAAAAGTGGCCATGTTTTTGTAGCGCTGGATAACCCCTTTAAGTTGAGAGTCTGTCTTGGTCATGTAGCACAGAGCTGTCTGGTGCACACTTCTCCCAGCTTGTTCCAGGGACTGGTTCAGGGTCAGAAGTTTCTTCAAGTGACAGTGTCCATTTAAAGATCGGGAATCTCCCCTTCCCTGGTTGTGCATTTGAAATTGTAGTAGTTAGTTAATTAGCTTATGCTTTAAGTGTAGAATATTAGAAAGCCATGTTGTCTGATGTCTCCATCAATTATTCAGTACGCCTGCATGTTCAGCTTAAAGGGGTAGTTCACCCCCCAAATTTTTCTTTTAAATTAACTGGTGCCAGAGACTTATAATTTACTTCTATAAAAAAAAAAAATTCCTGTCTTCCAGTACTTATCAGCTGCTGTATGTCCTACAGGAAGTGGTGTATTCTCTCCAGTTTGACACAGTGCTCTCTGCTGCCACCTCTGTGCATGTCAGGAACTGTCCAGTTCAGCAGAAAATCCCTGGCAGCGAGCAGGGAACGAGGAGCAAGCGACCGCTGACCTGACAGCTCGGCGTTCCTTTGCTCCCCTTAATCGTCCCGTGTAATAGGGGCTGAGGGCCCCCTTAAAATTGGATGGTCGGCCCTGACAAAATCAGTTGGTATATATTAAGCTTCAGAATATATTCACACAGCAGAAATATCTCTGACTTTCCTTGCTGCAGAACGACCCCATTCGGAAATTTTTACAATGAATCTGCACCGTCTGAATAAACCATATAAGCGAATAATACTAAATGAATTGATCCTGGCATCGGCACCCCTCACAATACCTTGTCCTGTTGCTTTTGATTCATGGTGTTTTTGTTGCAGCGAGAAACGTTCATCTCGGCCTCGTCCTTCTCCCGACACCTCTGCTCGTACATCTTCTTACTCTGATGGTGGAAACAGATACATAGGAGATCAGTTTACAGCTGACGGGGGGAGGGGAGGTGCGAGAGTGACGGAAACTGGTGCAAATAAAAAAAGGTGCTGTTTGTTTGGAAAGCATGTTGTATCTAAACTCCGGTAAAGCAGCGGAATTTAAAGGGGTTACCCAGCGAAAATATTTTTCTTTCAAATCATCTGGTTTCATGTTATATAAAATTTGTAATTTACAAAAGAATTCAAAAATCTTAAGTTGTCCAGTACTTATCATCTGTTGTATGTCCTGCAGGAAGTGGTGTATTCTTTCCAGTCTGACACAGTGCTCTCTGCTGCCACCTCTGTCCATGTCAGGAACAGTCCAGAGTGGTGGCAAATCCCCATAGAAAACCTCTCCTGTTTCGGACAGTTCCTGACATGGACAGTGGTGGCAGCAGAGAGCACTGTGTCAGACTGGAAAGAATACACCACTTTCTACAGGATGTACGGCAGATGATAAGTACCGGAAGACTTGAGATAATTGGTCTAGAAGGGCACATAATTGGTCTAGACGGGTAGATTTAATTTGGAAGGGTAGATAATTGGTCTAGAAGTGAAGATAGTTGGTTTAGGGTCCATTTACACAGAAAGATTATCTGCCAAAGATTTAAAGCCAAAGCCAAGAATGGATTTCAAAAGAGGAGAAATCTCAGGCTTTCCTTTATGACCTGATCTCTGTTTATAGTCTGCTTCTGGCTTTGGCTTCAAATCTTTGGCAGGTAATCTGTCAGATAATCTTTCTGTGTAAATGAAAAATGTTTACCGAAAAATGACTTTAAAAGGGTAGTGCACAAAAAAAAAAATTCTTTTAAATGAACTGCTGCCATGAAGTGCCAGAGATTTGTAATTTACTTTAAAAAATCTCAAGCCCTCCAGTACTTATCAGCTGCTGTGTGTCCAGCAGGAAGTGGTATTATTTCCAGTCTGGAGAGCAGGAGAGGTTTTCTTTGGGGATTTGCTCCTTCTCTGGACAGTTCCTGACATGGACAGAGGAGGCGAGGCAACAGAGAGCACCGTGTCAGACAGGAAAGAAAACAACACTTCCTGCTGGACACAAAGCAGCTGATAAGTACTGGAAGGCTTGAAATTTTTTAATAGAAGTAAATTACAAATCTCTGGCACTTCATGTCAGCAGTTGATTTGAAAGAAAAAAAAAAATTGGGTGCACTACCCCTTTAAGGTCAGGTCAAAAGATACAATCAACGACATACGAACGAGTTTTCGTTAGTAGTTTGATTGTTGCCCAGATATGCACGGAAAAATTATCGCATAAATTAAAACAATTTCATGATTTTTTGCATGATAATTGCCCCGTGTAATAGGGCCCTAAGTCCAGCGTTTACTTTATGAAACAAAAACTGATGCAAACAAATCTGTATTTTTAATTATTTCTTTTTATTATTGTTATTATTATTTTAAACATTCTCAAACAGATACAGTAAAATGGATGCAAAAACGCAGTGTGGCCCTTTGCTAATACGTGGAAGAGACCAGGGGGGAGAGTTATCAAACATGGTGTAAAGTGAGACTGGCTCAGTTGCCCCTAGCAACCAATCAGATTCCACCTTTCATTTTCTATAGAGTCTGTGAGGAATGAAAGGTGGAATCTGATTGGTTGCTAGGGGCAACTGGGCCAGTTTCACTTTACACCATGTTTGATAAATCTACAAAAAGTTGTAGTTTTTGCAATAGCTCGAAGATCCCCACCGTTCCGTACTTACATCCACAGTCCTCTTGTATTGAAGCTGTCTATGCTTGTGTATGTTATCCATGGCAGCTTCTATCTGCAAAGATAAAGCAACATAAAGACGTGCTGGCTTATACATGCATCACCTCTGATCTATAAAACCCTTTAAACCCTCCAGCCGTGGCGACATTGCAATTCCTATCATGCCTGGACTGCCAAAGCCGAAGGGTTGACACCTGAGACCTAACGGGATACTCCTCTTTTTTTTTTTTTTTTTTTTTTTTTAGTGTCCAAAAGTTATATAGAGTTATAATTTACTTCTGTTTAAAAATTTCCAGTCTTCCAGTACTTATCAGCTACTGTAAGCGGTGTTTTCTCTCCAGTCTGACAACATGCTCTCTGCTGCCACTTCTGTCCGTGTCAGGAACTGTCCAGAGCAGTAGCAAATCCCCATAGAAAACCTCTCCTGCTCTGGACAGTTCCTGACACGGACAGAGATGGCAGCAGAGAGCACTGTGTCAGACTGGAAAGAATACACCACTTCCTGCAGGACATACAGAAGCTGATAAGTACTGGAAGGCTTGAGATTTCTTAACAGAAGTAAATTACAAATGTGTACAACTTTCTAACGCCAGATGAAAAAAATAAAATTCCGGAGTACTCCTTTAAAGGGTGCTTCTTTAGGGCTCCAACTAAAATGATGCAAGTCTATTGTTTTTAATGGAGATTTATCATCCCCTAGAAACAAGAACCCATTTGGTGAATCTCTAACACCTTCACATGGAGAGCTTGACCCACTATAATAACATAGGAGCCCCTGTACACTGACAGCTGCCCCCTCCCCTCTGACCTAGTACTATATATAAACATGTTTCGTAATATCATGTATATCATTTAACCCATTCCGTGTAAAGCCCATTTCCCTTTTTGGAAACTCCCTCGACCAGCTGATACGCTTTCTGTATTACACAGCAGACTTCCATTATTCAGACTTATACGGTTCTCATTGTTCACACGTTTGTTATCTGTATCTAGATATGAAGAGGAGAACCGGGTAGTTCCGCATTGTCAACTGACTTTATTACAGCGGAGAATACTGACAGCCTACACCGAGATACGGGGAAAGAGGAAACACACTCCAGAGCCCACCATACTATTTCCTTCTAATAACTAGCAGACGAGTCATGTGCATCCCCAATGCTATATCATGGTCTGGCAAAAAAATCTTTTTCTTTCAAATCAACTGATTTTAGAAAGTTATATTTGTAATGTACTTCTATTTATGTATTCCCATACTTATCAGCTGCTGTATGTCCTGCAGGAAGTGGTGTATTCTTTCCAGTCTGCCACAGTGTTCTCAGCTGCCACCTCTGTCTTTGACAGGAGCTGTCCAGAGCAGGAGAGGTTTTCTATGGGTTTTGCTTCTGCTCTGGACAGTTCCTGACATGGACAGAGGTGTCAGTAGAGAGCAATGTGTCACACTAAAAACAATACACCACTTCATGTAGGACATACAGCAGCTGATAAGTACTGGAAGACTTGAGATTTTTAAATAGAAGTAAATTATAAATCTATCGACCTTTCTGAAACCAGTTGATTAAAAAAAAAAAAAAAAAAAAAGACTTTTCCCTAAATACTCCTTCAAAGTCACATGAAATGGTGCTGGTATATAAGTCCTGGGGCTAGGTTATAATGGTGACAACACCTTCCAGGCTGCAGATCATTAGTTAAGCTGTAAAGTGCAGAAGCCTAAAGCACTGTGCACTGAAGAGGCTCAACCTGTTCTACATTTCATGTTGCATTGGGTTTGCTGGGATAACTTCCTGCTCTACCTGTGAACTATAGCCCATTTATAGATAGAATACTACAGCTTCCATCATGGCCCAACCACTGGGCATATCCTCCAACATGATACTACTCTCTAATACTCCATATATGGAACACAACCCCTTCCAACATGATCCGACCACTGGATATGACCTCCATGAGCACTGCAACACCCAACATGATCCGACCCCTGGATCTGACCCCCATCTGTACATAGAGCACTGCAACACCCAACATGATCCGACCCCTGGATATGACCCCCATCTGTACATAGAGCACTGCAACACCCAACATGATCCGACCACAGGATATGACCGCCATCTGTACATAGAGCACTGCAACACTCAACATGATCCGACCCTTGGATATGACCGCCATCTGTACATAGAGCGCTGCAACACTCAACATGATCCGACCACAGGATATGACCGCCATCTGTACATAGAGCACTGCAACATGATCCGACCACAGGATATGACCGCCATCTGTACATAGAGCGCTGCAACATGATCCGACCCCTGGATATGACCCCCATCTGTACATAGAGCACTGCAACACCCAACATGATCCGACCCCTGGATATGACCGCCATCTGTACATAGAGCACTGCAACACTCAACATGATCCGACCCCTGGATATGACCCCCATCTGTACATAGAGCACTGCAACACTCAACATGATCCGACCCCTGGATATGACCCCCATCTGTACATAGAGCACTGCAACACTCAACATGATCCGACCCCTGGATATGACCGCCATCTGTACATAGAGCGCTGCAACACCCAACATGATCCGACCACAGGATATGACCGCCATCTGTACATAGAGCACTGCAACACTCAACATGATCCGACCCTTGGATATGACCACCATCTGTACATAGAGCGCTGCAACACTCAACATGATCCGACCACTGGATATGACCGCCATCTGTACATAGAGCGCTGCAACATGATCCGACCACAGGATATGACCGCCATCTGTACATAGAGCGCTGCAACATGATCCGACCCCTGGATATGACCGCCATCTGTACGTAGAGCACTGCAATACCAAACATGACCCGACCACTGGATATGACCGCCATCTGTATATAGAGCACTGCAACACTCAACATGATCCGACCCCTGGATATGACCGCCATCTGTACGTAGAGCACTGCAATACCAAACATGATCCGACCACTGGATATGACCGCCATCTGTATATAGAGCGCTGCAACATCCAACATGATCCGACCACTGGATATGACCGCCATGAGCACTGCAACATCCAACATGATCTGACCACTGGATATGACCACCATGAGCACTGGATATGAGCGCTGCAACTCCTAACATAATCTGACTACTGGATATGATTACCATCTGTATGTAGAGCACTGCAACATCCAACATGATCCCACCACTGGATATGACCACCATGAGCACTGCAACACCTAACATAATCCGACCACTAGACATGATTACCATCTGTGTGTAGAGCGCTGCAACATCCAACATGATCCGACCAATGGATATGACCACCATGAGCACTGCAACACCTAACATGATCAGACCACTGGATATGACCACCATGAGCAATGTAACACCCAACATGATCCAACTACTGGATATGACCACCATGAGCACTGCAACAGCCAACATGATCCAACCACTGGATGTGACCATAATACTACTATCTAATACTTCATACATGGAACACAACCCCTTCCAACATGACTCGATCAGTTGACATGACCACCATACCACTGTTATACTCGGTCCATAGAGCACTGCAACCTTCAGCATGATCCAACCTCACCACCAGCAAGACCTGACCACTGGACATGACCATAGAACACACCACCTTACAACCATATAGTATGGTTGTGTCCAGTGCTTGGGTCATGTTGGGTGTTAGAGTGTTCTATGTAGATGTATATGAGTATAACAGAATTGTATGGTGGTCATGTCCAGTGGTTGGATCATGTTGTAACCAGATGCAGCCACTACCTATAACAAAATCGTATCATGGTCAGTTATGTTGGGATTGTGGTGTTTCCTTTATTGTATTGTTTAACGGCCAGTTCATGTTGGTACGGTAGGTGCTGTGTATAGAGTATTATGGTTGTGTCTAGTGATCGGATCATGTATGAGGCTGTGGTGTCCTATTTAGAGACAATATAATTGTATAATGGTCATATCCAAGATCGGATCATGCGGGAAGGTGGTGTGTTCTATGGTCATGTCCAGTAGTCGGATCATCTTGGAAGGTGTTGTATTCTATGGTCATGTCCAGTGGTTAGGTCTTGTTGGAAGGTGGTGTGTTCTATGGTCATGTCCAGTGGTCGGATCATGTTGGGAGGTGTTGTGTTCTATGGTCATGTCTAGTGGTCGGATCATTTTGGAAGGTGGTGTGTTCTATGGTCATGTCCAGTGGTCGGATCATGTGGGAAGGTGTTGTGTTCTATAGTCATGTCCAGTGATCTGATCGTGTTGGAAGGTGGTGTGTTCTATGGTCATGTCCAGTGGTCGGATCATGTTGGAAGGTGGTGTGTTCTATGGTCATGTCCAGTGGTCGCATCATGTTGGAAGTTGGTGTGTTCTATGGTCATGTCCAGTGGTCGCATCATGTTGGAAGGTGGTGTGCTCTATTGTCATGTCCAGTTGTCGGATCATGTTGGAAGGTGGTGTGTTCTATGGTCATGTTCAGTGGTCGGATCATGTTGGAAGGTGGTGTGTTCTATGGTCATGTTCAGTGGTCGGATCATGTTGGAAGGTGGTGTGTTCTATGGTCATGTCCAGTGGTCGGATTATGTTGGAAGGTGTTGTTTTCTATGGTCATGTCCAGTGGTTGGATCATGTTGGAAGGTGGTGTGTCCAGTGGTCAGGTCTTGTTGGTGGTTGTATTGTAATAATTTTTTTTTATAGTGGACGTATCCAGTGGTGGGATCTGGCTGGAGGTTGAAGAATGGAACAACCATACAACAGATACTATAAATAAAACACCACAATCCCAACATAAATGACCTTTATACAATTTTGTTACTGGTAGTGGCTGGATCTGGTTACAACATCATCCGACCACTGGACACGACCGCCATACAATTCTGTTGCACTCATATACATCTACATAGAATTCAAGCCTCATATACATCTACATAGAATTCAAGCCAACGATCGGCACACCAGCTCACCAGGGTGCCCAGGGAATAGTCAAAACAATGTAGAAGAAATAAATCCCGGCACTCTCGTATTTGAAGCAAGTAAAGTCTCTGTGTTTATTTACACATGGGACGCTGCACGCGTTCCGACCATCAGGTCTTTTTCAACAGCATGGTTGAGAAAGACCTGATGGTCGGAACACGTGCAGTCTCCCATCTGTGAATAAACACAGAGACTTTACTTTCCTCAAATACGAGAGTGCGGGGATTTATTTCTTTTACATCTACATAGAACACTCTAACACCCAACATGATCCGACCACTGGAGACAACCATAATACTACTATCTACCACTTCATACATGGACCACAACACCTTCCAGCATGATATGACCACTGGACACGACCACCATACAACTCTGTTCTACTCCATATATAGAACACTGCAACTCCAGCATGATGTGACCACTGGACATGACCATAATACTACTATCTAACACTCATACTTGGAATACATTTTCCAACATAATTCAACTACTGGACTTGACCACTATACAATACTGTACATAAAATACTATAACACCCAACATGATCTCACCACCAAGCATGACCATAATACTACTACCTAATACTTTATAGATGGAACACAACACCTTTCAACCATGACTCAACCAGGGGACATGACCACCATACACTGCAACCTTCATCATGTTCCGACCACTGGATATGTCCACCATACAATTTTTTTTTATTACAATACAACCACCAACAAGACCTGACCACTGGACATGACCTTAGAACACAACACCTTCCAACATGACCAACCTTGGATTTGACCATAGAACACAACACCTTCCAACATGACCTGACCACTGGACATGACCATAGAACACAACCCCTTCCAACATGACCAACCTTGGATATGACCATAGAACACAACCCCCTCCAACATGATCCGACCACTGGACATGACCATAGAACACAACCCCTTCCAACATGACCAACCTTTGATATGACCGTAGAACACAACCCCTTCCAACATGACCCGACCTTGGATATGACCATAGAACACAACCCCTTCCAACATGACCAACCTTTGATATGACCGTAGAACACAACCCCTTCCAACATGACCGACCTTGGATATGACCATAGAACACAACCCCTTCCAACATGACCAACCTTGGATATGACCATAGAACACAACCCCTTCCAACATGACCCGACCTTGGATATGACCATAGAACACAACCCCTTCAAACATGACCAACCTTTGATATGACCGTAGAACACAACCCCTTCCAACATGACCCGACCTTGGATATCACCATAGAACACAACCCCTTCCAACATGACCAACCTTGGATATGACCATAGAACACAACCCCTTCCAACATGACCAACCTTGGATATGACCATTATACAATTCTATTACCATCTTTACATAGGACACCACAACCTCATACATGATCTGATCACCAGACACGACCTCCATACATACATGTCTCAACATGACCGACCACTGGACATAATTCTCATCACCTTCCAACACGACGACCACTAGACAACCATAATACAATTGGTATTATACTCAATACATAGTTCCCTACAACCCTCAACATGACCGACCACTGGACATGACCATAATACTTAACATACCATAACACTACAAACTCTAACATGACCTGATCACTGGTCGTATCCCCATCTACATGAACAGCTACATCCTATCTATCTTGCTGGAGTCATGTATGTGTGCACATTGATGCGGATGGTGATCTTCTCACCTTCTTGCGCTCTGCTTTCTGCCGCTCCCTGAACTCCTCCATTTTCTTGGCTTCTTCTCGCAGGGTCTGAGCCAGCTGAATGTGACACTGACCGATGTTGTCGATTTCTGCCAAAAATAAACGTCTAATTAAAAGGGGACGGAACAGCGATGTCGGCGCGCCAATCTTATTACATTATCCAGTTATAACCTCGTATCGGGTCATCTGGAATCAGCTTTGAAAGGGTTAACTGTCCTCATATTTCATATAAACGGATATGGTTATTGCTTGTGTGACTGTACATAGGGAAGAATAGATATAAATGACACAGACTTTGCCTTATACCTATGCAATTATGCTGGGTAGGGGGTTACATTATAAATGGCTGTAACCATCTTTCACTTTAAGGGGGCATTCACAGGTTCCGTGATTACGTGTATATACGGAACAGAATGCAAAGCTGTCAGCATTACCATTCGTTATGATGCCAGCAGCTTGGAATCAGTTTAAATCTTTGTGCTACTGTACTGACACAGTTGCATGAATGTGTCAGTACAGTAGCATGAAGATTTAAACTAATTCGGAGCTCCCGGCATCATACTGATACATGATGCCAGAAGTTCTGTGATTTTGTTCTCTAGTAATTTTTTTTTAATTTACTCTTTGTACATTGCTATGGGGGCGGCCATCTTACCTAAGCTGTTTTTAACAGCATTTAGTGACATGCTTTACTGTCTGGCTCATGGACATAGACAACAATAGCCAGAGTCTTTCCCTTTGAGATGAATGTGAAACATTACAAAGCGCGCTCTGTGACCTTTGAAGAGGTCATTCCACAGGGAGCTGCTATTGTCTTGTATTGATGCTATCTATTTCCTGGTGTCACCTGATGCTGTAATGCTGTACAGATCGCTTTACGGCAGCCTCATTACCACAGACACAACAGGAAGTCTCAGCTTAGTTTAAGCCCCAGTGGTGAGAATGAAAACTGCTGTAGTAGTAGTGGCTCTGGCTCTGATGCTTCGGCCTGTCCATGCATTTACATGATCAGCCATGCCCTTGTATTTCTAGATTTTCCCCCCAGCTGCCATTGCTTTTATTGGAGGCAGATATAGTATTATCGATACTAAACAATAAGTAAATAAGAAAACTGTAAGTCAAGGGAACTTCCCTTTTCTCTCTTTGCTTAATATAAAAAGTCTCTTTAGTCATTCATAGCAGTTAATGGTGCAATAGATTCCAGATAAGAAAATGACACAAGCTAATGTATGAACTGTAATAACCTTATCGGATACTATTATACCAGTCACAAATAAAACCGCTAATAAGTGCATACCCTTCACTGTTTACTGACCACAGCGCCACACATTTAGTAGTGGCTGCATCTGGTACTGCAGCTCTATCACCACCTGAATTATGCTAATTCAATGCTAATACACTATCATTGCTCATGGCAAGGGGTTAAAAAATATAGATTTTTCTTTCAAATCAACTGGTGTCAGAAAATTATACAGATTTGTAATTTACTACTATTTAAAAATCTTCCCATACTTATCAGCTGCTGTATGTCCTGCAAGAAGTGGTGTATCAGACACAGCCTTCTCTGCATGAAGATCACTGTAAACCACCATGAGGCTATGGTAAGAAGAGGCTTTTGCTGTTTCCTTGTTTACAGTACCTGCAAACCACCACTAGGGGTGCTAGAGGCAACCAGAAGGCTGTCAGGGCAGAATACCAGCTGGAGAGCCACAAATTACTGATCACTTCTCTGTTGCAGTATAAAGTAAAGCGGGAGGTTCGGAATTTTGTGTCTTAAAGGGATTGCTCTGACCCCTATGGATATTTGCAAAATTGGAGACAGTATACACAATAAAAAATATATATATACTCACGTTGCTTGAAGACATCTAGAGCCCTTTTAAGTGTGCTGCGGGAGAGGAATTAAAGAGGAGTTACTAGGAGTTGCCTCTCTTCTAAAATCAGAAGCTTGACTCAGTCAGCTGCAGGGAGACCTACAACACTCTGATATGCATGGTCTATCCTAAGGCTGTGTTCACACATGGTATTTGATGCATGTTTGAATAGCACAAATTTGCGATATTTTGACGCAAATTGCACAATTCACAGTAAATTATCACTGTTTCTGCGAAAATTGTGGGAAAATATAGCTATTTTTCCTGCGAAATAGCGCTAATTAAAAACACATTAAAGGGGTATTCCACTCAAGCATAACTTTTATAATATTTTGCTGCCCATAGTGAGACTAATAATTCCTTCCATACTTGTTATTATCAATCCAGTCTCCTTCCCCAGTTCTGAGCTTCTGTTTTCTGCTAAAGACACAAAAATCTGTGTGTGAGCTTTTCTCTGTCTCTCCCCCCCCCCCCCCCCCCTCTTCTGAGACAGATAGTATAAACAAGTCCCTGGCAGGCTTTATCTGCAACTTTGTAGCCTCTTTGTAATGCTGGGAGGGTTAATCACAGTGAGTTCATAAGCAACTTGACTTCAGAATAACTCTCCCAGTATTACAAAGAAGCTACAATGTTGCAGATACAGCCTACCAGGGACTTGTTTACATCAGCTGTCTTAGAAGGGAGGGGGAGACAGAGAGGAAGGCTCACGTGCAGACATTTGTGTCTTCAGCAAAAAGCAGCAGCTTAGAACTGGGGGAAGGAGACTAAATAGAAAATAACAAGGATGGAAGGAATTGTTAGTCTCACCATGGGCAGAAACATATCGGAAGTTATGTTTGAGTGGAATACCCCTTTAAATGCTATGTGTGAACATGGCCTAAGGAATGTAATTAATATAAACAGGCTGTAAAATCCCTTTAAGTAACTACTTAACATAATCTTTATACACAGTACAGCAATGATTATATCTGACACATTTCATGACAGATAAAATGGGCAAGACACAAGGAAACACAGGGAAGAAAAACACAGGGGAATTTCCCTTGCAGTTTACATCCACTTATATCTGCCAAAGTACTGTGCCTCCTCTATAATATCCGACAGGGGACCTGGCATCAGGTGTTCAATTCCTCTGCAGCACCACCTCTGGTGAACTGGAGCATTACATGAAGCCCAATAAAATAAATGGAGTGTCCATGTAATACGTGGACATGCTGGGTCCTCCAAAGAGAGAGACACTCTTTGTATTCAATCTTTGTTGCCTAACTGGGCTCTGAAGTACAGTAAGTACTGCAATGGGCTCAACACCATCTTAGACACAGATGAGGAAAGATTCTTATACAGTATGATCAGCTAAGCACTCACTTCACTTCTGTTTGGCCACAGGGTTTCTTCTTAGTTAAATTAACCAGATCTTTCCCGTATTTCTCTTCTATTGCTGCCCTGTGAAATGGAAATATTAACATTATTTTTTTTTTTTTGTCTTTATCTGAAATTTATCTACTTATCTATATGTCGATCCCTAGAATAGAAGCCATATAATTACATACTAAATCAATACCTGTCTGCACGTATATACAGTTATTACATATATCCCGTATACAATTCACAATGTGGTGGGTGTGCGGGGGACAACTTCCCTCCAAGTCACAGTTAATGTGATTCTTAAAGGGAACCTGTCACCAAGACAATGCTATCTTATCTATCACCATCATGTTATAGAGCAGGAGGAGCTGAGCTGATTGATATATAGATATCTTTGTTGGAAAAGATTCAGTATAACTGTCAGGAACTCACCTGACCTGGCTCCTGCGGCGTCTTCCCCGGCCTCTGCTCCGGCGGCCGGCTCGAGAACGCGCCGGAGCTCCGCCCGCCGGAGCAGAGTGACGTCACGGAGACCCGACGGCGTCCCTAGTAACCGGGGACGCCGCGGTCTCACGTGACAGTCAGTCAGCTGACCGGTCAGCGCAGCTGATGCGGCTCGTGCGGGCTGAGTGGCAGATCGCTCTGCCACTTGGTCTGCAGCACCGCGGCTGCAGTGATTGCTGGATCAGGAGACCGGACCAATCAGTGTCTGGTCCGGGCTCCTGGTCCAGTATAAAGTAATGTGAAAGCCAGCTGGTATTTGCTGGCTATTAGTTCTTCTAGTCCCAGCTCCCCTGCTCCGTCCCAGCGTTCCCTGCCCTATATCCTATTCTGCCTGTCTTCTCGTGTTCTTGACCCTCCGCCTGACCTGTGACTATTCTTTGCTTGCCGATTCTGTACTGCGTTGCCCGTGTGGTTTGACCTGGCTTGTTGACTTCTCTTTATTGTGTTTGTCCGTCCGTCGTGTTTTGTGTTCCACGTATTCAGTACAGGGAACGTCTTCATGGTTGTCCGCGACCGCCTAGGGTCGACTGAGGCAATTAGGCAGGGACAGTGGGTGGGATTAGATCAGGGCCCACTGTCTGGTTGTGTTTGCCGTTGCTGACAATAACTTGTAACTTGATTAAAATCCCTGCTTATTCTATGATAAGGAGTCCAGTGGGCGGTGTCACAATGGACTGGACTCTTTAACATGGGAACATCAGAGATTTGAATCAATAAATTACAAGTTATACTGAATCTTTTCCTATAAATTTATATATCAATCAGCTCAGCTCCTCCTGCTCTATAACATGATGATGATAGTTTACATAGCATTATCATGGTGACTGGTTCCCCTTAAAGGGGTAGTGCGGCGTTTAACATTTATTCACTTAAATAACACACATTACAAAGTTATACAACTGTGTAATGTGTGTTATTTAAGTGAATGGCCCCCTTCCCCGTATTCCCCCCCACCCCAATCACGGCTGAGCAGCTGATGACGCGGCAGAGGAGGGACGACATGAGGGACGACTGGAGCGCTCCGGCCGGCCTCCCAAAGATGACGTTGTATACCTAAGATGGCGGCCGAGGTAGACAGCAATTGAATAAGTATACCGCACCACACTTCCGGGGTGGGGGAGAACACGGGGAAGGGGGCCATCCACTTAAATAACACAAATTACAAAGTTGTATAACTTTGTGATGTGTGTTATTTAGTGAATAAATGTTAAATGCCGCACTACCCCTTTAACGTATCTGTAAATCTCTTAATTTACCAAAACTGACCACTAGGTGTCTCACTTCTCTGTCATCTGCTGTTCACTACTTGCTCCCAGAAGATTTCTGTCTCTGTTCCTCAAAGTAAAATCAAGGCTTTCTAATCACTGACCACCCATATATCATCGGGGAGCCGTCCCTTGTGTAAATACCAGTCTGCCTACTACTCCATGTCCACAGTGCTGCAGTACCCCTTTAGACTGTCGGCAGCAGCATTAGTAGCAGCTTGGTGCATAGTTTAACCCTTTCCTTGCTGTGATCCTGCTGTTCTGCCTTTCTATTCACATAGCATCTTCCAAACCCAGTGTGTCACTAACCCCTTCTCCCACAATAGGCTATCTATAGTAGTGTACTGTGTAAATGATCAGCTCAGCAGCCTACTCAGTACAGTGCGTTTTCTCCAGCACTATAGCATGGCATTGCAGAGAGGAGTATGTGCTGTGCACCATGGAGAAGAATCTCTAGGGCTCAATACCAGAAATGAAACCCCTAAAATCACCACTCTGAAGGGTTAATCTAACTAGGCAGGTTTTTTAAAAAAACAAAAACCTTTTAAAACAACAGATCCTCCTTAAAGACAGGAATTACATAGAGAATTGAGCTTGTGCCTTGACACTATACCAATACGCCCCCCTGTGGACAGAAATAGAGTGCGCTACAGAGGCGTTCTTTCTGGCATCAGAGTATCATATGTCCTAAACACTGTAGTCCAGAATGTTGGCACACTATATATATATATATATATATATATATATATATATACTGTATATTTAGCTGAAAAGAACAATCAATACTTGCCTGCCCTGGTCTCCCACTGCTCATCTTTTTCCCCTGCTTCTAAGATGCGATGTTGAACAGGACCTGCCTGCTCAGCCAATCACTGGCCACAGTGGTGCCCTGTCATAGCCAATGGGCAGGTCCTGCTCTCACTGCAGGAAGAAAAGATAAGTGGCAAGGGACAATAATGGGAGCTGCGACCGAACAGCAGTGGCGTAGCTACCATGAAGGCAGGGAAGGCGACTGCTATGGGGCCCCTGCATTAAGGGGGCCCGAGAAAGCCTGCTCTGCCTTCATGGTAGGTACTGTATGCCACTGACAGCCGACCACTGTACCCCGCTCCCCCAGGGGTCCAGAGAGGAAGAGCGCCCCGCCACTGCACTGTTCAGCCCCCTCACTGTAGTGCGGGGTGAGCAGGCTGAACATCAAAAGGAGCAGGTCCTGCAAGGCACAGGAGAGGGATGAAGGACCTTATGATCACATGACCCAAAGGTCCTAAATACTTCTATGTGAAGATCAGCCCGGACTACAGGAGGAGGAGGGGGGAAGCCTGGGAGCTGTAAGTGCTGTGTATGTGTGTCAGTGAGTGTACATATTGTAACGCCTGGAGTAGTGGATCCACTGGACCGTCACTAGCGATAGCACTAACCTCACCAGGTAGCGGAGTCTAAGGGGCCGCTGGTTTTCACCAGAGCCCGCCGCAAGGCAGGATGGACTTGCTGCGGCAGGCGACCCCCAGGTCGCTACCCCTGGCTTGGTTGCTAGTGACGGCAGGCGAGGCGTGGCAGGAGCAGTAGGCAGGAGATGTGCAGGCAGAGGTCTGTAGACGTGATCGCAGGTGGCGGACAGGACTCAGGAACAATGGGAAGGCAGCGGGCAAGGACTAGGGACAAGGACTGCGGACAGGAACAAGGGACAAGGACTATGGTCAGGAACAACAGGGAGCTGGGCCAAACGCTATGGGAAGCATGTAGAGGCTCCAACCCCTGTAGTGGGGCAGGGCTGGAATTTATAGGAAGTGATTAGTGCAACTTCCAATTAGGGGCGGACTGGCCCTTTAAATCTGAGACAGCCGGCGCGCGCGCGCCCTAGGAGGCGGGGACGCACTCGCCGGCCGGCACAGCGGGTGACAGGAGCGGGGTGAGGTGAGGCGCCCCCAGGGGCCGAACTAGTAGCAGCGCCGGGTCCCTGCACATGGACCCCGGCAGCTGCATGGAGAGGTTGCGGCGGCGGCCGTGACACATATGTATCTATGGGTGTATATGTTAGTAGGTGTATGTATCTGTGGCGCTATATATATATATATATATATATATATAGTCTGTAACACTGGTGTATATGTGTGTTTGTGTATGTCAGTAGTGTCTCAAGTGACAGGTTTGCCCCCAAAGATGTTCTGCAGCAGCTTCTATTAATGCTGGGCTTTAATAAAAGAACCCACCATTAAAGGTGTAGTGCGGCGGTAAAGAATTATTCACAGAATAGCACACATTACAAAGTTATACAACTTTGTAATGTATGTTATGTCTGTGAATGGCCCCCTTCCCCGTGTCCCACCACCCCCACCCGTGTACCCGGAAGTGTGGTGCGCTATACATACCTGTCACGTGCCGACTCGTCTCCGATCTTCAGTCATTGAAGTCATCTTCGGACGGCCGGGCCGAATCCCTCCGACCGTCCTGAGTGCTGGCCACCGTCTGCCGTGTCATCGGCATAACTGTGCTCAGCCAATCGCGGCTGAGCAGCCGATGACGCGGCAGAGGCGGGCCGGCACTCAGGACGGTCGGAGAGATTCGGCCCGGCCGTCCGAAGATGACTTCAATGACTGAAGATCGGAGACGAGTCGGCACGTGACAGGTGAGTATAGCGCACCACACTTCCGGGTACACGGGTGGGGGTGGTGGGACACGGGGAAGGGGGCCATTCACAGACATAACATACATATAACTTTGTAATGTGTGTTATTCTGTGAATAATTCTTTACCGCTGCACTACCCCTTTAATATCTGCTGCATTTTCTTTTATTTCTGGTTGAGTATTTCTTATTACACTGAGATGATTTCCCTGTGTACAGTCTACTCATGGTGTATACATCTGTACTAGTGTAATCACATTACAGCGTATATATGGGTGTATGTCAGTGGCGTATCTGTATATATGTTAAAGGGGTAGTGCGGCGATAAAAAATTATTCACTAAATAAAACACATTACAAAGCTATACAACTTTGTAATGTATGTTATGTTAGTGAATGGCCCCCTTCCCCGTGTTTCCCCCCACCCACGCTAGACCCGGAAGTGTAGTGCTCTATACTCACCTGCTTCGTGTCGACCCCAGCCGCCATCTTGTGACAATGATATCATCTTCGGGCGGGCGGCACGAGGGACGGTCGGAGCGGTTCGGACGGCCGCCTGAAGGTGACATCATTATTACAAGATGGCAGACGGGGCTTGACACGAATCAGGCGAGTATAGAGCACTACACTTCCGGGGTTGGGGGAAACACGGGGAAGGGGGCCATTCACTAACATAACATACATTACAGAGTTGTATAACTTTGTAATGTGTGTTATTTAGTGAATAGTTGCTTACCGCTGCACTGCCCCTTTAATGGTGCCTCAGTGTGTATATATGTGCGTCATTGTCTGTGTTTGGCGGAGGGTGGGGGGTAGGGGAGCGTACATGATTCATGGGGCCCCGTACAGTTTTTTGCTATGGGGCCCCATGAATCCTAGCTACGCCCCTGCCAAACAGTGTAGGTAAGTATCCTCATGGACAGGTAGTCAGAGCGAGTGGGGAGAAGCACAGGACTGTGTGCTTCACTCCCAGACTTGCGGCAATCTCCATTCAGTTGTAGGAGGCTCATAATGGAGCCTGTCTTCTGCAACTCAGTTAATGTTGTGGGTAGGAAGGTACCCTGTATACACCAATGGGTAATCTTCCCAAAAGGGTGGAAGCTGTTATATCTGCAAAGGAGGGAGGGGTGCAAATCCATATTGGCACCTAGGGATTTAGGATGAGACATCCTATAGGCTTGTGTAGGAGTGAATACGGTGTATATGTAAACCTGTCAGTACTTAGAATGAATGGCACACTCACCTTTCCTTTAGGAAATCTTCAAACTCCTTGCAGTTCTTCCTGCCATCATTCATGTGCTGGAGGAGGGTGTCATAGCCCTGGGTACTGGTGATGTCTGTACTCTGCAAAGAACAGAACAATTAGATCAGAGACATTGTAAGAGCCCAGATCTGCCCTGCGGAGTATCACTATAGTCCATGTCGGGATGGGCAGACGTCGGGTGGATCCAATCTACATAACAAAGTCAGATCAAGCTAAGGGCCCTTTTACACAGAAAGATTATCTGACAGATTATCTGCCAAAGATTTGAAGCCAAAGCCAGGACTGGATTTGAAAAGAGGAGAAATCTCAGGCTTTCCTTGATGACCTGATCTCTGTTTATAGTCTGTTCCTGGTTTTGGCTTCAAATCTTTGGTAGATAATCTGTCAGATAATCTTTCTGTGTAAAAGGGCCCTAACATCTAAATTGAATAGAGACGGAAATGTCACTTCAATGAGCAAGATGATATGAAATGCAAAGTCAGTGTATTTAAAGTTAGGTTAAAGGGGAACTCCATTTGGTTAAAGGGGAACTCCAGAGAGTAATAGTAGAGAGATAGTAATCACTGCTCATTCTGCAGAGGCTTCTGCATACACCGCACTACTGACAACCATAAGAATATACAGTACAGGGAGGGGGGTCAGTAGAGCTGTGTCAGCAGCAGCAGGGATAAGGGCTTGAGCAGCCCTGCAGTTCCTTACACAAGCAGAGAGGCCTGTGTCACCAATCCTACCACCAAACATATAATAGTAGATAAATACAAAATTATACATTTATTTTGTGAGGTTATATTTCAAAGTATATAGTATAGGGGCACTGTGGCCAGATTAAAGGGATACTCCAGAGAAAAACGAAACATTATTTTAAAATCAACTGAAAAAGCTATACAGATTTGTAAATTACTTCTATTTAAAACAAACAAACAAAAAAACAAATCCTTATACTACTTATCAGCTGCTGTATGTCCTAGAGAAAATGCTGTAGTCTTTCCAGTCTGACACAATGCTCTCAGCTGCCACCTCTGTCCATGTCAGGAACTGTCCAGAGCAGTAGCAAATCCCCATAGAAAATCTCTCCTGCTCTGGCCAGTTCCTGACATGGACAGAGATGGCAGCAGAGAGCACTGTGTCAGACTGGAAAGAATCCACCACTTCCTGCCAAGCATACAGCAGCTGATAAGTACTAGAAGGCTTGAATTTTTAAATAGAAGTAATTTACAAATCTGCATAACTTTGTGAAACCAGTTGATTAGGAAAAATATAAAATTCAAGAATGCCCCTTTAATTATGAGGGCACTGTGGTTGGCACTGTTTTAAGCTTCTGAAGGGGTTATCCAGCGCTACAAAAACATGGCCACTTTTCCCCCTGCTGTTGTCTCCAGTTCAGGTGCGGTTTGCAATTAAGCTCCATTTACTTCAATGGAACTGAGTTTCAAAACCCCACCCAATCCCGGAGACAACTGTAGGGGAAAGGTGGCCATGTTTTTGTAGCGCTGGATAACTCCTTTAATATGTTATGGGGTAATGTGGCTGACTATTATGGGGCCGACTATCATCGGGCAATGTGGCTGACTATTATGGGACAGTGTGGCTGACTATTATGGGACAATGTGGCTGACTATTATGGGACAATGTGGCTGACTATTATGGGGCAATGGGGCTGACTATTATGGGGCAATGGGGCTGACTATAATGGGGCTGACTATTATGGGGCAATGGGGCTGACTATTATGGGACAATGTGGCTGACTATAATGGGGCTGACTATTATGGGGCAATGGGGCTGACTATTATGGGGCGATGTGGCTGACTATTATGGGGCAATGGGGCTGACTATTATGGGGTAATGGGGCTGACTATTATGGGGCAATTGGGCTGACTATTATGGGGCAATGGGGCTGATTATTATGGGGCAATGTGGCTGACTATTATGGGGCAATGTGGCTGACTATTTATTATAAGACAATGTGGCTGACTATTATGGGACAATGGGGCTGACTATTATGGGACAGTCTGGCTGACTATTATAGGGCAATGGGGCTGACTATTATGGGGCAATGTGGCTGACTATTATAGGACAATGGGGCTGACTATTATGGGGCAATGTGGCTGACTATTATAGGACAATGGGGCTGACTATTATGGGACAGTCTGGCTGACTATTATGGGGCAATGGGGCTGACTATTATGGGGTAATGTGGCTGACTATTATGGGGCAATGTGGCTGACTATGATGGGGCACCTGAGTGACACTATTATCAGCTTCTAGGCTTCATTTATTGTGTCTATATTTTATGGGGGTGCCATGGTCGCCCTCTATATACAACTCTATATACTCTGACACAACTGTAGATAGTGACAGATGAAGTGTAACCCAGAAGTGAAGCATTACGTGATCAGGAGTCAGGTTTATAGTATATCGGTGACTCATTAAAATATCATTCAAAACATTGCCGGCAAAACATAAGCATGGCAGGGGAATTGCCCTATAGCCCGGGGACAGGTCCACCCAGTGCTGGTTAGGCCAGTTTCATGTGTGTTCAGTCACTTACATGAGCAGTCACAGGAACTCCGGCTGCCATGTTAATGGCCCAGGATCCTTTTTTTTCTATTAATACTTCCTTGTTCCATTAACAAAAAGTTTAAACTATTTATATTGAATTTCCTTCCATGGCTGATGAGTCAGGATGGAGAACTGGAAGCTCTGAGGGTGGGAGCGACTCTGGGTGTTGGGGGAGGGGGGGGGGGGAATCAGTACAGCTTATTTTTTGTGAAGGTAACAATGTTTCTCCAGACAACCCACTTACAGGAGTTGCCACTACTATGCAGAGGGGAGCAAAGGGAAGGATATTTGCTTGAGCTTCTAGGCCATCATCCAAGCTTAGTATTTGCCGAATTTGATACTAGAATAAATAGGAAAGAGACGTGTGTACCCTCCTCCCTATTGCCAATAGCCTTATTGCCAACTAAATAATAAATATACTATACTCACCTCCTCCAGTCGCCACATCAATACTGATCTGTGTGCGTTGCAGGTTCTGTGTTCTTCTGCCTGCTCAGCCAATCAGTGAGTGAGGCGGAACAGCACTGCAGCCGATGATTGGCTGAGCAGGCAGGTCCTGTGGGGTTGGTGCTATGCAGAAACCAGAAAGAGACCAGCTGAGGACAGAGAGCATTGGCACTGCAACTGCAGGGGACTGGAGGAGGTGAGTATAGCATATTTATTATTTTGACATTACCCCCAACCATGAAGCAAATCTTTTTCCTTGGACAACCCGAATATGATTTTCAGTTGGATTTACTAGACACCAATTAATGACAACTTATATAACCCCACTCCTTAGCAATCTGCTTCCATCTATACATAGTTTACATCCGAAACGGTGCCACAGCTCTTCACAGGTTGGGTGTGGTATTGCTGCTCGTAATTGCATCCACTTTAATAAAGCTTAGCAGCACTGACAGACATAGGTGAGTATGGCGCTGTTTCTGGAAGAAAGCAGCCAAGTATTTTCATATACTGGACAATCTATTTATTAACATGAACTGAGGGAAACATAGGGATTCATGGTGCTGCCAGTTTGGGTTTAACCTGTAGTCAGCTGTAATACCACCACTATAAGCTGCTTGAGTGCAATGTAGCCATAAGGTCCCATTAACCCATGCACACTATATGGATAAAAGTAATAGGACACCTACAGGAACATCTCATTCTAAATCCAAATACGTTACTATGGAGTCTCTCCTCCTTTGCAGGTATAATGGCTTCCACACTTCAGGGAAGAATTTTCTACAAAATTTTATAGGTGTCTGTGATCACTTTTACTCAACTGGTGTCAGAAAGTTATATAGATTTTAATTTACTTCTATTTAAAGGTCTTCCGGTACCTATCAGCTGCTGTATGTCCTGCAGGAAGTGTTGTATTCTTTCCAGTCTGACACACTGCTCTCTGCTGCCACCTCTGTCCATGTCAGGAACTGTCCAGAGCAGGAGAGGTTTTCTATGGGGATTTTCTCCTGCTCTGGACAGTTCCTGACATGGACAGAGGTGGCAGCAGAGAGCACTGTGTCTGACTGGAAAGAATATGCCACTTCCTGCAGGACATACAGCAGCTGATAAATACTGTAAGACTGGAGATTTTAACTTTCTAAAACCAGTTGATTTGAATGAAAACAAATTCGCCAAAAGTAATGGCCGTCTGTGCTCTGTACCCCACCCTGTGACTCTCGTGCTGTGGAGCCGTTGCTTGGGGAATACTGATATAATACAAGGATGTCCCAGGTCCTCCAGAACGGGTCCCAACCCTAATATAACACATAGACAGGGTTCACGCCGGAGCTGTATACCGCGTTGACCTATGACCATGAAGCCCTCCAGTCACAGAGCCGTCACCTTTAGAATAGTTGGAGCAGTTCCTGGTTATACAGCAGAGACGTTTCCTCCTGTAGCTTCCTCGTATTTTACATGCCGTGCTTTATGACTTACAGGCTTTGAACACTTCATCCCAGGTACTGGAGAGTGGTGTATAGATATTGTGAGCGGTATACGGAAGACAGATAAACTTACTCCTGCTGGAGGCTATATGGGAGACGTGTGACTACTTAGCCCAGAAGGAGCAGAGTATATGACTAGTTATCCTGAGACTTTGGGGGAGATTTATCAAACATGGTGTAAAGTGAAACTGGCTCAGTTGCCCCTAGCAACCAATCAGATTCCACCTCTCATTCCTCACAGTCTCTTTGGAAAATGGAAGGTGGAATCTGATTGGTTGCTAGGGGCAACTGGGCCAGTTTTACTTTACACCATGTTTGATAAATCTCTCCTTTTGTATTCAAAGCTACGGTGACCGGAAAAGACGGGTGCCGTACACGTTACAAAAAAAAGTACAGCGGTGCCGGTCTGTAGATGTAAAGATGTACCTGCTGGAACATTCACTTTAAATTCCCAAATAATGCTGCCATATGGTGCTTAAAGGGGTACTCTAGTGATTTTTTTTCACTAACAAATCAACTGGTTTCAGAAAGTTATGTAGATTTGTAAATTTCTATTCTAAAATGTCAAGTCTTCCAGTGCTTATCAGCTGCTGCATGTCCTACATGCAGTGGTGTATTCTTTCCAGTCAGACACAGTGCTCTCTGCTGCCACCTCTGCCCATGTCAAGAACTGTCCAGAGCAGCAGCAATTCCCCATAGAAAACCTCTCCTGCTCTCCAGACTGGTGCCAGGTACTGCAGGGGGGCAGCATCAGAGGCAGTGGCAGACACCACAATTGTGTACTTCATGGCATCTGTGGGGGAAAAAAACAATCACAATGAGTTTGGTACTGGTAAGCCAAGGGCAGAATTTTCAAATCAACTGGTGTCAGACATTACTTCTATTTAAAGATCTCCAGTCTTCCAGTACTTCGTTGCTGTATTCTTTCTATTCTGTCAGTGCTCTCTGCTGCCACCTGTGTCCATGTCAGGAACTGTCCAAAGCAGTAGCAAATCCCCATAGAAAACCTCTACAGCTCTGGACAGTTCCTGACATGGACAGAGGTGGCAGCAGAGAGCGCTGAGTCAGACTGGAAAGAATACACCACTTCCTGCAGGACATACAGCAGCTGATAAGTATGGGAAAACTTGAGATTTTTAAATAGAAGTAAGTTACAAATCTCTGTAATTTTCTGAAACTAGTTGATGTGAAAGAAAAAAGAAAATCGCTGGAGTACCCTTTAAGAATACTGGGGATTTGGGGTTGAGGTTTGATCTACAATGATAAAGTCACAAGTTCACAAGTCACAAGATCACAATATATTTCAGAAAGGTGGACCCCATGCTATTAGCTGATTTTTCCACCCCCTAAAGCCAGGATAGTCGGGGTTCTCTTACAAGTGATGAAAGGAATCAACAGATGTCTTGTGCGTCAGCTGATATAGTATGGAAGAATTCGGGGACTTTATGGTGATTTGGACATCTATGTGATATATTATTCCATAGCATTTCTCAGAATTCTTCAATGACAACTAATGGGATGGAGGAACAGAGACTGTAGAGCAGGAACTGGGCGCTGCGGTTTACAAGAAGGCTTGCTTATAATACTGACCAGAGTAATACCAGGTAAGACAGAGCCAGATGACCTCCTCAGTCAATCCACTGATCTGACTGGACCAGCTTAAAGGGGTACTCTGGAGGGGGGGGATTGTTTTCAAATCAACTGGTGTCAGAAAGTTATTCTGATTTGTAAATTACTTCTCAATTCTTCCAGTACTTATCAGCTGCTGTATGTCCTGCAGGATGTGGTATATTATTTCCAGTCTGACACAGTGCTCTCTGCTGCCACCTCTGTCCATGTCAGCAACTGTCCAGAGCAGTAGCAAATCCCCATAGAAAACCTCTCCTGCTCTGGAAAGTTCCTGACATGGACAGAGGTGGCAACAGAAAGCACTGTTAAAGACTGGAAAAAAATACACCACTTCCTGCAGGACATACGGAAGCTGGTAAGTACTGGAAGACTAGAGATTTTTTTTTTTAAGTCTTTTACAAATCTGTAGATTTCTGACACCAGTTGACTTGCAAAAATGTATTTTATTTTTAATTTTTTTACCAGAGAACCCCTTTAAGGGGGGGGGGTTCAGGTAAATCAGATTGATAGCCTTTCCATAGGACAGGTCAGGGCCGCTTTAACCAGAGGGCACATGGTGCACGTGCATCGGGCCCACTGGTTAAAGGGGCCCCCCCGAGCAGGCCGGCCGTTGCTATGTGCGACCAGTGCGGCCGCACAGGGCTGCGGCCACCAGCCTGTCAGGGGGGAGCGCCATGGATGAGTAATCTACTTACCCCTCCATGGCGCCCCCTGCAGGGCCCCCCCGGCGTTCGCCGCTGCCCCCGCCCGCTGCTGCTGCTGCGGCGCTTCTGCGCTGCAGCAGCAGCGACACTGACAGAGAGAGAGCCATTGGCTCCCTCCCTGTCAGTCACTCTTGTGGCCGCACTTCCTGCGGTCACAAGAGGCCGCACTCTCCCTCTAGCGCCCGACGTCACTGGAGCGTCGGCGCGAGGGTAAGGGGAGTGCAGCCTCTTGTGACCGCAGGAAGTGCGGCCACAAGAGGGAAGAGAAGAGGAACGCGTGGACCTAGGTGAGTAACAGTGTTTGTTTTTTTCAATGTTATATGGGAGGGGGAGCTATATACTATGGGGGAGCACAGGGGAGCTATATACTATGGGGGAGCACAGGGGAGCTATATACTATGGGGGAGCACAGGGGAGCTATATACTATGGGGGGGGGGCACAGGGTTCTATATACTATGGGGGGCACAGGGGGCTATATACTATGGGGGAGGACAGGGGGCTATATACTATGGGGGAGGACAGGGGGCTATATACTATGGGGGAGCACAGGGGGCTATATACTATGGGGGAGCACAGGGGGCTATATACTATGGGGGAGCACAGGGGAGCTATATACTATGGGGGAGCACAGGGGAGCTATATACTATGGGGGAGCACAGGGGAGCTATATACTATGGGGGAGCACAGGGGAGCTATATACTATGGGGGAGCACAGGGGGCTATATACTATTGGGGAGCACAGGGGAGCTATATACTATGGGGGAGGACAGGGGGCTATATACTATGGGGGAGCACAGGGGGCTATATACTATGGGGGAGCACAGGGGAGCTATATACTATGGGGGAGCACAGGGGGCTATATACTATGGGGGAGCACAGGGGGCTATATACTATGGGGGAGCACAGGGGGCTATATACTACTGGGGAGCACAGGGGGCTATATACTATGGGGGAGCACAGGGGGCTATATACTACTGGGGAGCACAGGGAGCTATATACAATGGGGGAGCACAGGGGGCTATATACTATGGGGGAGCACAGGGGAGCTATATACTATGGGGGAGCACAGGGGGCTATATACTATGGGGGAGCACAGGGGGCTATATACTATGGGGGAGCACAGGGGGCTATATACTACTGGGGAGCACAGGGGGCTATATACTACTGGGGAGCACAGGGGGCTATATACTACTGGGGAGCACAGGGGGCTATATACTATGGGGGAGCACAGGGGGCTATATACTATGGGGGAGCACAGGGGGCTATATACTATGGGGGGCACAGGGAGCTATATACTATGGGGGGCACAGGGGGCTATATACTATGGGGGAGCACAGGGGGCTATATACTACTGGGGAGCACAGGGGGCTATATACTACTGGGGAGCACAGGGAGCTATATACAATGGGGGAGCACAGGGGGCTATATACTATGGGGGAGCACAGGGGAGCTATATACTATAGGGGAGCTATATACTATGGGGGAGCACAGGGGACCTATATACTATGGGGGAGCACAGGGGGGCTATATACTATGGGGGAGCACAGGGGGCTATATACTATGGGGGAGCACAGGGGTCTATATACTATGGGGGAGCACAGAGGAGCTATATACTATGGGGGAGCACAGGGAAGCTATATACTATGGGGAAGCACAGGGGACTATATACTACTGGGGAGCACAGGGGTCTATATACTATGGGGAGCACAGGGAAGCTATATACTATGGGGGAGCACAGGGGAGCTATATACTACTGGGGAGCACAGGGGAGCTATATACTACTGGGGAGCACAGGGGAGCTATATACTACTGGGGAGCACAGGGGGCTATATACTACTGGGGAGCACAGGGGGCTATATACTATGGGGGAGCACAGGGGGCTATATACTATGGGGGAGCACAGGGGAGCTATATACTATTGGGGAGCACAGGGGGCTATATACTATTGGGGAGCACAGGGGAGCTATATACTATTGGGGAGCACAGGGAGCTATATACTATTGAGGAGCACAGGGGTCTATATACTATGGGGGAGAGCACAGGGGGGCTATATATTATGGAGAGCACAAGGGGGCTATATACTATTGTGGGAGAGCACAGGGGGCTATATACTATTGGTGGAGAGCACAGGGGGGCTATATACTATTGTGGGAGAGCACAGGGGGGCTATATACTATTGTGGGAGAGCACAGGGGTCTATATACTATGGGGGAGAGCACAGGGGGGCTATATATTATGGAGAGCACAGGGGGGCTATATACTATTGGGGGAGAGCACAGGGGGGCTATATACTATTGTGGGAGAGCATAGGGGTCTATATACTATTGGAGAGCACAGGGGGGCTATATACTATTGGGGGAGAGCACAGGGGGGCTATATACTATTGTGGGAGAGCACAGGGGGGCTATATACTATTGTGGGAGAGCACAGGGGGGGCTATATACTACTGGGGAGAGTGCACAGGGGGGCTATATACTAATGGGGGAGCGCACAGGAGGGCTGTATATGACTGGAGGAGCACATGAGGGGCTATATATAACAGGGACACCTTAAAACTATGGAGGCACAGAGGGGTGTAACTATGTAGGGGTACAGAGGGGTGTAACTACTGTATAGGGGTACAAGGGACCTAACTACTGGATGTGTTGGAGCCTAAAATATTTGTCTGGCAGATTCTGGAGAGAAGATTCACAGCCAGGAGAAGACTTCAAGGTGGCCCAGGCTGGATGGAGAGAAAAAGAAAAGGTGATAGACTCTGATCGGAGAAGACGCCCCCGGTGAGTCACTGGATGTAACTGCACTCTGTTATAGGGTTGTAGTGTTAGGGGTCATGATGTGGCGGTATTATGTAATGGTATCATTGGTGATATCTTCCTGTTTTGTTCAGTGCAGTTTTTATGTAATATGTAATCACTGTATGGTGGAAATAGTGTTATAAGGTAACTACTGTATGTATTGGGGCTCTTGATACAGTGTGGGGGCAAATTCAGTACATTATACAATGTGCCGAAAGGGAAGGGGGGGCCCACTCTTGAGGGCTGTGCACTGGGCCCACCAATGTATTAAAACGGCCCTGGGACAGGTCATCAGTCACTGAACAGCTGTGTGCTGACACCTGGCACCCCAGCCTATAAACTGTTCAGCCCTCACTCAACACATTTAAAGGGGTTCCCCAGTGCTACAAAAACATGGCCACTTTCTTCCAGAGACAGCACCGCTCTTGTCTCCAGTTCGGCTGCAGGTTTTGTAAGTCAGTTCCATTAAAGTGAATGTAGCTTAATTGCAAACCGCAATGGCCTGACCTGGAGACAAGAGCGGTGCTGTCTCTGGAAGAAAGTGGCCATATTTTTGTAGCACTAGTGGCCAGGCTCGGTCACCACATCTACACAGTGAATGGAGAACGCTATTCCCAGCCCGGTTTAAAGGGGTTATTCAGCGCTACAAAAACATGGCCACTTTTCCCCCTTTCTTGTCTCCAGTTCAGGTGTAGTTTGCAATTAAGCTCCATTTACTTCAATGGAACGGAGTTTGAAACCCACCCAGGGTGCAGACCATATAGGTGGGAAAGTGGCCATGTTTTTGTAGCACTGCATAACCCCTTTAACATGTAATGTGGCTGCCAAACAGCTGATCTGTGGTGGCGCCAGATAGATGGCCTGGCCGCAGGATATCTGTTTTGTCAGGGAAACCCCTTTAAGCAATGTCCATCAATATCAAACTTCAGGAAAACCCCTTTAAGCACAACCTCTTGGCCCGAGGAGAAAAAAATCCAGTTCACCATAAAATCAAACAGCTGCAAACAAATAATGGATTAATAACTAACTGCAAACTCCTATTTGTCTAATCTCCGACTCTCTGACATCCTGACACAGTCCATGAGGAAGTAGCTGGATCCAAATGCCATAAATATAAAATACTAGTAATTTCCATTAGTCTGACCACTGCTTGTAGAGCAGAGTGGTGGTCGGTGGTGTTAGACAATGAGCTGTCATGAATGAGGCAAGTTTGTTAAATGAATGTATTTCCAAAAATATTTATCTTAAAGGGGTTCTCTAGGTTTAGAAAAACATGGCCGCTTTCTTCCAGAAACAGCTTGACTCTTATTTCCAGTTTGGGGGTGGGGTTTTCAGCTTAGTTCCATTAAAGTGAATGGAGCTTAACTGCAATACCATACACAACCTGAGGAAAAGGGATGGTGCTGTTTTTGTAAGAATGCGGCTGTGCATTTTCGAATCCTGGACAACCCCTTTATGTTAAATCATAAATTTATATAGATTTGTAATTTACTTCTGTTTATAAATCTCAAAACTTCCAGTACTGATCAGCTGCTGTATGTCCTGCAGGAAGTCGTGTATTCGTTCCAATCTGAGGGTGGGTTTATACTGAGGAATTCTCGCGGAATTCCGCTGTCTGTCTGCGTGCACGGCCACGCGCCTTTCCGCCGGCTCCATAGACACCATTCTATGGGCCGGCGTATTCCGCTATCTGCTGAAAGATAGCGGATAGCGGAATACGCCGGCACATAGAATGATGTCTATGGAGTCGCCGGAAAGGCGTGCGGCCGTGCACGCAGACAGACAGCGGAATTCCGCTGAGTTTATCAGCGAGAATTCCGTAGTTTGAACCCACCCTGACACTGTGTTCTCTGTCCGTGTCAGGAACTGTGCAGAGCAGGAGAGGTTTTCTATGAGGATTTGCTACTGATCAGGACAGTTCTTGACATGGACAGAGGTGGCAGCAGAGAGCACAGTGTCAGACTGGAAAGAATACACCACTCTTCTGCAGGACATACAGCAGCTGATAAGTACTGGAAGACGTGATATTTTTAAATAGAAGTAAATTACAAATCTATATAACTTTCTGATACCAGTTAATCCCTAAGCTGTACATATGTGTGATATGTATGTCTGAGTAATGTTGTTTTTTTTTTTTTTTTATTCTGTTTGCTGTTTGTACTTTATTTAAATGACATACCTGGAGTTACTGGGAAATTACACAGCAGTTTGGAGTCAAAGACCATTGGCTCCCTTTACTGTATAGTGGCCAGGCCTTGTTGCCACAGCTACACAGTGAATGGAGAACGCTACTCCCGCCCTTTTTACCATGTAATCGGGCTGCCGAACAGATGATCTGTGGTGTCCCCTGGATAGGCCATCCTTTGCTTTACATGTGTTTGTGATTTGTATGTCTGAATCACCTCTTCCTCTGCTGCAAGCACGCCTCCTGCCTGCCCTTGGCTGTCACCCATTGGGCAGTAGGCGTGCTTGCACTGAATATTTTTCCACAAAACTTTATATCCGTCTGCTCTATAACATGATGCTGACAGATGGGACTGCATTGTTATGTTAACCTTTGGCTCACAAAGTCCACAAAGTTAAATATATACCAGTGAATTGACTGGCACTGGCAGGTCTATCAGGCCGTCTAAGTGAAGCTATAGCCTGCAGATACCCGAGAGGGCAAGATACTTTGTGCATACTGATGGTCACATCTCTCTCTCTCTCAATTTTTTTTTTCATTTATCACAACAAAAAATGTAAAGTATTTGGAACAATGTTTGCATTCTGTACAACCATGAGTCTGAGGACGTGTTTCCCAACATCTGATACATTGCCAGTATACTAGCTGCTGTACAAGGAACCTAAATCCTGTCAAAAGGGTGTGCAGGTCTGTAGCTGGAATTCTGATATCTTTGTAATTAAGAAAAACATATTGTTGTTTCTGCCCAAAAAAAAAAAAAAAAAACAGCGCCGCCCCTGTCTTCGGGTTGTGTGTGGTATTGCAGTTCAGCCCCATAGAATTTCATGGAGCTAATTTGCAATTTTAGACATGACCCATAGAAAGAGGGGGCACTGTTTGTAAATAGTAAGCAAATGTGTATTGCAAACCGTGCACGAACCCTTTGTTAGGTAATGGCGAATAAAGCAATTGCATATTTACATAGTCTGCTTACCCCATCCTCTCCGCATAGGCCCTTCTGTACTCTTTTACAATATATACACATATACTGTTGGAAACAAGTCATTGTCATTGTAGCTTCAAGTTATGGCTGCAGGACTGTGGAACGGTATAAGGTTATTAATGCTAATCCCTGCTCTTTTACATAAACAATGGACTCTGTGTGCAGTACAGAAGCAGCAGCACATACAGACTGAGGCTCTGTTCACACAGTGTGTTTCCGTCCGTCTTTTTGTAACCAAATCCAGGATTGGGTTTAAAATATCTTTCTATTATAATTTTGCCCTGTCAGTTCCAATCCTGATATTGGTTGAAAAATTACTGACAGAAATACTATTTGTGAACATAGAGGGAGATTTATCAAACATGGTGTAAAGTGAAACTGGCTCGGTCGCCCCTAGCAACCAATCAGATTCCACCTTTCATTCCTCACAGACTCTTTGGAAAATGAAAGGTAAAATCTGATTGGTTGCTAGGGGCAACTGAGCCAGTTCACTTTACACCATGTTTGATAAATCTCCCCCATAGCCTTAAAGGGAACCAACCCTTAAAGGGTTTTGGGTTGACCCATAAAATGCACACACACCATCACTACAGATCTAAACGAAGCAAAGTCGGCTGCCTGTCAGCACTGCTCCTCTACCGCCACTCCTCCCAGGATGTTGGGAAAAGCTGGATCCAATCCAGGGAAACTTCTCCCAGTTTTCCAGGATTGGATCCAGCCTTTCCCCAGCACCAGGGGTGGAGTATCAGGTAGCTGACTTGATGAGTGGAGCGCTGATCAAACAAATCAATCGCTTCATTTAGATGAGCGATTAGCTCATATCTAACCATCACTACTATTCCTACAGTGATATCTGTTTCATCCCAGCACAGCTGCATCATGAGTTTCATTAGAGTTAGGGCCCTATTACATGGGACGATTGTCATGCGAATTATCCTTATAACGTGCAAATTTAAACGATAATCGTTTTGTGTAAATGCAGGCAACAAACGACCAACAAGAAATCGTTCATTGTTTGTTTAGTGCTGACACCAAAATCATTCTAAATCGTACACTCTGTATCGTTAAAGATCAATTCGTCTAATAGGACCCTTCCTTAGTCAAGTGATCGTCAGCCTGACCAACAGAAAATCAGTGTTTAGGGTGCCATCAGACACATCAGATCCGCAGCGAATTTCACACTATGAATTCCCCGAAGCAAGCCGAAGCGGGAAGCAGGTGATGTATGCTCTGGCCAGCAGGGGGTTAACTTACATACTTGCAGCGGGATGTAAACCAATCAGTGACTGCAGCAGTGTCCCACCTCAGCCACTGATTGGCTGAGCAGGCATTTCTAAGTTGGGCTGTGATGTCACAGGTAGGGAGCTTCAAGAGCCTGGTGGGGACCATGACTAGTGACGCTGTGCTGGCACGCAGACGGGTAAGGAGGACTCTGTCTGGAGTCTGGATTTACGGATCTTTCAGTGTTAGATAGGAGCAGGAAGGAGGATGAGGTTACACAACAGCTCAGATAGTACACTGCAGGAGAGAAACCCTGGAGGACAGCTCACATAGTAGGCTGAAGAGAGAGAGGAGAGCAGATTCAGGGCAGTCTACAGGCGAGAAGCATATAGATCATGTTTTTTTGCAATAGCCTTTAATAACCTTTAAAGACTTGACATGAATATCAGCCATAGGCTGTGGTTGAACATATGCGTTCCGGCTAATGTTGAAACCACTCCCCTATTTCTGCCCCAATAGACATGTAATGTTTCCAGGAATATCACTTTCCACTGCTAGTGACCAGCCGTATCCAATCGCAGTAATTTTAGTAAACATTACCGATGCCGTGTAATGTCGAGAGCAATTTTTTAGGGATCAAGGGACCCTTATGTTACCTCACCAATAAGATATTAAAGGGGTATGCCTAACTTTAAACTATAAATTAACCACCCAGAGGATAGGGTATAACTAGCTGACTGGTGGGGTTCCAACTGCTAGGGTCCCTATTGATCATGAGAATGGAGAAACTTTGCCCCCCAAATAAATGGGGCCCAGTGCATGTGTGAGCAGAACTCAATTAAAGGGGTTGTTCACCAAAAAGTATTTCAAATCAACTGGTACTAGAAAGTGTAACAGATTTGTAATTTACCTCTATTTAAAAAAAAAAAATCTCCCAGTACTTATCAGCTGCTGTATGTCCGACAGGAAGTGGTGTATTCTTTCTAGTCTGGAGAGCAGGAGAGGTTTTCTATGGAGAATTGCTGCTGCTCTGGACAGTTCCTGACATAGACAGAGGTGGCAGCAGAGAGCACTGTGTCAGACTAGAGAGAATACACCCCTTCCTGTAGGACATACAGCAGCTGATAAGTACTGGAGTACTTGAGATTTTTTAATAGAAGTAAATTACAAATCTCTATTACAAACAGAGGCCATGCTGCCAGTGTGAACATAACCTTAATGAGCAATTCTTTACTTGGGTGACTGTATTGACTGTAGGTCTGTTTCTGCCTCACTTAGTGTCCTGTCTACCGTGTCTGAGCTGGATTGTGGCTTTGGTGTAAGGTGTACGGTATGTAGTATGTGACTAAGCACAAGCCACAGTGCAGCTACAGCTGATGGTTCAAAGGGTTTTTGTGGTTTATAAATTCTATTTTCAGCTTCTGAGTTCCTAGTGGGTTGTTTCATGTTCACGAACCTCAATAATAAAAAGAGAAGGGCAGCTATAAAGAGCGTCTAACTGGAGGACCCACTACATCTGTGCATGATAAACTGATTTCAATGGGAACTGTGTCATTCCACATTTGGCCTGTGGGGGTGCTGTAGAGAAATGGAACACCTTTTGCCAGATCCCTCTTCCCAGCAGCATGAAACCTTGTGATCGTCTTATGATCAGGGGGATCCTGATCGAAAAAAGAGATCGCCCGAATGAGACAATTGTGTTAAAGGGGTTCTCCGAGACTGTAAAAGATCTGAAAAACACATTTTCAGAAAACAAAAGCAAAGCAGAAATCATAAAATAATAACTTTAAAGGTTGGAGAATTTTGCATTACGCACATTTTATTGGCTGAAGACTGAAAGGCTCCTTTATACTAGAAAATAAGTCAAAGGTCAATGTCAACCAGAGGTCATCGCCGTCCATAAAACTGTCGGCAGGATCGGTAACCTGCGTGATGTAAACATTGCCCATAAAAAAATAATACAGTGCCCTCCTTACAGAAGAATACAATACATCGGGTCCTTCAGCTTTGTCCCAATTTCATAAAACAAGTATCACCGGTTTAATGGAGATCTGTCCTACGCGAGCGGCGGAAAGAGGAAGCTGAGCTGGAAGCTAACGTTTCGTCATATTAAGTTTTTGCATTTGTCAGTACAGTTGTGGCTTTATAAAAAAAAAAAAAAAAAAAAAAAAAAATCATATCATATCTGAGTTATAAGGCACAGGGCCACATGGCATCCACCCACAGCAATAAAGTACAATGGGTGGCGACAACCCCGATAGAAGGCCGTAGTGATAGAGGACTCAGCGACAGGGCACTTGTGCTTGATGGGACCCCCCCCCCCCCCCCCCCCCAAAAAAAAAAAAAAAAAAAATTCTTCCACATACAAGACACCAGTGTTGTAAATAGCACCTAGTAATTTGGGGGCCCCTTTTTGGATTTGGCCTAGGAAGTTCAGAGTGCACCATGTCGTGCAGATTTGTCGGTAATGTTGACCCCCCCCAATCAGATATATCAGTACAATATGCTAACCTATAACACATTCACCCAATATGGTGACACTATGTCAACACTGTCTGTCTGTGTCACTTTGGCACAGTATGGTTGTATTATTTGGGCACTATCAGGGAGTACTAGTTTATTAGTTGGGCACACACAGAGCGTATTATTAGAGCTATGTACAATGGTATTATTAAGGCACCATCTGGGGGTATTATTTGAGCAATGTAAATTGTTATTAATTGGGCACCATCTAGGGGGGTTATTGGAGCAATGTATAATGGTATTATTTGGGCACTATATGGGGGTTATTAGAGCAATGTAGAATGGTATTAATTGGGCACTATATGGGGGTTATTAGAGCAATGTCTAATTGTATTATTTGGGCACTTTTTGGCGGTAATATTAGCGCAATGTATAATGGTATTATTTGGGTACTATCTTGTGGTATTATTTCAGCAATGTATATTATTATTTGGGCACAATCTTGCGGTATTATTTCAGCAATGTATATTATTATTTGGGCACTATCTGGGTTGTTATTAGAGCAATGTATAATAGTATTATTTAGGCACTATCTTTCAATATTATTAGAACAATGTATAATGGTATTATTCGGACACTATCTGGGGGTATTAATAGAGTGATGTATAATGGTATTATTTGGGCACTGTCTGGGGGTATTATTTCAGCAATGTATAATGGTATTATTTAGGTACTATCTGGCCGAGTGTTCCTGTGCTCTCTCTATGGGTAGTGGTAAGCTCCAGTGAATGTGTTCTGGCCGCAGCCTAAATCTTTCTGAACAAAGGGGTCTTCCATGATTTTCCATCACGGCCGTCCCCTATTTCCACCAACATCATGTCGGTGGTTGTTTTAGATGACCCCGTACACTTTAGATTGATGGTCGAACAGTCTAAGGCAGGCATGTCCAAACTTTTTTCGAAGAGTGCCAAATTTGATGAAGTGAACATGTGCGAGGGCCGACCATTTTACATGCTACATGCTATATGCTTTATAACACAGGCAGATAATAGCAAGCTGGATACCTGGGGGGCCGTAAAAGTTCGGAACGCGGGCCGCAAATGGCCCTCCGGACGGACTTTGGACATGCCTGGTCTAAGGTATATGGGGACCTTTAGTCCTTTATTTCCATAATTAATACTATACTAGCCAGTGGGTCATGCCACCCTTCTCTCTAATCTGCAGGGGGCTCCACTAAGCTAAGGGGGCCTTCTTTACTTTATATATTTTTTTTCTACTTCATTTTTAAGATGAGTCAGGGATTTCGGAGGAGATTAAGTTCCTATTACGGTTGTGCTCAATCAAAACTACTTCCCTTGACGTTTTGGCAGAGAGGAAAAAAATTAAACTACTCCATATCAAGTCATTTATATTACAATAAGGAAGTCCTGGGCCCTCTGCAAACACTATACCAGGGTCATTCACCTTACTGCCGTCACATTAGCTGAAGCCCAACTCCCATCATGTCAGCGTACGATGGAGGTTGTAGTTTTGCAACAGCTGGAGAGCCATAAGTTGGGACACACTACATGTAGCTATTTGCAACATCATAGTGGATTCAGAGGACATTACCCTTGTTTTCTTTTCCCAATAGACTATTGACATCCAAGGTTCTGGGGTCCGGTTACAACTGCTACGCATCACCGCCCAGGATTCTGATTGCATTTTTTAGGAAATGTAATGTTCCACCCTGATAATTACATTAGCACATCAGCAAGTCACATTATGACCTTAGGGGGATACTGAATACTCCCCCTCTACAATGTGATGAGGATGTTATCATGGCATGGATACAAGTACTATTGTGTATTTTACAATTATAGGGGGCAATTTGGCAGATGAAAAATTGCAACATATGCACCATCTTCTTTACCATTACTAGGTCAGGTTCCTGTGACATGGCTACAATATAAAGCCTGCTACCTCTAGATAAGTTACTCACATAACTAAGCACCAAGGGCAGATTAACTTTACCATAGGCCCCGGGCTGTTCACCAAGCCTGGGACCCCCCACCCCACTATAACTATGGCAGCTCTAGCGTGTTGTTCATAGTACAGGATAGATAATGTCATGGCCTGATTTGTGCAAAATCAAGGTAAAAAAGCAGAGATTATTTACAAATCATGGCGGAAGTGTAGCCAGGGACAATACACCACTGAAAGTACAAGTCTGTTTGGGTGGCCATGGCCCCCAAGGAGCTCAGTGCCCCGTGCTACCGCCTGAAAAGGACCTATTATAATCCGCTACTGCTAAGCACCCTTATGCTACTAGTACCACTTTGATTTCCAACCTCCTACTGTTGCAAAACTACTTTCCCTGTCAAGATAATTTTAGGGAAATTATATTAGCACATCAGCAATAAACCTCATCACACATGGTGGCTTAGGGGGACACTACATATTCCCCCTCTTCCACTAAAGGACACAATGTGATGAGGAGGCTATCATGGCATAATGCATAATTACTATAGCGTTGCACACTTATGGGGATACAGTGGGGGATAAAAAAATTCAGCATATATACAAACCGATTGGTCCTGCGACATGTCCTATGCCACTACTACCAGTGTGTGACTTGCAAAACTACAACTCTCAGCATGTTTGGACTGCCAACAGCAATTTCCCACCATGTCATGGGGTCAATAGAATTTCATGGAAATTATATTAGCACATCAGCAATTCTTGCAATGATCATCACCCCATATGGTGGCTTTAGAAGTGTAGTGTGTATCCTCCCCCCCCCCCCCCCAAGCCGTTGGCTGTCCAGGCATGCTGGGAGTAGTAGTTTTGCAACAGCTGGAGAGTCACAATTTGGAGCTTACAGTACTACCACCTGTTCCTGTATTAACATCCTCACAGGCTACTAGAAAGTCCCAAGTAAACTCTCCCTGGGTTGCCTATGATGCCCACTAACTTGGCAGCAGGGAAAGGGAAGCTGGGGGCATCAGATGTGTTGCTTTTCTATGGCAGATGAGTCACTATACTTGGCATGTACATACGCCCAGGTAACAGCAAATAAGCAACATGCTGTCAATGAACAGCCAAACAGCCACTAACAGGTGAGCAGCTTATACAGGACGTGTACCACACAGAATAGAGAACTACAAAATCACTCACCCAGAAGTTTTCTTTAAAGAAGACGCTTCTCATTGTGAATCCGTCAAAAAAAAGAGCGAGAACTGCTGCAAACTTCACTGAGAAAGGGAAGCGTCTGTCTAATTCGAGTTTACTGTAGACTAGACTGAACACCCAGCCAAGAATAATGTAATAACTAGTTCCTCAAATGTCCTTCCCTCTGTCATGCCCTGCCCCTGCCAGGTCCAAAAAACCAAACCAGTTCAAAGTACTACAAACACTTGTACAACTATTGCTGAAGATACAGACAGCTATGCAGCGCCATCTGCTGGCCACAAAGAACATGGCAGCAGGTGAAATAGGGAAATGGTTGGACAGATGTGCTGGACCAATGAGGACAGGTTCTAATGCAGATTGCATTACATATTAAGTGTATGGCATTACATAGATTATTGCCTAGCCTGTAGATATCCCATAAGTGCTCAATAAGCGGCAGTCTACCATGAGAAAAAGGGGTTCTTGTAAATATGGTCACCTCTTCAGCAATAAATAATGGGGGATGTGGGACTTCTGCACAAGAACTCTGGATTCATTGTGGATTTGTATTGGAGTCAATGGGGAAAATCAGCAAGAAATGTGCAACCTAAATTGAGATGGATATGAAAAACGCAGCTCTCTGACGCCACCTGCTGGAGGTAGCTGGTAACCAGTGATTTAGCTATAGTAGTCGCAATGGTTGCAACTGTGACTGGGCCCATAAATAAGCAGTGGCCCAAAAGCCTCTTGCCATGTTAAAGTGGTAACTTCAGAAATGAATTTATTTTATTTTTTTTGCTTTAAAAAAGTTATTACTTTGTAATATAACTTTATAAAAAAAAAAAGTATGGTTTTTAACATACATACAATGTAATGTATACTTTAGTGGCAGCAGTAAAGGGTAACATGGCCCTCTCTGCTGCCACCAATGTTTGTGTCAGGAACTGCAGGACTCTATATACATATCAGGGTCCTGCTCTCCTGTGTTCTGTATATTCTTATATACAGCAGTGTTTCTCAACCTTTTCAAGCCGAGTACCCCCAAGGATGTGATCAATTATAAACATTGCCTTAGGGTCGATTCACACGTACATTTCGCAGCAAAATCCATTGCAATACTCTGTGCTGTTATGGCCTATGGCTCTGAATTCTCACAGAGGATTTTCATTCCACTGCAAGAATGTGGCCACTGCCTATTTAACTAGTTAGCTGCTGGGCCTTATGCTGCGTTTACACAAAACGATAATTGGCCCGATCGTATGATCAACGATGTCGGAGTAACGATTTTTTTGTATCACGATCAGAGTTTAGACGGTACGATATATCGTACAGAAATTCGTTTTGCGATCGCTTAAGCCTATCTCACACATTGGTTAAATCGGCGAACGACCGTTTACACGAAACGATCTGCGAACTTTTTGCCAACGATGATTTTAGAACATGTAAGATCAAAATGAACGATTTCTCGTTCGTCGTTTGATCTTTCGCAGTGTTTACACGTGCGATTATCGTTCGAATTCGATCGTTATCGTGCGAATTCGCACGAAAATCGTTCCGTATAAACGCAGCATTAGGGTTCATTTACACAGAAAGATTATCTGACAGATTATCTGCCAAAGATTTGAAGCCAAAGCCAGAAGCAGACTATAAACAGAGATCAGGTCATAAAGGAAAGCCTGAGATTTCTCCTCTTTTCAAATCCATTCTTGGCTTTGGCTTCAAATCTTTGGCAGATAATCTTTGTGTAAATGGACCCTTAAACAGATCATGCTTACCTGCCTGCACTTCCACCTTCTTTTCTGGCACCCGGATCACTGACAACCTGCTCATCCAATCAGTGGCTGATGTCCCCACGCGGCGGGTAGAGTCAGCGGTGGCATGCTGATGTCCCTGCTGGCCGGGGTGAAGCAGGGCGGCAGGTTGATGTCCCTGCTGGCCGGGGTGAAGCAGGGGGGCAGACTGATCTCCCTGCTGGCCGGGGTGAAGCTGGGCGGCAGGTTGATGTCCCTGCTGGCCGGGAAAAAAGCAGCAGGGGAAGGCTAATGTCCTCGGAAGGGACATCAACCTGACGCACTGCTTCACCCCGGCCAGCGGGACATCAGCATGCCACCGCCGCCGCTGACTCTACCCGCCGTGTGGGTCGCCTCTGTTCGTCCCAGAATCGCCCCTGCCTCAAGCCCCGGCATGACGCTGCTGCAGCCGCAGGGGGAGAGCATGCACCGGACGCTGCTGCCTCACCTCAGCGGTCACCCTGTGACTCTGTCCTTCCCCTAGCAGCATCACCAAGCCCCCCCCCCCCACCCCCCCACCCCCCCACAGAAGCTGGTGATGCTGCTAGGGGAACTAAGGTGATTGATGCCAGGACATTGCTGGGTGATAGCAGTGTCCCGGCACCAAAAACAAGTGTTTATTTTTCCCACCTCCCGGCGTACGCGTACCGCAGGTTAAGAAACACTGATATACAGCACATGGGGGTCACATGATAGAAACACATAGGGGAACTGGACCCTGCTCTGTATAGCATTGGTTGCAACAGAGTATAGCACAAGAATATATGTACATTATTTAAAAAAGGTATCGTTTTTAAAGTTTTATTACAAAGTGATATATCTTTATTAAAGCAATGCATTTTTAGTCTCTGGAGTACCCCTTTAAGGTTAACCTACTTCTGTCAGTCCTGCTAAAACTGGTTGAGGTAAGCTATAGATATTGGTTTTTCTAATCATAGCTATGGCCAGGCCCAGCTTTTACACTATGTCCCTGCTCTTCTTCTAGGGATTCTGGATTGGCTTATTAAATTCCCAGTCAGGTGACTCTCTGCTGCCACCAACATTCATTTCAGGAACTGCAGGGCTGCCCAAGCTCTGATTAAGATCTGCTGGGGACACACTACTGATACAGCCGCCCTATCTACTGTCTATTCTTATGTATTAGAGAAGGCTGGCTGTCAGTGTGTCCCCAGCAGCCACACAGGTAGTGATAGCAATGGAGGGCACAATATGGTCACCTGCTGCAGACGGACACTATATAAAACTGCTGTTGGGTTGCATCCTTGCTTTGGTTATTCTGGGCATTGTGTTAGCAGATGTGGTCAGATTCAGAGAGAGGAAGCCGGTGGTTTATAATAACTTTACATGCACTCCACTGCCAGAACACACAGCTCACATAGTATGGTCACACACTCATCTAGTGCTTTGTATCATATATACAACTGCTGTTAAAGGGGTTACTCAGAATTAGAGGAAAAAAAAGTTTATTTGAAAAAACAGCGCCAACCCTGTCCTCAGGTCGTGTATGGTATAACAGTTCAGCTCCATTCACTTCAATAGAACTGAGCTGCAATACAACACCCCATCTAAGGACAAAAGTGGCGCTGTTTCATGTTTTTCTAATTCTAGATAACCCCTTTAAATTAGAAAGTCACATGGAATATGTAATGTGCCACAATGAAGCAATAATAATAATGAAGCCGATCCAGGTGCAAATCCCTGGTACAACCACGACAGAAATTCAGTTTCAGCTGTAGACTTTTGCTGTGGATACTTTGAGAAATCCACATGGACACGAGTCACGGAGCCTGTGTGGAGTCTTTAGTATTTGCCAGTGTATACTACAACGTCATACTCCCGCAAAACTTTTTTTTTTTCTTCTTTTAAATCAACTGGTGTTGGAAAACAAGAATTACTAACCGGTAATGTCTTTTCTTTGAGCCCATGACGGCACCCCTGGAGAGGACCACCTCCTATTCCCATTGGACAGGAAACAGAACACTGGACCTTAAAAGAATCGCCTCCTCTCACCACACCAGTTCTTTGCAAGGATCCTAGGAGCGAATCTTTTTAACAAACACAACATAGCATACTAACTGTGTTATATAATATCTGCATATATCCATATGTATATATCTACCTCTATATACATCTTTATATATCTATATATATATATATATGCTTTTTTTTTTTTTTTTTTTTTTTTTTTTTTAAATAAAGTATATACATCTAAACATACATTAACTACGTCAAGGTATGTCATATCTCTTTCAAGGGCGGGTATTAGGCGGGGTGCCGTCATGGGCTCAAAGAAAAGACATTACCGGTTAGTAATTCTTGTTTTCTCTTCTCGCCCTATGACGGCACCCCTGGAGATTAGATTAGGAATTTCCCCCGCCTAGGGAGGGACCACTGCGTGCAGTACCCTTCTACCAAACGTCAAGTCCTCTGTTGACGATAGTTGTAATCTGTAATGTCTAAAGAAGGTGTGTGGAGTGCTCCAAGTAGCGGTCCTACAGATCTGCTCTAATGTGACTGATGCCCTCTCTGCCCAGGAAGTGGCTACTGCTCTGGTGGAGTGTGCCCCAAACCCTACGGGGATATCCTTTCCACTGGATCTATAGCATTCCCCTATGGCCTGTTTTACCCATCTAGCGATGGTTTGTGAGGTAGCTGCTTTACCCTTGTTCTTTCCCTGGAAGGATACTAAGAGATTATCAGTCTGTCTCCAATCCCTAGTGACCTCCAGATAGTGTAACAGAATACGCCTAACGTCCAATGTATGAAAGGCTGCCTCTCTATCGTTGGATGGATTAGTGCAAAATGAGGGAAGAACTACCTCCTGGGACCTGTGGAAATTGGATACCACCTTTGGGAGAAAGGCAGGGTCAGGAGATAAGATATTCTATCATCCCTAATTGTCATGTATGGAGGGTTGATGGAGAAGGCTCTGATCTCGCTAACCCTTCGGGCTGATGTGATAGCGAGCAAGAAGGCAAGTTTCCAGGATAGCAGCCTGATAGGTAATTCTAACATTGGCTCGAATGGAGAAATGGTCAGTCCTGATAACACTATATTTAAGTCCCAAGGAGGGAGTCTTGATTTTATACTGGGAGCCAGTCTAGTTGCAGCTTTTGTGAACCTTTTTACCCATGGATGTTCAGCCAATCTGAAATCAAAAAGTGCACTAAGGGCTGAAATTTGAACTTTTATAGTGCTTGGTCTCAAGTTCTTGTTAAGACCCTCCTGCAGAAAGTCCAGAATTAGTGGAATATTAGGAGGAGCAATTACATTGATTGGCTGGTTCACGTACCTACAAAAGGCCTTCCAAGTTCTCAGGTAAATGGCTGATGTAACCCTCTTTCGGCTGGCTAAAAGTGTGGATATCACCTGAGGGGATAGTCCTCTGTCAATCAGAAGCTGCCTTTCACACGCCAGGCTGTTAAGTGAAGGTTCTGTGCTGTCGGGTGAAGTACTGGTCCCTGGTGTAGGAGATCCCGTCTCTCCGGAAGCACCCAGGGGTCTGCTATCGACAGTCTCCTCAACCAGGCGAACCACACCCTTCTGGGCCAGAAGGGAGCAACCAGAATGACGTCTGCTTTGTCCTGCCTGATCTTGCGTATCACCCGAGATAGAAGCCTGATCGGTGGGAAGGCGTAAAGGAGGCCGCTGTCCCAATTCTGTGCTAGTGCGTCTATGGCAGCGGGGTTGTCCTTCTGAGACAGGGAATAAAATTCTCTTACTTTTCTGTTCGTCCTGGTGGCGAACAGGTCTGCTTTCGGGGTCCCCCAGAGACTGCAGATTTGATGGAAAACCTCCTGGGATAGCTCCCATTCTCCTTGTTTTAGCTTGTTCCTGCTGAGGAAGTCCGCTGTTGTATTGTCTGATCCTTTTAGGTGTAGTGCTGTCAGAGAAAGAAAATGAGGTTCTGCCAACCTGAAGATATGGTGTGTGATCCTCATCAGGTCGGTTGATCTGGTTCCACCTTGGTGATTTAGGTAGGCTACTGCCGCCGCGTTGTCCGACAGTACCCTTACGTTTCTCCCCTGAAGCTCTGGTAGTGCCTGTATTAAAGAGAGAAAAACTGCCTTTAACTCCCGTACGTTTTGGGATTCTCTGGCTTCTTCCGGGCTCCATTTCCCTTGTAGAAGAAGAGGTCCCGTATGAGCCCCCCATCCAGAAGGACTGGCGTCTGTTGTAATGGTCTTTACTTCCGTGATGTTCCATGGAAGACCCTTGTCTAGATGTTCCCGTTGCTCCCACCAGGACAGGGATCTTAAAGTCTGTGGAGATAGAGAAAAAGGGGAATCTAGGGAATCAGTTACGCCATCCCATTCAGACAGAATTTGACACTGGAGCCTTCTGGTGTGATACTGTGCCCACGGTACTGCCTGGATACAAGAAGTCAAGAGTCCTAACAATGACATGGCTGACCTCATAGTAGTAAGGGGATCAGCCGAGAGCTGCCTGATTCTTGTCTGGACCTGTAAGATCTTATTCTCTGGGAGAAAGGATTTTTGAACCCTGGAGTCTAGGTAGATCCCCAGGAATTTACACCGCTGGCTAGGCGTTTTGTTGGATTTTTCCTCATTGACCTCCCATCCCAGAGAGAAAAACACTGACTCTATGAATCTAATATCTGTCTCTAGGGCCGTCTGTGAATTGTTAATAATCAGAAAGTCATCAAGGTAGGGGACAACGATGATATTCCTTTCTCTCACATGTGCCATGACTTCTGCCATTACCTTGGTGAATGCTCTGGGAGCTTGAGAGATACCAAATGGCATGGCTGTAAACTGGAAATGAGAAAACTCTGAGCCCATGTTCACCGCCACTCTCAGAAATCTGTAATGGTCAGGATGCATAGGAATATGATAATAAGCATCCCTGAGATCGATGGTGGCCATAAAGCAGTTTTCCGAGAGATTCAGAATAGCAGAAGATATTGACTCCATTCTGAACCTCTCGTAAGTAAGGGCCCTGTTTAGTGGCTTGAGATTAATTATTGTTCTGTATGAACCATTGGGCTTTTTCACAAGAAACAAAGTGGAGTAGAATCCCACTCCCCTCTGTTCCCCGGGAACCGGGATAAGCACTTTTTTATTTAGAAGGGAATGGATCTCAGCTAGAAGAGCCATGTGTTTTGTCAGGGTCTGATGACAGGTCAGTACATACAAATCTTTCCCCTGGGGAGGACGAAAAAGAAATTTTAAGGCCAAATTTTATTGTATCCAACACAAAAGTGCTACCAGAAATTGTACACCACTGTGAAAAATAACAGGCTAAACGCCCTCCCACAGGGACCTCATGTCATTGAGGGGCCTTTTTGTCAGAAGAAGGAAAGAGAAAACCCTTATTCTTCTTCTGAGGTCGCCAATCTTTCCTACTACTGACATTTCCCCCCCTAGGTCTCCTACCTCTTCCCCTGAATGGTCTACTGGTCTGTTGGGGTATAAGGGGGAATCCCTTCTTTCTGTCAGAGGCCTTCTCTAGGATAGACTCCAGGGCAGACCCAAATAGAAGCTTCCCTTCACATGGGACTCCACATAGCTTGGCCTTTGATGTGGTATCACCCTTCCACTCCTTTACCCATATAGATCTTCGGGCTGAGTTTGAAAGGGCCGCTGATCGGGCTGACAGCTTTAGGGCATCTGCTGATGCTTCTGAAATAAATGACACAGCATTGTCAATCGTAGTAAATGCCTGATTAAAGTCCTGATTTGGATTACTCTCCTTGACCTTATCTTTAAGTTCAGTCATCCACATTTTTAGTGACCTAGCTACTGAAGTCGTCGCAATCAAAGGCTTGAATGCGGATGTGGATGCTTCCCAAGACTTCTTTAAATATATATCGGCTCTCTTATCTAGAGGGTCTTTAAGCACTGCTGTGTCCTCGAAGGGCAGTGCATTCTTTTTTGAGATCTTCGCCACTGGATGATCTATCTTAGGGGCCCCCTCCCAGGATTCACAGTCCTCCTGACCGAAGGGATATTTCCTTTTGTACTAAAAATAGGAAAAAGTTAGAATCAATATAAGTGTCATATTACATAGTTTTCTTCAAAGATAGATGTAATACCAGACTTACAGCCCGTGGGATAAAGAATTTCCGGTCTGGATTAGCCCACTCGTGACAGATAAGAGTCTTAATACTCTGGTGTACTGGAAACACCAGTCTCTTTTTTGGGGCTAACCCCTCAAACATAATGTCCTGTACGGATCTGGGTTGAGGGGTATCGTCAATCTCCATAGTTAGTCTGACATTTTTAATGAGAGCGTCTATGGATTCAATTGGTAACAGTGACCCTGCAGAGTCCTCCCCTGAGATCTCCTCTGGATCAGAGGCTAATTCACCCTGATCGTCCACCTCTAGTGATAGATCCTGATCTTCCTCATTTATAGGAGAGGGATCCATCTGCTGACTTGGTCCCGCAATGACCAGTGGCTGAGAGTCAGGAGGTGGGTTAATGCTGACTCCAGGCGTCTCAGAGGAAGTTGGGCGAGAGGGTAGGGAGGCCTGCAGAAATACAACAATAAGTACACTCGTAGAGGGGAGCTAAAGCGAAATTTAAATGATGAAACAAGATACTTCTACCTACCCTGATTTCTTGCCTAACCATGTCTCTCATGTTTCTAATGAAGGATGGTCCTTGATCTTCTAATACTCGGTTCATGCACCCCCCACACAAGGTCTTATTGTATGAACTACTAAGCCTCTTTCTGCAGACCGGACACTCCTTAATCTTAGTACGCTCCTTTTTAGAGGATCCCTCCTAAAATACAAACCATAACATCCTGATAAGATAGTGTGTTTAAAATACATATATGGGGAGAACCCCTCTTACCACACCATACCGCTGGATTATCTGTAGCAGAGGTCTGGGATTGTTCAGCGCCTTGGGACTCCATCTGACCCAGGATTGGTCTCAGGTCCCCACAGCTGGCACAGCACAGCACAGCACACAGTAACCGTCTTCCTAGCAGCAGGCTCTTTATGCAGGTGCAAGGCACTCTGAGCTCTGCTGCTTTAAATATGGCGCCAATGCACCTAGGGCCGGCTGACCCCGCCCCCGCCGCGGCGCTGATGCGGCACACCCTCCCGCCGTCACCCCCGGCAAGCCGTGGCCTGGGCCTATAGAGCAAGGCCTATAGGGACATCCCCCCTCCGGAAGCCCGTCCCGCGTCATCACGGCTTCCGGGAGCGCGCCGCGACACGTGGGGACGCTGCGCCGACGTCATTACGTCATCGCGCCACTGCGTCATTGCGTTCTTGCGTCCCCCTGTTCGCGCATGCGCACCCCCGCCGTCCTACTCACCGGGACGGACGCCAGAGGGGCCGGGAGACGCGCGGGGCCCGATCATCTGGAGGTGCTGGACGGGCCTCAGTCTTCAGGTATAAATACCTCGGGAGCCGGTACCCGTCTGCCGGTGATCCCTCAGCCCTATGAAGGTCCCTGGAGGAGACCCTCCATGTCCTGCTCCCATGGGACAGGAAACAGTAACTGGTGTGGTGAGAGGAGGCGATTCTTTTAAGGTCCAGTGTTCTGTTTCCTGTCCAATGGGAATAGGAGGTGGTCCTCTCCAGGGGTGCCGTCATAGGGCGAGAAGAGAAAGTTAGATAGATTTGAAATTTACTTCTATTTAAAAATCTGAAGCCTTCCAGTACTTCTCTGCTGCTGTATGTCCTGCAGGAAGTGGTGCATTCTTTCCAGTCTGACACAGTGCTCTCTGCTGCCAACTCTGTCCATGTCAGGAACTGTCCAGAGCAGGAGAGGTTTTCTATGGGGATTTGCTACTGATCTGGACAGTTCCTGACATGTAAAATTACAAATCCACCATAAATTTGGGAAATTAAATAAATAGGACAGCCCCCTACTTCCAGACCTTCCATTTATAGTGTTTTATATGCAGTGACCCACTAGGGGCCCTGCAGGGTCTGTTGGTTGGCTGTCAAAGTATTGCTGCCTGATCTTGTATACTTGCACTTTTCACCTGGTGATTTATCCTAGTCCTATCTTGCAAGGAAGGGAGCAAGGGCATTAAAGGGGTTATCCAGCGCTACAAAAACATGGCCACTTTTCCCCCTACTGTTGTCTCCAGTTCAGGTGCAGTTTGCAATTAAGCTCCATTTACTTAAATGGAACTGAGTAGTAGCCGTAAGGGAGCAACACAATACTTTATAAAAGTTTTTACCATGTAAATCCCTTCACCTAATTGTTCCAGGCCGATTCTCACTGCACAGTCCCCATACTACAGCCACACACAGCTGTCTAAAAACTCCCTATACTTATACCAGTCATGCCCCTTTGTTTCAGAAACAGCTGTGGTATTATAACTGCTTCGTTCACTTCCATGCATCCAAAGTGCAAAACCAAACCCAATCTAATGCCAAGAGTGATGTCATTTCTGAAAGAATCCTTATCCTGAATAACTCTTTAAACCCACAAGGCGGCTAATTTTAGAAATATGGGCAGGGGGAGGTGCAAGAGTTCAATCACAATTTTTAACTATCTGCAATGTGAAAGGGACATGTTTGAGAATCTAAGGGTCCATTTACACAGACAGATTATCTGCCAAAGATTTGAAGCCAGAAAGACTATAAACAGATCAGGTCATAAAGTAAAGCCTGAGATTTCTCCCCTTTTCAAATCCCTTCCTGGCTTTGGCTTCAAGTCTGTACATGGACCCCAAGATCTCTTAGCCATCTATAGCAGTGTTAACTCCAGGCCTCATGGACCACCAACTCCATCTGCAGGATAAGGGCCCTAACACCATGTAAGTGTCAATGATCAGCCGAGGAGGAGTGTCTTGTGGGCAGGCCAAAAAAGGTTTACTAGCTGCACATTTCCCTACATAAACAGGGGATGTGCAGGTAATAACAGTTTATGGCCACACAAACAATAGTGATTGATCATGCACCCAGGCTGCTCGATTAGCTGTGCCATGTAATTGCACTGCAAGCACCAATCTGCCTGATCGCACGCCGATTCCTCCATGTAGTAGAGCCTTAACCGGTACCTGCCCTGCAGCGTGATCGGCAAGTAGGCATTACAATGCAGTCTTTGGTGCTAACAGCAGTTCTGCTGACTTCACTTTAAAAGACTGCGTACCTGAGTTTTGACCACCAGAATGGTAGGTACCCTTTGTCAGTCAATCACCTTACTGGTCCTATACCTGCACTTCTACATCACTCTTAACCCGTGACCACCTCAGTGCAGCCAGATACTGCATGTAACACTGGCCAGCGATTGTGCCTACAGAGGTTTTCTCTGTCAGAAACCAGAAGATCAGTAAGGTGATTACCTTTATTTATAACTTAGGTTGCATTCACACATCACAGCAATTTTACAGACAGGGAAGGCAAGTAATGCATTGGTTTTCCGATGCAGGCATGACATTTATACATCATGCCAGGCAGGGAACCAATCCATTACTTCGCCGTCCGTAAGGGAAGTATGAGTGCAGCCGTACACAGCCAAGTTACCCATTTAAAAAAAAGGTACTGTAGTGTTCACCAGGATTTCATAGGTAATGTAATTAGTATTATTTCAGTATTATATCACCAAAAGACATTCGCTGTATAGGATATTCTCAAATCATGACCTGTTCGTGGTCCTTGAGGACTGGAGTTGGGAGAACCCTACTGTAAGGGTTTTTATGAAAATCTACTATATAAGAAGTTACCATACATCTTTAGTAAAGTTTTCATGGAACATTTTATTCTCCAATTGAGAAAGTTCTGTACATTAAAAGCACAAGTGCTTCAATAAGTTTAGTGAAAATGGAACCAGGAACAAGCATTAACATCCACAGACTGGAATTGGAAACTGATGGGGCGTTTACTCAAAAGTGGACAGGAAATTTAGTACAGTTTCTTTCAGCTTGGCATCTGCCTGCTCAGAGATCTTTCCATCAGCCCTAAAGCAAAAGAACAAAAATTATTAGAATAAAGTACAAGTTTAGTATTAGCAAAATTAAGTGGTCAAATCCCGATAGCAAGGGAGACTCTGGGTGGAAACGCACCTGATGGTAGCTAGAAGGTCCTGGTGTTGGCTCTTAATGTGGGCCAGGAAAGCATTCTCAAACCTTGTGATCTTGCTTGGTTCCATTTTGTCCAGATATCCTCTCACACCGGCATAGATAACGGTGACCTGTTCTTCTATGGCCATGGGAACTGAAGACAATGCATATGTTACACTAAGTGTCTGATCCCTGTCACCATTATAGAAGTAAAGGTCAGTGGGTAAAGAGTACTACTTACCATACTGTCCCTGCTTCAGCAGCTCAGTCAGACGGACACCACGGTTCAACAGTTGTTGGGTGGCAGCATCCAAGTCAGAGCCGAACTGGGCAAAAGCAGCTACTTCACGGTACTGAGCCAACTCCAGCTTCATGGTACCGGCCACCTAGGGGCAGGAGTAACACTTAATATGGGCACTGTAAAGAGCATCTGTGGGCTGGATGAAGAAACAGGCTTTACCATGCAATCTACACACCTGTTTCATGGCTCTGGTCTGAGCAGCAGAACCGACACGGGACACAGACAGACCGACGTTGATGGCAGGTCGGATACCCTTGTAGAACAACTCAGTCTCCAAGAAGATCTAAAAAGGGACAGAATATGTACATTCTGCTTTTTCTTTGAGACACAATAGTGTATGCTTTAGTCACTCACCTGGCCGTCAGTAATGGAAATGACATTTGTTGGGATGTAAGCAGACACATCACCGGCTTGGGTCTCAATGACTGGGAGAGCGGTAAGAGATCCACCACCAAATTGGTCATTCATTTTGGCTGCCCTCTCCAGCAGACGGGAGTGGAGGTAGAACACATCACCTGGGTAGGCCTCACGACCAGGAGGACGACGCAGTAGCAGAGACATCTGACGGTAGGCCACAGCCTGGAGAGACAAGACAGCAACTGTAACCATTATATACGCTACACTGAGACACAGGGTTTAGCTAAAACTCAATCCATTTATTCACCCACTGCAAGGTTTCATTTTCTCTGGAACTGCCGAACCACCACAATTGTAGGAAACATGATTGACATGCACAACACATTCACATAGATAGTTACCTGTTTGGACAAGTCATCATAAATGATCAGAGCGTGTTTTCCATTGTCTCTGAAATATTCTCCCATGGAGCAACCAGAGTATGGTGCCAGGTACTGCAGGGGGGCAGCATCAGAGGCAGTGGCAGACACCACAATTGTGTACTTCATGGCATCTATGGGGGGGGAAAAAAAAAAAAAAACAAAAAAAACAAAAAAAAAACACAATCACAATGAGTTTGGTACTGGTAAGCCATGGGCAGAATTTTCAAATCAACTGGTGTCAAGACATTACTTCTATTTAAAGATCTCCAGTCTTCTAGTACTTGCTGTATTCTTTCTATTCTGACAGTGCTCTCTGCTGCCACCTGTGTCCATGTCAGGAACTGTCCAAAACAGTAGCAAATCCCTATAGAAAACCTCTACAGCTCTGGACAGTTCCTGACATGGACAGAGGTGGCAGCAGAGTGCACTGTGTCAGACTGGAAAGAATACACCCTGTTTTTGCATTATGACTTCTCTACACAGGTGTAAAAGGGTAAATTTTGCAGTTTTCATATCTTATTTTATCTGGAACAAGCAGCTTAATGTATGATATAAAACAAAGGTATGAAAACTGCAAAATTTACCTTTACACCTGTGTAGAGAAGTCATAATGCAAAGTCAAAGCAAAAAGAGGGGGACAGTCACCAAGTACTGAAGACTTCAGATATGGCAGTTCACAAATCTGTATAGCTTTCTGACACTAGCAGATTTGAAAACATTTATCCCACCAGAGTACACCTTTAAATGAAGTCTGAATTTACTAGCAGACATCTGGGAGTCCATATAAAAGTAATGGGGGAGAAGGATGCTCATACCTGCATCAGTCAGCCTCTTAACCAGCTGAGCCACAGTGGATCTCTTCTGACCAATGGCAACATAGATACAGTACAGTTTCTTCTTCTCATCAGTTCCATCATTAAACCTCTTTTGGTTGATAATGGTATCAATGGCAATGGAGGTCTTGCTGTAAAGTAAATATAGCGTACATCATTTCCCAATGGTAGAGAAGGTATGGAGCCTAGATATAACAGGTAAAATGCAAGGCATTTCATTTTAGATCAAAAGCACTCTGTTGAACCCAGCAGTGTAGACAGTCCTGCTTCCATCAACACGCATGTTTTCGATATGTAACCGGTTCCAATGTGGTCACTTCTGTACATGAAAGCAATCGTCAATTGTTAACTTCTTGCTCCGTCACGTCTGACCCCCCCAAACCACTTGTACCTTCGGATAGCTGCTTTAAATCCAAGATCTGTCCTGCGCTCCGTTCGGCAGGTGATGCATTTATGGTCTTTAAAAAAACAAAAACAACTTTTCAACTTGCAGCCTGTGCCAAATGGGAGTATCTGTGCTCTAACTTTGCACCACCCCTCCCATCCCTCTTCATCATTAGGAATGCCACTGGAACATTTTCTGCATGCTGAACATTGCACAGGTGTCTTAACGATCCAGCCCATGTGCCGGGCTGACACAGGTGAGGAATAGGAGGCAATCTGCCTGCAACATTCCTAATGATGTGGAGGGTGGGGAGGAGGGATGAAGGGGTGGTGCAAAGTTAGGGCACAGATACTCCCGTTTGGCATGGGCTGCAAGGTTAAAAAAGTTTTTAGGACAATAACTGCATCACCTGCCGAACGGACCGCAGGACAGATCTTGGACTAAAAGCAGCTATCTGGAGGTACAAGTGGTTTGGAAGGTCAGATTGTGGGTACAGAGTCGCTTTAGGCCTACATGACAGGGTTAGTTCTCTATGACAGGCATTCCTTCTTACCCAGTCTGTCTGTCACCAATGATCAGCTCACGCTGTCCACGGCCAATAGGCACCAGACTGTCCACAGCCTTGATTCCAGTCTGCATGGGCTCCCGCACAGAGATACGTGGGATGATACCAGGGGCCTTCAGTCCAACTCTTCTGCGGATTTTAGCTCCAAGTGGGCCCTATAGCAAAAGTATAACATTAGATTGTACAGTGGACTTTATTCTACCTCACAGAACTTATGAGACTGATTTTAATTCTCTACAATGCCCCTTCCAAAAACCAAGCAGCACCTGGGAAGCAGAGGCATGTGATCAATGGCTACTGCAAACCCCAGGCCTTAAATAGTATTTGCAGTTGTGCAGCAGCTGGAGGAGCTCTGGTCAAGGCCATGACACTTCCAACAGTGCTCAGTCTTTAGATCAAGAATAGGAAACCTGCAGCTGTTGCTTAACTACAACTCCTATCATGCCTGGACATAAAACCAAAGCTTTGGCTATAACAGCATAATTGAAGTTATAGTTTGGCAAAAGCTGGTGGGCTACAAGTTCCCCTGCTTTAAAAAAAATGCATTGTATGATTTCTTTTAAACAGTTGTGCCGCAATATTTTAATGTCCTAAGAGAAGAAACAAGCACAAGGGTTATGACCTAAAAAAAAAGGGTCATTTTTAATTCCTTTGTGGGGTGGAGTTTCATCTGGTTATGGTGGTTGTACTTCTGAACTGGAACATATTGCCCTTTCCATCTAGATTAGATGTTAGTCTGTATTTATAGACCAGAGTTTACATAATACAGCTGTTCTGTGCCTGTTAGGAGGAAGTTGAGTCAGAGCGCTAGATTCAGACCCTTAAAGTAAATCGAGGGCACTGACCTTGCCATCAATAGCGTTTCCCAGGGCATCTACAACACGGCCGAGCAGCTCTTCACCGACCGGTACATCCACAATAGCACCAGTTCTCTTGACAATGTCTCCTTCCTTGATGAGTTTGTCATTACCGAACACGACGACACCAACGTTGTCAGGCTCCAAGTTCAAGGACATGCCCTAGCACACAGAGGAACATCCAGTTTAGCCAACAACCCTACACAAGTGCATATAAACCCTATAAAGGGTAATGAAGATTTCAGCTTAACATGATAGGTGCCAAGTTTTTGGTGGTGCCCAACTACAAGATGACACCACGCACCAGGAACCCTCCTGTGCAGTAACAGGACAACCAGTATAAGAATGAAGAGGTACACTGGGACTGGGAATTTCACATGGCAACAAACTGGCTAAGTCATTATAGTAGATGAAGGAACCATGATGCAAAGAGTTCTGTCAACTACAACAATGTTATGCTGAGCAGGCACCTTGCAATCCCTTGGGCAGATCACAGTTGGCATCAGGGTTTACAAGATGAAGGCAACTTTACTAACAGCCTACCTTAAGTCCAGAAGAGAATTCCACCATCTCCTCGGCCTGGACATTCCTGAGGCCATAAACACGGGCAATACCATCACCAATGGAGAGGACACGTCCGGTTTCTTCTAGGTCAGCACTGGTGTCTGCACCAAGGATACGTTCCTCAAGGATGGAGGACACTTCTGCTGTACCTGCAGGGAGCAATGAGGGACATTTAATACATGCGATCTAACAAACTGAGCCCAATCCACACAATAGCGCAGGCTTTGCTAGCCATCATTCTCTGAGGCTAGAGGCTTTCAACCTGTATCTGATAGCATGATGTATATGTAACAAAGCTGCGTTACACTGTGCTTACCAATGAATGGACACTATCAATGCTGTAAACTCCAAACATGCCAATTTACAGCAAGGCTAACATTTATGAGGCTGTGAAGTCTATACGAGAACCTGGTAAGTTCCATAGATAAGTGAAGGTTTGTGAAAGTGAGCAGAAAGTCACAAGCCAAGAGGATGTCCTTGACATTTCATAGCAACAGCGCCATCACCATTCATGTGAAATGAACAGCAGCACAGAGGAATCAGACACTCACCAGTCTTTTGGAGCCAGGAACCAGATGCATGGATGTTACGGGTGGCGACAAATGCAGCACCAAGGGCCTTCTTGGAGACCTGAGGGGGAAAAACAGACCCAAGTCACTAATAGAAACTACTAAAGTAGTGACCTCAGTCATCCGCTGTACATATCAATAGCAAGAGACAGCTAAGGCCTGAAGGACAAAGTGCAAGTCAATACAAGGGCATGACAAGATCAAGTGTGAGCACAGCAGAACAGCAGAGGGTCACACAGCCATTTCTGCCTATGCATGATCAGATCATGTACGGGTCCTCAATAGGTAGAATGGAAACTCAAAACACCTGTTGAACCTCATCATATTAAAGCCAATTTCATGTTAGTAACATGGACACTTTGAAGATTTACCAAAGGGTGTAAAATATACACTGGTGTAAACTGCCCAGAGCAACCAATCACAGCTCAGCTTTCACCTCGGGTAAAATGGAACTTGAGCTGTGATTGGTTGCTGAGGGAAGTTTACACCATAGTTTTTTTTACACCCTTTGATAAGTCTGGGCTGCAATTCCCAACTGGACTGCAGGCATGACAAGTTGTTAGGCCAGGTCTTCAGTCTATAAAACAAAGCCGAAACTGTATAGAAATCGCATTATGACCACAAATTTCTGCAAATATAAACTGGGCCTCAATGTCAATCCCAGAGAAAAACAAAAAAACAAAAACTAAACTCAAGTGGTAACCTAAGTATTCCCCCTATCTTATGGACAAGGAATAACTTTCTGTAATGAGAATTAAAGGGGTTGTTCAGCGCTACAAAAACATGGCTACTTTTCCCCCTCTCGTCTCCAAATTGGGTGGCGTTTCAAACTCTGTTCCATTGAAGTAAATGGAGCTTAATTGCAAACCACACCTGACCTGGAGACAAGAGAGGGGGAAAAGTGGCCATGTTTTTGTAGCGCTGGATAACCCCTTTAAGGGCCAAGCAAACCCAGAAATGAGGGATATACTTCCTCCAAATGAATGGAGTGGTAGTACACAAGCATGGCCAGTAGTCCATTCATGCTCAGAGATCACAACTTGGCCATGTTCAAATATCCTAGAGAGTGAAGGGAGAAGAGTCATGCATGCACAGTACACTACTTAAAGGGGACCTGTCACCCTGGCTGCCGGGGTGGAGCCCCTTATACTTACCCCTTCCTCGACGTCCCGGACCATGTCCCGCCGCAAGATCCCTGTCGGAAGCCATGCGCGCGTTCACCAGAGATAAGTCCGACACCCATAGAGAATGACTGCTCAAGTTATTCTCCACAGGCATCAGACTCATCTCTGGTGAGCGCGCGCATGGCTTCCGACTGGGTTTTTTCAGAAGCAGGACGGGGTCCGGTACTTGAAGAGGGGGATGAGTATAAAGGGCTCCTACGGGGGGGTTGGTCGGGCAGGCTTCACCCCAGGAGGCGGAGTAACAGGACCCCTTTAAGCACCCAGCTTTTGATTTTTTTTTTTTATCATGTAGATCCCAGTTGTCAGCACCTCCTCAAATTAATTGCTGCTTATCCTGTCGTCCACTGCAAATAAAACAGAAAAAAAAAAAAAAAACACAAGACCGACCAAGCGATCCAGGAGTCAACTGACATCTGGCAACATCGATCCAGGATAGACCCATACAGCGCACAGATGCTGCAGAACCTCTTCAGTGACCTCCCAAATTATTATATATTTTTTTTCTGGACATAATCAGATATGTGCAACGCTTTACAGCACTGTACTTCTAGCCTGGCATTGCTTTATGGCACTTCAACTGTTGCAAAGCTACAACTCCCAGCATGCAACAGGACGTAGTTTTGCAAGGGGTGAGAGGAGCAGTGAGAAGATGCAATAGACAAGGAGAGTATAGAAGTGAGACATCATGGCCCCCGCACCCCCTATTATAACGCAGAATCCGGGGTACACAACTATATGAAGGGCACAGTGTGTGGCTGCAGGGAGCCGCCATCCTGTATGACCGGTGACCACCAGCCCGTCACTGCTGACAATGACACCGGCCGCCATTGACCTTCACAGGACACCCGCGGCCTAGCCTGCCCCCGCTATCCCCGAGCTGCCCTGCAGCAGCAGCCCCGCCACCCCCCGCCGTCCCCGGTGACCTCTGCAGCAGTACAGGCCGCACGGTATACGCTGACAAGGAGCGGCGGTGCAGGCCCAGGCCGGCCATGCTGGAAGGAGGGAAGACGGAACCTAGAGGAAAACATGGAGAAGGCACCTACCAGACCGGCCTGCCGGGGCAGGGAGCGGGCGAGAGTGGCGGCTACACGGACTGAGAGCATGGTGGCTGCGGCCGGTGAGGAGCGAGGTGTCAACTGAGTGGGAAGTCCTCCCTGTCCGCCTGTCCGCGCAGACTGAAAAGATGGCGGCCGGCTGTGAGCTTGTGAAGGGAAGGTCACTCCCGCCCACCGCCAGCTCCGCCCACTCTAAGAATCAGTTTTTTTTAATTGAATTAGCTTTATTCATCCAAGGGCATAGGGACATAGCAAAAAACGTCCGGAGCTGTCATTCGCCGTGACGTCATGACATGTCACCTCTATCGCTGCATTTTTTTTTTTTAAACCAACTTTACACACACAAGGGCAAGTAGACAAACTTTGTTCTGTCAGCACCCTGATACATAGGACTTCTTAGCGCAGCAAATTATACTAATTACATGGTTAAGTGTGTGGTAACCAAGGAAGTGAGTGAAGGTGGGAGGAGTCAGCCCACCCCCCACCAATAGGATATTGATGGCCTAGTCTAATGCCGCGTTTACACAGAAAGATTATCGTTCTAATTTTCGCGATAACGATTGCATCAGAGCGATAAACGGTACGTGTAAACACAGCGAACGAACAGGCGACGAGCGAGAAATCGTTCATTTTGATCTTTCCACAAACCTTTCTCAAATCGTCGTTGGTCGTTCTCTAAAAATTGGCTTCGTGTAAACGGTCTGCCACCGATTTATCCTTAGTGTGAGATGGGCTTAACCGATCTTAAAACGATCGCAATAACGATTTTTTTTAACAATTTATTTGAAATCGTTGCTTCAAAATCGTTAAATCGATTGGGTGAATTAGCGTGTAATTATCGCTGCTATAAACTAATGGCCCTATTGAGCCTATATATCTTTAGCAATGTCGGTGCAGCCCACGGCCTAGACTGTTATACATTACCTCTCCACGCTCCCGGTCTCCTCCTGTTCTCTACTTTCACTCCTGGCGCCATGGCTGCAGCTTCAGGCCCCTCAGCCAATCACTGGCCAGAGATCCCGACCGGAGTGTATATACTCAGTACACACTCCAGCCGGGATTCCTTGCGGCTGCAGAGAAAAATGACGTGTCAGTTTTGTGCGGCCGCTATTCATTGAATAGCGACCACACAAGACTGACAGAGAAGACAAGGTAAAGTGTTGCTCCAGACAGACTTTACCTTGTCGGCTAAGGGTAAGGGCGGGTTCACACTACGGAATTCTCGCGGACAATGTCCGCGGAATTCCGCTGTCTGTCCGCCCGCACATCTGGGCGCTTTTCCGCCGGCTCCATAGACACCATTCTATGGGCCGGCGTATTCCGCTATACGCTGAAAGAAGTGTCATGTCACTTCTTTCAGCGGATCGCGGAATACGCCGGCCCATAGAATGGTGTCTATGGAGCCGGCGGAAAAGCGCGTGCCCGTGCGGGCGGACAGCTGACGGAATTCCGCGGACATTGTCCGCGAGAATTTCGTAGTGTGAACCCGCCCTAAGGGCTCTTTTACACAGAAAGATTATCTGACAGATTATCTGCCAAAGATTTGAAGCCAAAGCCAGGAATGGACTATAAACAGAGATCAAGTAATAAAAGAAAGCCTGAGATTTCTCCTCTTTTCAGATCCATTCCTGGTTTTGGCTTCAAATCTTTGGCAGATAATCTGTCAGATAATCTTTCCGTGTAAAAGGGCCCTAAGTGGAATGCAGGCACACCTGAATGTGCCCACATCCCAATTCAAAAGAAATTAAGTTCATCTGGCCAGGATGAACTCCACTGACACCGGCCGTTCTTTGACACTGCTGGGTCACAGAATGGCTGATGTCATATGTAGTGTGAACCCGGCCTTAACCCTTAGAGGACCGGGCCAATTTAAATTTTTGCGTTTTCGTTTTTTCCTCCTTGTGCATAAAAGGCCATAGCACTTGCATTTTTTCACCTAGAAACCCAGATTAGCCCTTATTTTTTGCGCCACTAATTGTACTTTGCAATGACAGGCTGAATTTTTTCATAAAGTACACTGCAAAAGCAGGAAAAAATTAAATGTGTGGTGAAATTGAAAAAAAAACACATTTTTTTATTTGTTTTTTTTTTTGTTTGTTTTTTTACGCCGTTCTCCCTGGGGTAAAACTGACTTGTTATATATTTTTGTCAAGTCGTTACGATTACAACGATATATAACATGTATAACTTATATTGTATCTGATGGCCTGTAAAAAATTCAAACCATTGTTAACAAATATATGTTCCTTAACCCCTAGACGACCCAGGGCGTATAGTTACGCCATGGAAGTCTGTCCCCAGACGCCCTAGGGCATAACTGTACGCCCTGGGTGTTTCTCCCGCTATGAAGCGTGCTCCGCTATGAAGCGCTTCATAGGAGGTGGGGGCCGGCTGCAGTGAGCAGCCGGGACCTCCCCGGTAATGACACGCTGCAGCGATCGCGCTGCCGTGTGTCATTAACTCCCTAAACGCCGCGATCGCGGCACGACCGCGGCGTTTAAGTGTAAGTGACAGGGGGAGTCCCCTGTCACTTACCGATCGGGACCCCCGCAGTGTGACTGCGAGGGTCCCGATCGGTAAAACGGACTGCCGGAGGTCTCTCACCTTCCTCCGTGCGGTCCGATCGGCGATCTGCTACACTGAGCCTGCACAGGCAGACTCAATGAGCAGAGCGCCGATAACACTGATCAATGCTATGCCTATGGCATAGTAATGATCAGTGTAAAAATCCAAGTAGTGAATGTAAAAGTCCCCCAAAGGGACTTCAAATGTGTAAAAAAAAAAAAGTTAAAAACACTAACACACAACCCCAAAACCCCTCCCCCAATAAAAGTTGAAATCACCCCCCTTCCCCATTATATAAATAAAACATATAAAAATAAATAAACAAATAAACATATAATATACCGTAGCGTGCGTAATTGTCCGATCTATTAAAATATAAGCGTCATTGCGTACACGGAAAGAGGGAAAAAAGTGAGCGGATTACCGATTTTATGTTACATTATATAGAAATTTTTTTTTATAAAAAGTGATCAAAACGTCCGATCTTCACAAATATGGTATTAATAAAAACTAGAGATCATGGAGGAAAAAATGACACCACATACAGCCTCATAGGTGAAAAAATAAAACCGTTATAAGCGTCACAATAGGCCCATTTTATTTATAATTAATTGCCAAAAAAAAGGATTTCATTTAAAAAAAATATATAACATTAGAGAATCTGTGTAACCTGCATATGGTTGTGTTCGGACTGACCTATAGAATAATAGTATCATGTCGCTGTTACCATATAGTGCATTACGTAGACACAGGAACCCCCCAAACGTTACCATATTGCATTCTTTTTTGCGATTTCACCAATTTATATCTTCATAAATAATATATTTGGGATTCCATCATACATGTTATGGTAAAATGAATGACGCCATTACAAAGTACAACTATTCCTGTAACAAACAAGCCCTTACATGGCCTGTAGATAGAAAACTGAAAGTGCTAGAGCTCTTAAAAGGGGAGGAGGGAAAAAGGGAAACACTAAGATTAAAATTTGCGCGGTCCACTGGGTCATTCTGGGCCTGGTCCTCAAAGGGTTAAAATCGCTCCATTCCCAGGCTTAGGGTATAAACACACACCGTATACGCAGCGTATTTACTGCTGCGATACGCAGCAAATATGCAACAAATACACAGATCTAAATAACTGAATACAGCATCAAATTTGCACATCAAATCTGCTGCAGATCTGCTGCATATACAGTGTGTGTTTGTACCCTTATAGCGCTGTTATCCTTTGGTCAATGGGGCTGTGTGAGGTGTCATTTTTTGCGCCATGATGTGTTCTTTCACATCACTATGTTATCCAGAAAGTGACATCACCATGTTATCCAGGAAGTGACATCACCATGTTATCCAGAAAGTGACATCAACATGTTATCCAGGAAGTGACATCACCATGTTATCCAGGAAGTGACATCAACATGTTATCCAGGAAGTGACATCACCACGTTATCCAGGAAGTAAAGCCTTGATGCAGTAGTAAGTGCAGGGAAAAAAGCACTTTATAAGCATTTCCTATAATAAGTGTATATTGGTGATTTGTATAACTTTTGGGGTGCAGTGCAATACTTTAATAAACATTTTCACCAGACTTTCCCTTGTATTTCTTTTTTTCTTTCAAGGAGGGATATAGACCATAAACTATATAAGATACATGATTTGGACTGTGAACTAGGATGTGTTGTTCACTTCACCTTGCAATGCATATTTGGCTTCCATCCTTTGTAATGTGTTGATGTTGGTGATCTATGATGACCATGATGCTGGGTCTTTTTCTGTGTGTACAAGTGCTTGCCCCCGGAGGTTCGAGCCAAGACAAGACAGTGATTGCTGAAAGAATATGATCGATTCAGAAAAAAGATAATGTGAAATATAAAGCTGTGATTTACTGATTGCCCCTTGGAAGTGGAATCAAGACTGATGAAATACCGAGAAAATACTGTGTGGATTATGAGTTATTTTTGAGAACCAACGTGCTGGATAATTTACTAACTCTCATATGATGAACTCTTGCTAGTCAGGAGATAATCTGGAGAGATAATCTCTTGTATAGTGAACTTTTGGGGGACAGGAGATAACTTAGTAGGAGGGAAAGGAGTTAAGAAAATGTAAGAATATTGTATTGAAAATATTATGGCGTCATAATTATACACCTCATGTTATTGTTATAATTTATTAGCTGTAGAATACGACTGATTTACTATACTAGTACTTGGGTTTCCATACGACAATATATTTACAGTGTACATTGGAAACATGCACTCCAGTGAATCATCATTTGGAGAACATGCGCTCCAGTGAATCATCATTTGGAGAACATGCGCTCCAGTGAATCATAATTTGTATTATAGTTTGTGTCCAGATACACTTATTTTTGCTTTTTTGTATTATAGCTTAAAGAAGCGGTTCACAAAAAGTTATTATTGGCCCCTCCGTTAGGCGCTGGCGCATATACTCACCACAGGTGATCGGTGTCCCACAGCGCTGCTTTGTTCTGATCCCGGGGCGCCATTTAAATCCAGGGCGCACCTGCCTCTCCTGTAACTCCTCTTCTGTGTCCTGTGATTGAATGCCGGAAGTCACGCGCTTCCATAGAGAATGCATTGTAAAGTTTGACTTCTGGCATTCAATCACCACTTGGGAGTGACGATACACGTAGGGTCTAGACCGATGTAGCTTACAGGGTCCTGGGTGATAACCTTCTTATGTGATTTTGCACATTGCTGTTTTTTGTTTCCCTTGATATCTTTATTTCTGTTATTGTCATTTCTTGCACTATTTGTTTGTTTGTTTTTTGTGTGTTTTTCTTCTTTTGGGGGGCATTTATATTTTTATCTTTGTGCATTTTGCACTATTTGGTTCGATCTTGCACTAGTACCTTATTGTGGAATTAGTGACGTGTTCACATATATAGTTTATAGGTTTACAGTATATGCACTTTACTTAAAAAAGGAGAAAACAGGGAACATTGCGAATGATTATATTCTTTGGAATTTATTTAGGATTATTGTGGACCCTGAAATACCAAATTATAGGGATAGGTACTCGGTACAAAGCATAGCACATCATGCTTGCTTCTGTGAATTGTTCACCCTTTACAGGTGTTTTTAATGTTTTTTTTTGTTTGTATTATGTAGATTGATGTAAAATAACATTTGTATATTTTGGATTATTCATGGTTGCACCTACATGTGTTTTTTTTTGGGGGGGGGGGCGGGATTATCGTGTTTACAATTAAAACAGAGATAGCATCCTGTTGTTGTATCGTTAGTAAAGTGCTTAGCTCCCTGTTTATACATGATTTAATAGTGACAGCCCAGATGACTAGTTCATGGCTCTTTCTCTGCCTCGCATGCAGGATTAAAAATAGAGATGAGCGAACCTGGAGCATGCTGGAGTCCATCTGAACCCGAACTTTCGGCATTTGATTAGCGGTGGCTGCTGAAGTTGGATAAAGCCCTGAGGCTATGTGGAAATCATGGATATAGTCATTGGCTGTATCCATGTTTTCCAGACAAGGGGGATAGGGGGATAAGTAAGAGATTGCGGGGGGTCTGGACCTCCATGATGTTGTTATGAATACAGGTGCAGGTACGGCACGTGACCGGCGGGTTATTCCTATGGAACTGCTGGATAGAGCTAAGTGCCGTACCTGCATCTGTGTACATAACAAAGAAGCCAGAGGTCAATATGGAGATTGCCGGGAGTGCGGAGGTTAGACCTCTTACTTGTCCACTATCCTGTGGTTAGGGGACAACTTAGTATTGCCTGGACAATCTCTTTAACCCCTTAGCGACCCATGACGTACCTGGTACGTCATGGTGCCGCGGGGGGTGTTCAGAGCGGGGTCCCGCCGGGAGCGCCTCTATTAGTCGGCGCGGGTCCCGTTGCCGCGCCGGCTAATTAAGCACTTCAATGCAGCTGTCAAACCTGACAGCTGTATTGAAGTGCTTTATGCACAACATCCCTGGTGTCTAGTGGCACGGATCTCCCCCCCACGATGCGATTGCGGGGGGGAGATCCATTCTTCTGCCCGTGCCGGGCCTCAGCGTTGGAATGACGCTGATCCCGGCTCAGCAATAGATTGCTATGGCCTGCAGCAGGGCAGCAGGCCATAGCAATCTATGACCGATCTGATGGATCTTTGCTGTGTATATACACAGCATTGATCTCTATGAGAGATCAGTGCTATGTATATACAAATCCTCCAGGGGGGCTTCTAGTTTATGTAAAAAAAAACCTTTTCCCATTTTATAAATATAAATTAATAAATAAACAAATAAATAAACATGTTTATTTACACACGTAATCGCCCGAACTATTAATTAATCACATTCCTGATCTCGCACGGTAAACGGCGTCAGCGCAAAAAAATTCCAAAGTGCAAAATTGCGCATTTTTGGTCGCATCAAATCCAGAAAAAATTTAATAAAAAGTGATCAAAAAGTCGTATATGCGCAATCAAGGTACCGATAGAAAGAACGCATCATGGCGCAAAAACTGACACCTCACACAGCCCCATAGACCAAAGGATAAAAGTGCTATAAGCCTGGGAATGGAGCGATTTTAAGGAACATATATTTGTTAACAATGGTTTGAATTTTTTACAGGCCATCAGATACAATATAAGTTATACATGTTACATATCGTTGTAATCGTAACGACTTGAGGAACATGCACAACAAGTCAGTTTTACCCCAGGGCGAATGGCGTAAATGCAAAACTCCCCGAAATCAAAACAAATTCGTTTTATTTTTCAATTTGACAGCACAAATGAATTTTTTTTCGGTTTCGCAGCATATTTTATGGAAAAATAATGCCGGTCATTGCAAACAACAATTTGTTTCGCAAAAAATAAGTGCTCAAATAAGTCTCTAGGTGAAAAAATGCAAGCGCTATGGACTTTTAAACATAAAATGGAAAAAGCAAAAGCCCAAAAACGAAAATTGGCTTTGACCTTAAGGGGTTAATGAAGTGCCCTGAAGAGAATAAAGTACCCAGTGGTTGCCACAAAAATATGGTAGTATTATGGTGTCATATAGAACTATACACTCTAATACTACCATGCAGAGTTCTATATGACAGTATTATTTGGTCTGTGTGGTAGTATTATGGTGTAGAGCTCTGTATGAGGTATTACTTGGGCTGTGTGGTAGTATTATGATGTATAGCTCTGTATGAGGTATTATTTGGGCTCTGTGTGGTAATATTATGGTGTATAGCTCTGTATGAGGTATTATTTGGGCTCTGTGTGGTAGTATTATGGTGTATATCTCTGTATGAGGTATTATTTGGGCTCTGTGTGGTAGTATTATGGTGTATAGCTCTGTATGAGGTATTATTTGGGCTCTGTGTGGTAGTATTATGGTGTATAGCTCTGTATGAGGTATTATTTGGGCTCTGTGTGGTAGTATTATGGTGTATAGCTCTGTATGAGGTATTATTTGGGCTCTGTGTGGTAGTATTATGGTGTATAGCTCTGTATGAGGTATTATTTGGCTCTGTGCGGTAGTATTATGGTGTATAGCTCTGTATGAGGTATTATTTGGGCTCTGTGTGGTAGTATTATGGTGTATAGCTCTGTATGAGGTATTACTTGGGCTCTGTGTGGTAGTATTATGATGTATAGCTCTGTATGAGGTATTATTTGGGCTCTGTGTGGCAGTATTATGGTGTATAGCCCTGTATGAGGTATTATTTGGGCTCTGTGTGGTAGTATTATAGTGTATATCTCTGTATGAGGTATTATTTGGGCTGTGTGGCAGTATTATGGTGTATATCTCTGTATGAGGTATTATTTGGGCTCTGTGTGGTAGTATTATGGTGTATAGCTCTGTATGAGGTATTATTTGGGCTCTGTGTGGTAGTATTATGGTGTAGCGTTCTGTATAAGGTATTATTTGGGCTCTGTGTGGTAGTATTATGGTGTAGCGCTCTGTATGAGGTATTATTTGGGCTCTGTGTGGTAGTATTATGGTGTATAGCTCTGTATGAGGTATTATATGGGCTCTGTGTGGTAGTATTATGGTGTATAGCTCTGTATGAGGTATTATTTGGGCTCTGTGTGGTAGTATTATGATGTATAGCTCTGTATGAGGTATTATTTGGGCTCTGTGTGGTAGTATTATGGTGTATAGCTCTGTATGAGGTATTATTTGGGCTCTGTGTGGTAGTATTATGGTGTATAGCTCTGTATGAGGTATTATATGGGCTCTGTGTGGTAGTATTATGGTGTAGAGCTCTGTATGAGGTATTACTTGGGCTGTGTGGTAGTATTATGGTGTATAGCTCTGTATAAGGTATTATTTGGGCTCTGTGTGGTAGTATTATGGTGTATAGCTCTGTATGAGGTATTACCTGGGCTCTGTGTGGTAGTATTATGGTGTATAGCTCTGTATGAGGTATTATTTGGCTCTGTGCGGTAGTATTATGAGGTATTATTTGAGTTCTGTATGACAGCACTATACATGAGTACAGTAACCCTGATGTCTCAGCTCTCCTCCTCCCCGCACACTACTACTACACAGCCGCATCTCACGGCCACAATTCCTGTCACAAATCCCGCACCTCGCCTCCCGCCGGCGCGTCACCTGCAGACCGCGGAGTCACGTGACCGGACTGAGGGCGGGTACCTGTCAGTGCGCGGCCCCGCCCTCCCCTCCCCCACAGCCCGATCCTCATCACGTGATCCCCGCCCCACCGGGCGCAGGATGGTGCCGGGAGAAAATGGCGGATCCCGAGGAACTGCGGGTGAGAGCGAATGAGTGTTTGTGACGGGGGAAGGGGCAGGCCGCGTCCCCGGGGGTGTGACAGTGTGCGGCTGATGGCGACATCGCTTGTTGACGTGACAGACCTGTGGGGGAGGGGAATCGATGACAGAGGGAACTGGAGGGGGTTGTCAGACGGTTGTCAGGCAGGTTTCTATGGAGATTATGAAACTAATAGTGTCTGACAACCATGGGGATCAGGTTTTGATAATTTAGGATATGATAATGGAGCCTGGTGGGGTCACTGTGGTGTTTAGTAACCATGGTGACCTGGGACAGGGTTATGGGGGCTAGTCAGACCCCACAAAACAGCTGTCGTAAAGCAAACTGCTGCAAAAGTGCCATTGACTACCCTACCATATGAGTCAGATCACACAGAATGTGGCCGTTCGCTGTATTGTCACCATGTGATCCAGTCCGTTGTCGGAAGTGTCTACAGTGGACGTGGTGGAGGGCGTCTGCACTGATGGATCACGTTACACCATGAGGACAGCAGGATGCGTCACCTAGGGAAGAGATGGCACCAGGATGCATTATGGGAAGAAGACAAGATGGTGGGGGCAGTGTGATGGGCAATGTTCTGCTGGAGACCTTGGGGGGATTTACGAAACATACGTCAGGGAGAAGGTGCAGATTTGCCCCGCTCGCCCAATGGGAGGGTCGGCGGAGATTGCAGGGGGCGTGATGAGGCGGGAGGAGGCGTGGCCTTCTCCCACACCTCATTTATCATGATTTACACCTGCTCGCAGGCACAAATCATGGCTCAAATTTACACCTGCTGGAAGCGAAAAAGGGGACGGGGCTTAATATAAGACCGACGTACTTGTACTTGTCTTCATAAATTCCCCCCCTTGTGTCCTGGCATCATGTGGATGTTACTGTGACACTGACCACCTACCAAACCATTATACACACCAAGTCCTCCCCTTCATGGCAGCGGGACCCCCTAATGGCGGATAATGCCAAAGCGGATAATGCCCCGGGGCCACACTGCAGACATTGTTCAGGAATAAGATCCCCAGATTGCACCTGTGGGATGTGCTGGAGAGTAATAGTGCGTTTATATAGGATGATTATCGTTCGAATTTTCGCAATATCGCATTTGAGCGATTACCGACTCGTGTACACACAGTGAATGATCAAGCGACGAGCGAGAAATCGTTCATCGTGATCTTTCAACATATTCTCAAGTCGTCGTTGGTCGTTCGGTGAAAATTTGCAGATCGCTTTGTGTACAGTCTTTCACCGATTCGCCCTATGTGTGAGATAGGCTTAAGCGATCTTAAAACGATCGCAATAACGATCTTTTCAAACGATATATCGTTCTGTCTAAAAGCTAAAAGCTTACAGGATCTGCTGCTGATACCACAGGGGACATCACAGGGATATGGGGTCCGCACCTCACACCTTACAGGATGCTGATACCACAGGAGACATCACAGGGATATGGGGTCCTCACACCTTACAGGCTGCTGTTACCACAGGAGACGTCACAGGGATATGGGGTCCGCACCTCACACCATACAAGATGCTGATACCACAGGAGACATCACAGGGATATGGGGTCCGCACCTCACAGGCTGCTGATACCACAGGAGACATCACAGGGATATGGGGTCCGCACCTCACACCTTACAGGATGTTGATACCACAGGAGACATCACAGGGATATGGGGTCCGCACCTCACACCTCACAGGATGCTGATACCACAGGGGACATCACAGGGATATGGGGTCCTCACACCTTACAGGAGCTGCTGCTGATACCACAGGAGACATCACAGGGATATGGGGTCCGCACCTCACACCTTACAGGATCTGCTGCTGATACCACAGGGGACATCACAGGGATATGGGGTCCGCACCTCACACCTTACAGGATGCTGATACCACAGGAGACATCACAGGGATATGGTGTCCGCACCTCACACCTTACAGGATGCTGATACCACAGGAGACATCACAGGGATATGGGGTCCGCACCTCACACCTTACAGGATGCTGATACCACAGGGGACATCACAGGGATATGGGGTCCGCACCTCACACCTTACAGGATGCTGATACCACAGGAGACATCACAGGGATATGGGGTCTGCACTTTGCACAGGGGGCTTCACAAGAGTCAGGGCCTTAATGAGTCAAGTACAAGGGGGACCAACACTTCATAAGGTGGTTCCTATGTAAAATACGGACAAGAAGAGAAAATAGCGCTGCACCTCACACCCATGGCTGACACTAATGCTTCTCAGCTACATTTAAAAACCAACTCCAGGATGTTGGTATATAATTTGATCAAACCATATTGCCCCATGTACCAGCGTGCAAGTCTCCTGGCTCACATGGGCCCCTACACTAACTCACCACCGTGTCAGTCAGCGACCGCCATCCCCGTAGACGTGCACAACCAGGGAAGGGAGGCCATAGAATGGCCCTGCAACCCCACTGTCACAGGACCAATACCCAGAGGCCCCCGTAAATCCCAGCAGGCACCGCAGGCGGAGAAAGCTGTCACCTATGTTCCTATGTAAAAATTTCCCATAATTCGTCTTAGGTCTGACTTGTCTCCTTATCATTGAGTCTATGGGACAGGCGTAACTTTAAGCGGATTCCATTGTGCGGCCTCCTCTTGAAGTCTCTGCACGTATTCCGTAGTGTACACATACCGACTCATGTGATCAGTAGATTGATCTGTTGTCATTGACTTCCGCTGGGATTCCGTTGTTGTTTGGACAGTAAGAATAGAGCTTTATGTTGTATTATTCTTCTTGTTACATTCACCTGTCTGTCAGCTGACAGGATGGTAGCACTGGGATTTCATCAGGAATGAACTGGTATTTACCATTGGCCTGTGTAACAATAACTGGACGGGGCCTATAGGTAATTCATTATGGGTAGAAGAAAGGCTAGTAAGACATTGATATAGGGAAGGATTCTTTACAGTTCAAGCCATCCAGAAAACAGCAGCATAAGTGTGAACAAAGTGTAAACCTGAAGCTCGCAATGTCGTTTATGCTCCAGGGAAACAATTCCTTGATATTTTTTGGCCCAGAATAAATCTTACACAGCAGTTTCTCAGATGACAACCTGCTTCACGTGACATCCAGCCGCGCACTGATGACAACCTGCTTCACGTGACATCCAGCCGCGCACTAGTGACAACCTGCTTCACGTGACATCCAGCCGCGCACTAGTGACAACCTGCTTCACGTGACATCCAGCCGCGCACTAGTGACAACCTGCTTCACGTGACATCCAGCCGTGCACTAGTGACAACCTGCTTCACATGACATCCAACCAAGCACTAGTGACAACCTGCTTCATGTGACATCCAACCATGCACTATTGACAACCTGCTTAATGTGACATCCAACCACGCACTAGTGACAACCTGCTTCTTGTGACATCCAACCACGCACTAGTGACAACCTGCTTCACGTGACATCCAACCACGAACTAGTGACAACCTGCTTCTTGTGACATCCAACCACGCACTAGTGACAACCTGCTTCTTGTGACATCCAACCACGCACTAGTGACAACCTGTTTCACGTGACATCCAACCACGAACTAGTGACAACCTGCTTCTTGTGACATCCAACCACGCACTAGTGACAACCTGCTTCTTGTGACATCCAACCTCGCACTAGTGACAACCTGCTTCTTGTGACATCCAACCTCGCACTAGTGACAACCTGCTTCTTGTGACATCCAGCCGTGCACTAGTGACAACCGGCTTCTGAGCAGAGATCTGGATCCATCCGACTGGCCATGTTTCTGAGCAGAGATCTGGATCCATCTGACGAGCCAAGTTCCTCCATAGAGATGTGGATCCATCTGACCGGCCGTGTTTCTGAGCAGAGATCTGAAACCATCTGACCGGCCATGTTTCTCCACAGTGTTCTAGATCCACAGTTTCCTTCTCTGTGCTCTGCCTGATCCTCCGAACGATCCCTGACATCCTCCTTTGACCTCTTCGGTCGATGAGTTGTTTCCATCTACAGGATCTGCTTTTGCTGGGAATTTTTTCTAGGATAACACCATTTTCTATATATTTCCCACATCGCAGTATGAGAAGACCCCACATGGCTGTAAGATCCGAACCCACTATACACTGTTGCAGATAACCATGTCTCGTCCAGGTCACACAGATCACCAGATTTTTCTAGTGTATCTAATGTGGATTCACACTCTGATCACAGACTGATCACATGATTTTATACTGTTCTCCATGACCACCGGTCTAATGTCCATACAGGGAAGATCAGATTGTGAAACAACAACGGGATTTAATAATGGAGCCATTCACTGTATGTCTGTAGTGATTTAAAAGACTTATGGGGCCCATGCACCTGCACGTGCTTGTGTGACCAACAATATTTCTTCCTTCCTCCTCCTCCTCCTCCTCATCATACATGCCCTGTTCTGAGTGTACATGTTTTGAAAGGGGAGTAAGCTATAGTCACAGTGGGGTTCATATGGCCTAGGAGCACATTTTGATAGAACATTATAGGATAGGGTTAGGGGATTATAGGCCATGGCATATGTATAATTATGTATATTTAATGTATATTCAAGCTAAGGTGCTTACTACTAAGGTGCTTGACTCCATTTCTCATTAATTTCCTACTTTCTGATAGCATCCCTTTAAAGAAGAAGTCCGGCGAAAATTATTTTTTTATATGTTATTACTTATGGAAAGTTATACAATTTTCTAATGTACATTAATTATGGGAAATGCTCCTATACTGCTATTTCCCTTAATTTAGTGTATCAGGAAGTGTTAGAATTATCTCTGAAGCAGTGACGTCACGACCAACGGTGTAATTCCAATGGAGTGTCCAGCAGGGGGCGCTCTATATATAGAAGTCAATGAGTACCATTGACTTCTATATATAGTGCGCCCCTGCTGGACACTCCATAGGAATTACAGTGTATGTAATGTAATGTAATGTAATGCACTGTACTGTTGTGACTTTATGAATACATTTATGGAATACTTTGGGGAGCAAGTGTCCTTGCTCCCCAAAGTATCCCATAAATGTATTCAATGAATACATTTTCAGGGCACCGAGCAGGGAGGGAGAGAGGTGCCATCTACCTCCCCCCTCCTTGCTCCGTGCTGGGAACATATACAAAGCACTACTCCCCCATTATCTGCAGATAATGGGGGAGTAGTACCTTTTGCTATCCCTATCACCGCCTGCGCCGCCGCCGCTCACACAGGGGCTGCTATTCATGCCCCCCGCCGCTCCCCCTCCTCCTCCCGGCATCAAACTTATGATCGCGCTGCTGATTCCCCGCCGCCCGCGCCGCTCCTAACTACCCGTCCGCTCGCTCGCCCGTTCCTGGCCGCCGCTCTCTGCTCATGCCGGCCGCGTCAGCCCGCCCCCACCCCGGCCGGGGACACCAGGAAGCGCCGTGCTCCCGGCCGGGGTGGGGGTGGGCTGACGCGGCCGGCATGAGCAGAGAGCGGCGGCCAGGAACGGGGCGGGCGGGTAGTTAGGAGCGGCGCGGGCGGCGGGGAATCAGCGGCGCGATGAATAGCAGCCCCTGTGTGAGCGGCGGCGCGGGCGGCGATAGATAGCACAGGTACTACTCCCCCATTATCTGCAGATAATGGGGGAGTAGTACTTTGTATATGTTCCCAGCACCGAGCAGGGAGGGGGGAGGTAGATGGCACCTCTCTCCCTCCCTGCTCGGTGCCCTGCAAATGTATTCATTGAATACATTTATGGGATACTTTGGGGAGCAAGGACACTTGCTCCCCAAAGTATTCCATAAATGTATTCATAAAGTCACAACAGTACAGTGCATTACATTACATTACATACACTGTAATTCCTATGGAGTGTCCAGCAGGGGCGCACTATATATAGAAGTCAATGGTACTCATTGACTTCTATATATAGAGCGTCCCCTGCTGGACACTCCATAGGAATTACACCGTTGGTCGTGACGTCACTGCTTCAGAGATAATTCTAACACTTCCTGATACACTAAATTAAGGGAAATAGCAGTATATGAGCATTTCCCATAATTAATGTGCATTAGAAAATTGTATAACTTTCCATAAGTAATAACATATAAAAAAATAATTTTCGCCGGACTTCTCCTTTAAGTGTCAGCCTTGCTTTGGTTCTGTATACTTACCTCTCATTCTCCTTTCAGAACATGGTATCCAGTTTTCGAGTGTCAGAACTCCAGGTTCTCCTGGGCTTTGCCGGCCGCAACAAAAGTGGACGCAAACATGACCTCCTGATGAGAGCGCTCCACCTGCTGAAGAATGGCTGCAGTCCTGCGGTCCAGATTAAAATCAAAGAGCTGTACAGGAGAAGGTTTCCCCGGACATTAGATCCAGTCCCAAGCCTCTCATCCATCAGATCCAACATCTTCAACTTGGATAGCAACTCATCCGTGGACTCAGCAGACCTCGCCGTGGCTGGAATCCACTCCTTACCTTCCACGTCTGTAGCCCCGCACTCCCCTGCATCCCCTCATGGTACCGTACTTCTACAGGACACCAAGCCGCACTTTGACCTACAGCAGCTTTCTCCCCCGATCCCACCTGTCCATCCAGATGTCCATCTCCGAAGTCTTCCTTTCTATGATGTTCTTGATGTCCTCATCAAGCCAACCAGTCTGGGTAAGAGTGTGACGGTACGATCAGTAATCCTAGTGTTCGACCGGCTTTACATGAATATATTTTTTTGTATTTTAGTTCAGAACAGTTTGCAACGATTTCAAGAGAAGTTCTTTATCTTTGCATTGACCCCTCAGCAAGTGCGGGAAATTTGCATCTCCAGGTAAGTGCTACAAGCGATTCTAAGAAACGTTGTAATTGGGTTTATTAGCTGAAAAATGCATTTTTATCGTGAAAAAGCTGTTTGAAGCTCTCCCCCCTTCATGGTTTACTATGGAGAGGGAAGGGGTGGAGGGGGATGAGGCACCAAAACAGGAAAACAAAGAGTTAATTTACAGCTACATTACTGTGCTATCTCCTCTGAAGTCAGCACTGACCTCTCTGATCTCTGAATACCAGCTTTCACACAGGTCCCGCTGTGTAATCATTTGTTCTCTGCTGGCGACTAATCCCCCCCTTCATAGGTTACACAGGGCTCCACTGATGTAAAAGAGTCGAAATTTCTTGATAATGAGCAGTGAATGAGAGGGAGGGGGGTGGGGACTTGGGGAAAGTCTTTTTGATTGCAGATAATGGCATATTTGCCTAATAAACCCAATTACAAAATTTCTTAAAATCGCCTGTACTATAGATTTCTGCAAAAAAAAAAAAAAAATACGACAGTGACTCTTTAACTGCACAGTCATATATAGTTAAAGGGGTACTCTGGCCCATCTTACTTCCTGAGCAGCTCTGCCGCCAGAAGTGTGACTGCTCGTCAGCTTTCTAGCGCCGCCATTCTGTGCTGTGACATCAGCCGCAGCGCTGCTCAGGAAGTAAGTTGGGACGGAGTACCCCTTTAAAGTGAATCTGCCACCTGTAATTCAGTGACTGTCATGATCAAGTCTGATCGTTCGGCATTTCAGTACTAGTAGCTGAAGAAGTCGGATGTAGCTGGCTGTATCCATGTTTTCCAAGACTCCCAAGGGCTTTATCCAGCTTCTTCAGCCACTGGTATTCAGATGCCAAACGATTGGACAGTGTGTGTACATGTATATGACCATCCCTTCTCTTCACAGGGATTATATGCCAGGAGGACGGAGAGATTATTCAGTGCAGGTTCAGCTGAGGTACGGACACATTTTGTTTGTCTGAGGAGAAAGGCGTCTTACATGGATAGTCACCGATTTATTTTATGCTTTCTTCTCATTGAGAACAGGTTGTGTTTAGCAGAGACCAGCTGTCCTCAGGAGGATAACTATCCCAGCAGCCTTTGCATTAAAGTCAATGGGAAGCTCTTTCCACTGCCGGTGAGTTATTGAATTGAATTTATTTATTGAATTGTATATTGCATCAGGACTGTTCTTTATTACACTGACAAAAATCTGTATAGAGAATTTATTCAGCCAATATATGTGTTACTTTTTTATTCTTTTAACAATAAAAATGTTTTCAATATACTTTAGCACTCCCTCAAGCCGTGATCTCTGCATGCTGTCATTCAATAGCAACTAATTGTACATTGTAGATTTTATAAAGTCCCCGTGTCCCCATCCTGATACTGAACTTAAAGGGAACCTGTCACCCCCCGTGCCGGGGTGACAGGCTCCCGACCCCCCGTTAGAGCCCCATATACTTACCTAATCCCGCCGGGTCCCGCTTCTGGAGGTGGTCGGGTGATGAAGATCTCAGGCGCTGCAGCCCGGCGCGCGCGCTGAGAGATGAGTCCAACACCCATAGAGAATGACGGAGCGCTGGACTCTCCTGTCATTCTCTATGGGTGTTGGACTCATCTCTCAGCGCGCGCGCCGGGCTGCAGCGGCTGAGATCTCCGTCACCCGACCACCTCCAGAAGCGGGACCCGGCGGGATTAGGTAAGTATATGGGGCTCTAACGGGGGGTCGGGAGCCTGTCACCCCGGCACGGGGGGTGACAGGTTCCCTTTAAGGCCCTATTCCACGGAACGATCATTGTTCGTATTCGGCCGATATCGGCCGCTACGGACGATAATCGTCCCGTGGAATAGAGTGCAACAATCAGCCGACATCGTTCATGTCGGCTGATCGTTGCAGTCGCTTGTTTTTCAACATGTTGAAAAACAAGTGACTGATATAGGAGCGATCTGCTGCCGGCGCTCCATTGAATAGGAGCGTCGGCAGCAGACGCTGCTATATCCTATGGGCTGCCCGGACGATCTAGCGATCCCCTGGGCAGCCCCTCCACAGCTCCCCGCCGCCCCCTCCCGCACTCAACCGCTCGCTGCAGCCGCGCTGAATAGCGGCAACAGCGAGCGGGGAACGAGGAGCAAACGAGCGCTGAGAGCGCTCGTTTGCTCCTCTAACGTTCTGTGTAATAGGCCCATTAGTAGGAAGCCCTCTCATTATAACCCACTGCTACCTGATCAGCTTTGCCGGTGATCAGACGCCTTCTGGCTCTCAACATCAGGGACTTTGTAGGACTGCAAAGCTATCCTGTGAAAGCGAGCAACTCAGCCTTATCTCGTCTCCTTGCTGCCGGAGGACTGAGTGTGAGTGCGGCTGAGGCGTCCTTTGTTCTGGCAGCCTAGATCCTGCATGCACAGATTTAACCCAAGCGGTCAGTCCTTCAACTCCCCAGGGCCTTTTGACAAAGTTCCTATTTAGTAGCAAGCATCTTAAAATACATAACAAATAAAAACGCTGAGGAATTGATATTCATTATTGTCATAAGTAGGTAGACACCTTAGTTTTGGCCACAGAAAAACATTGGTTATTGCGGGACCACAGAGCGGTAAAGTGCATGGTGCGTAACAAAAGTTTAGGTGATGGGAATACCCTTTTAAGCCATGTTCACACCCTTTATTTGGCCGCAGGGTGCAACAATGGCTGTTGTTTTAGAGGACTGCTTGATTGCATAGCAGTCTATAGAACCACGGCTGTAGTGTATACACTCTCTGCGGCTGCACAGAATGACTGACAGTGAACAGCGGCCATACGGCTCCCGGCCATACTTTACACTGTGATCTACGGCAAATTGGAGTGCAAGCACATCTAAATTTGCCCGTATACCGATTAAAATCAAGTGATGTTCACCCGGCCAATACTGCAGGATCAGCTGGGTGAACATGTCAAACAACAGCCAATGTTCGTCTGAACGTGGCCTTAAATCTACCAATACATTTTATGTCTGTGACTAAGATCTGGTTGAAATTCAATCTATATAATTTTCCCCTTGGACAAGCAGCTGCTAGATTCATCTGTTGCTACATAACTGCCTCCCAGGCATGGCAGTAAAATGCACCTGGTTGTGTTAGAGGCGGGGCCAATAGTCGATATGGTTGCAGTGGACCCTCTATTATATTATATTTACCTTTTTTTTGTTTTTGTTTCTAGAGACTGATTTGTTGCTGTGACTGACTAGTGTATGTTCTTGAAGCATTTTTGCTATTCCAGGGTTGTGCCCCACCTCCGAAGAATGGTGTCGAACAGAAGCGACCAGGTCGCCCACTGAACATCACCTCTCTAGTTCGCCTGTCATCTGCTGTCCCAAACCAAGTCTCCATCTCCTGGGCTTCAGAGATTGGAAAGGTGGGTGAGTTCCCAGCACCATTACTTACTGATCGGGTGGTCATCATGTGTTTTAACACTGTGATTTCCCATATTAAACCCACAGTGAATTATCTTCTTCTTCTCAAGTTTTTTTTTTTCTTTCTTTGCTGTAGAATTACTCCATGTCTGTGTACCTGGTCCGGCAGCTGACATCCGCTGTGTTATTGCAGAAGCTAAAGATGAAAGGAATCAGGAATCCAGACCATTCCAGAGCACTGAGTGAGTGCACAGTGTCTCATCTTGGCTGCGTCTATGTCAGTCACGTGTGATAGTTAAAGTGACAGTAATGCTTTAAGAAAATGCACATTCCCTGCCTATAGATCTGCGTTTGCAAACACAGACATTTTGTTGCCTACTTTATGCAGATTCTGCTGTGCCTGTAGTTTGCTTTAAGAGGGGTATGGCTTTAAAGAAAAACTGATGAATCTACCCTGCTAATATGTCGTTTTTGTGCACAACGCGTTGAGGATGAAAGCAAGTCTCTTACCTTCATCTTCAGCACCATTTCTTTGTATTTAGTAGTTATATCCACAGGCTAATCGGGCGCTTTAGAGCACTGGGGGCGAGACTACTGCCCTTAAAGCACCAATCAGCCCCTTGCCAGCCTGCCCTTCCTAATGAATGGTAAAGGAGTGGGCCAGCTGGGGGCGGATTGATGGTAGTCCTCCCTTCAGTGCTCCAAAGTGCTTAATTTGCCCGAGAATATAACTACTAAATACAAACAGTGCTGAGGATGAAGGTAAGCGTCTCGCCTTCATCCTCAGAGCCCGATGCACAAAAAGGACAGTTAGATTTAATTCCAATAAATTAAAAACGCACAGGAAGGCAGGGGGGGTGGTAATATAATTAACAAAGTATACTTACCTATCCTCGTGCTCCGCAGCGTCGCTCCTGGGTCTTGTTGACAGCTGCTGGCTTCTTGCAGTTCCTCCAGCTGTAACAGCATGTACCTGGCTGATGGATTGCCTGCTCAGCCAGTCTGTGACTGCGGTGGGATACCTCCCCAGTCACTGATTGGCTGAGTCGGCAATCGATCAGCCAGGGTTTGGCATTGCAGCTGGAGAAGCCGGGTACCTGACAAACCTGTATGCCGGCTGAAAATGACAACCAGCGTCCATCAGTGAAAGCCAGGAGTGGCGCTACAGAGGCATGAGGACTGATAAGTATACATTAAGTTCCCGCACCTCCCTGCCTGACTTGCTTTTTTAATTTCATGGGACTTCTTGATGTTTTCTTGTCTTTCTTGTTCTTATATTTGTGATTTCTCATTTTCAGTAAAGGAGAAGTTGACGGCAGATCCAGACAGTGAAATTGCGACCACCAGCCTGCGTGTCTCTCTGATGTGCCCTGTAAGTACTGCCCCGCAGTAAGTATATATTACTTCTTATCAATAACCAAAGACATTAGTTATTTGTTCTGTGACACTGTGACCTGCAGTGTGGAAGGGCTTTGGGCTAGTAAATGTATGTCAAGCAGTTTCAGGAAAAGATTGAGTGCTTTTCTTCATCAATGTGTAAAATAGGCAAGGATAGAGCAGCCTCTGTGCACACCAATCCCACATCCAGTATAGACAACTGCGTTGTACTGCCCCATATAAATTTCCTGGAAGCAGTCTGAAAAGTTAAAGGGGTACTCCAGCGCAGATGATAAAAAAGAAAAAAAAATCAATCATAAACATAGTTTTTACATTTACCATCCCTCCAGAGTCTGTCTCCATTTGAATTTCCCGCTGTTTGCAGGTCCCTGAAGCTCCAGTTGGTGTCTTCATTTTTTCTTCACTTCCTGGTTTGGGCTTTCCCATGATGCACTTTGTCTCCTGTGATGTCTAACTGAATCTGTAAAACTGTTAGATGGCTTACATCTTGTTCAGCAAATCAGAGATGAGCAACCTGGGACTTCTGACAAAGAGAGGCTGGCCTAACAGAGTTTAGACCCGCCTCCCTCTTGATGATGTCATTGTCACAAAATGGCTGCCACAGAGCAGCCTGGGGTCAACAGTCATTAGTTAAGAATGAGTTTACTTCGCTTCCTGGTGGGGGGGTTGAGGGGGGAAAAGATAGGGAAGGTGGGCAGATAGGTGATTAAAGCATATTACAAAGTTATATAACTTTGTAATGTGTTTCAATTACTGTGAAAAAGCTTTTCGCTGGAGTACCCCTTTAATGCCGAGAATTGAAGCTAGGGAGGAAAAAGGTTAACTGATCCATTGTATTTAGGGAACATTCAGGATGTCGGTAAATCGTCGTTGGTGCCTTCATGCTAGAGAGGGTAGATGCTGTGTAGTAGACGTGAGTTTTTTTCAGCTTCCTATTGATTAAGCATTTTGGAACTCTTGCACTTTACAGCTTGGGAAAATGAGACTAACCTTCCCTTGCCGGGCCGTCACCTGCAGTCACTTACAATGCTTTGACGCCGCACTTTACCTGCAAATGAACGAAAAGAAACCAACCTGGATCTGTCCTGTGTGTGACAAGAAGGCCAGCTACGAGAGTCTCATATTAGATGGGTACGTACATGTGTTAAAGAGAACCAATCACTTTCCTGTGGGAGAGTGACTTGGCCCCAGTACCTTACAGTTAGTTCTATGACACTGTGTCCGGCAGGGCAGCAATTTCAAAATCTTGATCTGCTGCTGCCTCTCTTCCCAGCCACTCACGCTTGATTGGCTGCCTGACCGCTGGGCCTTAAAGTGACACTCTTACCCCCCTTTTTACATTCCGACTTCTCTACACAGGTGTAATGGGTAAATTCAGCAGTTTTGATACCTTATTTTATGTCATATGTCATGGTGCTTGTTCAAGTAAAAAGTGATGTTTTATCATTTGCAGATTGTGCTAAGTGGGCGGGGCTTCACGTAAGTAGTGCCACTTGGTCCCGCCCACAGCGCCACCCATGGCCCCGCTCTTCCATGACGTCATATGCACATATGCCCCACCCCCTCTAGGTCAGCCTACACCAATGGGCATCGAGGGGGCAGGGCCTATGTGAAGATGACGTCGCGGAGGGGTGGGGCTAAGTGACGCTGTTGCTGTGAAGCCCCGCCCACTTAGCACAATCTGAAGTTGATAAAAGATCACTTTTTACTTGAACAAGCACCATGACGTATGATATAAAATAAGGTATGAAAACTCCTGAATAACAACAGTTTTGAGCCTGACAAACTAATCTTCTCCATTATGTGCATGTTCTCAGTAGTCCTAGATATTCATGAGTGCCAGCACACTCTGCCCACTGATTGTCGCTTGTTCATCTACAGTGTGTATATATACTGTATATATCCTTATGAGGAGAGCTGCTAAACAGAATGATGTAAGTAATACTCTGATCTGTTCAGCATTTCTTTCACTAGTTTATGCTGCCCTCATTTAAGGCAGTATATACCTAGTGACATATTACTCGGTTATAGAATACAGCACAGCAGAAGCATTATGTGTAGGGCTACAGGTCACATGGCAGTCTAAAATTGGCCATACACTTAAGAGCAAAGTTGTCAGGAGCGGTCAATTGTCTTGTGTGTATGAGGTTGTCCGGAGTCTTCGGCACCAGGTGATTGTTGGAGAAGGTGAGAAATGGATTGAAATGGTATCATTCAATAGGGGGCATTGAAAGATGGTGCTAACATTTTGACTTCCTGCTTGATGTTGATTCTATGGTATACTTATGACAGACTCTTCATGGAGATTCTCAATCAGTGCTCAGATGTAGATGAGATTCAGTTCCAAGAGGATGGGTCTTGGTGTCCCATGAGACCAAAGAAAGAGCCAGTGACTGCACCCAGCTCTCAGTTTCCACACAGTGAAGGTATGGTAACAGTATTTCGGTGTAAAGATTTTTATTGGTTCTTAACCCCATGACGTCAGTAATACGTAGATATACATTCCTACTGCACATACCCGTGCAGTAGGAATGTATATCTTCGTTCCTGACTTCAGGGGCTGACTGATGTGTGTGGGACCGCTGCAATGAGAGTGGTCCTGCACACATCAGTGTGTCCGGGGCCAGAGGTAATGAGAGGCAGCTGCGATCCCGCAGCTGCCTCTCATTAATCCTTTAAACACTGCGATCTATAGGGTTCACAGCGTTTAAGGTGCTCAGTGACAGGACAAGCTCCTTTCACTGAGTGATCAGGACTTGCAGGGGTCTCGATTGCTTGTACCGACGGTCGGGGTAAGTCACTTACCTCCGTCCTGTCGGATCGGCCATCCATGCATAGAGTCTGCTCTCAGGCAGGCTCTATGCATAGATCACCGATAACACTGATCTATGCTATGGCATAGCATAGATCAGTATATGCAATCTAAAGATTGCATGTTGTACAGTGAAAAAGTGTTTAAAAAAAGTTTAATAAAAAAAGTTTTTAAAAGTATTTTAAAAAAACAAACCCTTATAACCTTTCCCATTATAAAACTAAAAATATTTTTTTTAAATAAAGAAACATATTGGGAGAGATTCATCAAACTAGTGTAAAGTGAAACTGGATTGGTTGCTAGGGGCAACTAAGACAATTCTACTTTACACCAGTATGATAAATCTCCCCCATTGTATATCGTAACGTGTGGAATTGTCCGATCTATTAAAAAATAACAGTATTGTTCCTGCACGGTGAACGGCGTAAATGGGGAAAAAAAACAAACAAAAAAAAAAAAAAAAAACAGGATTGCTGATTTTTTAAAAATTGTATATCAGAAAAAAATTTGTAAAAAGTGATCAATTTTTTTTTTTTTTTACACCAACATGATAATAAAATAAAAACTAGAGATCACGGCGCAAAAAATGACACCTCAACCAGCCCTGTAGGTGGAAATATAAAAGTGCTATGGCTCTTAGAATGTGGCGAGGAGGAACATTGCATTAATCTGACCCGTACATCCGGGCATCAACGGGTTTGGTCTTGAAGGGGTTAAAGTAAGGCCAGAAATGCTTCTGGTTATAATACTTCACTTTTTTATGTATTATATATGTAAGGCCTCATTCACACAACAGTTTATTTTTGCGGACCATCTTTTGAGTCCACAGTCCGCAAAGGTGTAGCGCATCTTTAGTATCATCTGTATCGGCCGTATTTTTGGCAGATCCGCAAAAGTGGAAAAGAGGAATGGTCAAAATTCTGACACTGCAGATCCCTATTTTTTGCAGATGTTACAGATTCCATAGACAGATTCCATAATATTGCTGTCGTGGATCCGCAAAATTTGCAGATATGTAAATAGACACATAGAAACCAGTGAGTTATCAATTCGTCCATAATTGCGGATCCACAAATATGGACAAATTTTGCGGACGTGTGAATGAGGCCTAATTCTTAATGCCGGATTTTGATGGATTTCTGTTAGTAGGGTTTTCTGCCCGTTGCAGAGAGCAGGTTCCATAATAGAAACCCTAACAGAGAATGTGTCTGTCCTGATCTGTTCTTTTTCCTCTTCTCTCAGCATCTGGAGTAATCAGCAAGATATACACGGCTAAGGAGCCTACTGAGATAAGCCCCAAGAAGAAGGCAGAAGTCATTGACCTGACCATCGACAGCTCCTCTGAAGACGAAGATGAGCCAGCACGTAAACGGAAATGTCTGTATATGCCGGATTCACAGGGCTCCCCAATGAAAGGGTAAGGAGATTATTGACCCAGTGTAGCTTCCTGGAGTCGGTGCAGTCATGTCCTGATTTCTCTTGGTTTTTTTTTTTTATGGATTTTATTGTAGCCTAGTCTGATAGCTATTCCAGACTACTGTTAAGGGCCTTTTATGCAGGCCGATTATCGCTAGAGACGCTCCTGCGGCCGGCTGTATCTCCATGCCCACCTCCTCCAGAATGATTGACAGGCCGAGGAGGCAGGGCCTAAAGATACAGCCAGCAGCCGGAGGACTGGAGAGCCAGATGCCAGATCTCAAGCAGAGCAGTTGGTAAGTATACACTGCTTGTGTGATCTGGAAATTTACAGCACAAATATATGCTGTCAGTTTCAAGGGCTGCATGAATGATACAAGGATCACTTGTGCAGCATGGCAGCTTGATTTGTTGTGCTGTGCAAAGACTTGTAAAAGAGCCCTTAAAAGGGTTATCCAGCTAAAATCTTTTCCTTAAAGATCAACTTATATCAGAAAGTTATATAGATTTGTAGTTTACTTCTATTAAAAAATCTCAAGTTTTCCCATACTTATCAGCTGCTGTATGCCATGCAGGAAATGTTTTATTTTCAGTCTGACACACTGCTCTCTGCTGACATCTCTGGTCAAGACAGGAACTCTGTCTTGGTTTTCTATGAATTCCCATAGAAAACCTCTCCTGCTCTGGACAGTTCTTGTCTCGGCCAGAGATGTCAGACTGAAAATAAAACAACATTTACTGCAGGACATACAGTAGCTAATAAGTATGGGAAGATTTAAGATTTTTTAATAGAAGTAAATTACAAATCTATATAACTTTCTGACACCAGTTGATTTGAAAGAAAAAGACTTTCACTGGACAATCCCTTTAAAAGCGATCATACCCAATCCTTCTGTCCCCTGATATCTGTCCCGGGAGTCAGGACTTCCCTGTACACATTAGATGGTCAGCCAGACGTTCTATTAGTATCTACAGCCAGCCTAACGTTACATCTGGTTTTTGTTAATTTGAAATTGACTTTTCTTTTTTTTAGTGTGTTATCGTATCAGCCATCAACAATACGGCTGGGAAAGATGGCAAGCGTGGAGCCAGACTCTATACATCAATCCATGCTGGAATACCAAGAGCATTTCCACCATCCAACCATCACTGGGCTCGCTGCAGAGTTACCAGGTACAGTTTTTTTCTCCTAGCTATTTAATGGAATGGTCATACAGGAAACCACTTATCCATATAACCTACTGGCACACAGGAACATCATAGAGGGTTTTCATTACACATAGAACCCATATATTATGTGGTCACTAGAGATGAGCAGAACTCCAGTATGATCATGTTTTAATGCCTTATCTCCCTCCACCCCTCCCCTCTCCATAAGAGAACAATGAAGACAGGAGGGAGAGCTTTAAACTGCTTTTTCATGATAAAAATGCATTTTTCGGCTAATAAACCCAATTACAAAGTTCCTTAAAATCGCATGTACTATTGATTTCTGCAAAAAAAAAAATGTAAACGACAGTGACACTTTAAATCATTCAGCCCTAACTGCTAAATGAGTGCCAATCTACGAAACTGACTCTTGTTTAGAACATGTATTGGTCAGTCTAACAAGGTCCTTAGTTGCCTCCCTGCATCTCATCAGAATATACTGGATACCTTTTTATAAAGATGACTTTTTTTCCTTTTAGGTCTGGATTTCCTGTCATTGGTTCCTGTGGATTCTCAGGTAAATTAATCATATAGTGACTTCACAGCTTTGTGTGGTATCTGATGGATAGAGATGAGTGTGGCTGAAAAAGTGGCTGACTGGTGGCTGACAAAGTTGGATGCAGCCCTAGAGAATCATGGATATGGTCTATGGCCATAGGCTGTATCCATGTTTTCCAAGACTCCCTAGGGCGGCATCCAACTTCTTCAGCCACAGGTAATAAAATGATACATTGCGCTCATCTCTACTGATGGACCATGTTACCTGTATGGCGCTGCAGGACTCTTTGGATGCCCCCATCAACAACTCTTTTTTTTCTCTTCATGATAACAAGTGGGCTAAACTGCGCTGCCATATCTAGTTAGAAGCCATGTTGCATCTTTTTTACACTAAACTATTAAAGTGGTGGCAGCAATTGTGATAGGGTACAACTTTTTAATATATATTTAATACTAATTCCGCTTTCTAGCACTGGTTTTAGGGCTGCATGAACGATTCTTGTTTGTGTGGCTCGGACATATAAAGGCACTGCAAACGAAAGCCAGCGTTGTGGCTGTGAAATCTGTCCCTTCCCTTCTGTGGTCTGCAGTTGCAGATCCGTAAATCTGAATGCTATAGGTCTCATTATAGTCCATGGGCAATTGTGCATAACTGAATGTCAAGGTCCGTGCGTTTGCCCGGAGCCCAGACCACACAAGAATACGACCTGCACTTAGACGGTCCATATTCGCTAGCCGGGCTCCATAGACGTCACAAGGCTCAGTCTGTGATTGCAGGCAGCACGTGGATTGTTCTCTGTGTGCTACTTGCATTCGTTGATTGTGTATTGCGGAATGCAGCCTTAAGGCCCTTTTACACAAGATGATTATTGGCCATATTTGGCCGATAATCGTCTTGTGTAATAGAAGGCAACGATCAGCCAACACGAATGATGTCGGCTGATCGTTGCTGTCGTATGTCTTTCAACATGTTGAAAGACAAATGACTAATTATAGCAGCGATCTGCTGCCATCGTTCCATGGAACGCTGTGGGCTGCCCGAACGCCGCTCAGCAGCTCGCTGCCGACACATGTAATAGTGTGCCGCAATGTCATACAGTCTGTCTATGGGAGGGCTCGCGTGCCTCCCCTCTCCTCACCTCTCTACTCAAAGAATTGACTTGTCAATTCTTGAGTGGAGGCGCGCGAGTCGTCCTATAGACAGACTGTATGACACTGAGACAGGCAGGATTCTGCTGCTTTTACTCCGTGTGAACTGGCCCTAAGATGCACCCCTGGTTTAGACAACTAAAAACAGGGAAATTCATGGTCATTAAATTCCCCTGGTGGTCTATGACAGTGAGGAGGTCTAAGTTTATTGAAATGACAGTACATTATACCCACACATACTCAGCTCTGCTACATCATGCACACATACACAAAGCTCTGCTACATACATACATACAGACACAGATTTTAATAGGTTCTTCAGCTCCTATCTGGGTTCTAAGGGTCCTATTACACAAAGCGATTTTTAACGATAAACGATCGCAAACGAGATTGTTTATTGTTAACCTGAAATCGTTCACCATATTACACAGAACGATGGTCGTTAGTTACGATCGTTATTGCGACTTCTGATCCCAGCAAAACAATGGATAAGGTGCTATTACACTGAACGATTAGTGGAAAAACGCGAAACTTAAGCGAACGAATGTGGAATTACAGCGAACGATTAATGATGATTTTAGGTTCAGATCTAATAAATCAAAGATCAACGACATACGAACGATTTTTCGATCGTTGCAATTACACTGAACGATTATCGTTTAAATTCGTACGATATACCGATTTTTTTGCACAATAATCGTCCCGTGTAATAGGGCCCGAAGTTTCCAGGGCTTTTACATGTGGGAATCTGGAGGCGATGCACATCACGTCCAGATTCCTCTCCTGCCCAGCACAGATCTCACTGATTGTTGTCCGGCAGGAGAAGGGAGAGGACTGTGCAGCTATCAGTATCTGCACAGGTCACCTAGCAGCGGGTCACAGGGCTGAATCAGTACTGTGCCCGATCATTAAAGGGGTGCTCCAGCGTGGGGGCACTTTTTATGGGGGAGGAGGTGGCTGAAATAAAAGACGTCCACTTACCTCCCCGGTTCCAGGGGCGGGTCTTGCATCACGGCGCTCCGGTGCCCGGACGCTTCCGGGTGTCTGACGCCGCCCGAGACGCTACGTCTCAGGGCCGCTCAGCCACTCTGTGAAGGAGGCGGGATCCGAGCGGACTTCAAACGGATCCCGCCTCCTTCACTGAGTGGCTGAGCGGCCCTGAGACGTAGCGTCTCGGGCGGCGTCAGACACCCGGAAGCGTCCGGGAACCGGAGCGCCGTGATGCGGGATCGGGGAGGTAAGTGGATGTCTTTTATTTCAGCCACCTCCTCCCCGGTCCCCCCAAAAAAGTGCCCCCACGCTGGATAACCCCTTTAAGGAGGTCAGGCTACCCTATCTGGTAAATATAACACACACACACTTTTTAGCAGGATATTTTCTTGCTAAAAGTACAAAAAACTAAAAATATGGTACCTTTTTTTTTTATAAAGTTTTGCAAAACAATAGTCCCCAATATGTCTGCACAGTGTACAGAAATATGCACCTTCATTATGCGAGTCCCTTTTTACACATGTCTATAGGCATTCCTCTCTTAGCGCTACCCAGACACATTGTCTCCTTTGTCCATATCGACCCTCTTCACCTTACAGCGCTGTAGTGTAATATTCTCACCATGACTCATTTTGTGCTTATAAGTACCATTTATTTCAAGCAGTACTATCCCCCTATGTTTTTGGATAGTCTCAACTCGGCTCTCCAAGCCAGGCACACTCGTGGCAAGCCCAAAACCTCGAGCAGCCACCTTGAAAACTGCGCCACCAGCGAGCCAGGAGGGAGGAAAGTGACCCGGAAGCAGCTGTGAGGAGCCCGGCATCTTCAGGTCCAGCCTCCAGAACACGTCTTATTATTTATTGTTTTGTTTACAGAAAAAAAAAAAAATTAAGACGCTCACGGTCTGTGATGCATTTTCATTTGGTGTTTGGAGAAACCCTGGACCCGAGCGGTCGCCCTGCTGCAGTTTTGTTTGTTGATCTGCGAGTTGCACATGTTCAGTTCCTGTATATAGGATGCACTAAACTAAAGTTATGTACATAAGTATTTTTATAAATAAACCAAACTTAAAATCCCCGTCTGGTGTCTGAATCCTGCACATTTTACATACAGCGGTGGGGTCACACAATAGGATCAAGATCTGTTCAGTAATGTGACAGAATGGTTTGAATCTACTATACATTGCATTGATAAAGCTGGAGTTATGTAATAGTAATATTATAATTAGGGATAAGCGCAAGTGGAGCATGCTAGAGTCCGATCGTTCAGCATGATTACCAGTGGCTAAATAACAAAAAACAAGCATAGAGCCTATGGCTCTGTACAAAGTATGTCAGCCGTTACATACATCACCATGCTCGGCGCTGCGGCTGTGTGAAGCTTCCGGCTCCCCTCGCTCCTCATCAGCCAATCACTGCACGGCAGCGCTGATGGGGACCGAAGGAAGCTGGGAGCCTCACACAGCCGTGGCGCCGAGCAAGTAATGTATGCTCTGGGCTGGGGGCCCTGGAGCATACATCACCTGCTCCAGGCTCCTGCTTGCTTTGGAGCCTCCTGGCGGTCAGCCAATCAGTGCGCTGCGGCGGGGCCACACACTGATTGGCTGACCGCTGGGAGACCCCGAAGCTAGCAGGAGCCTGGAGAAGGTGATGGATGCTCCGGGCCAGGGCTACGGGGGTTAAAGGGGCCAGGTTACATATCTATAGACCTTCACCGTACCAGGATCCGCAAACTTGCAGCCTGAAATCTGGTACGTGTGAAGGCCCCCTGAGGGTATGTTCACACTGAGCAAAATACGGCGTAATTCTGTGTAATTCCTCCCCTCTCCGCTCAAAGAAGTGAAAGCCGCGGCAGCAAAAGGAGCGTGTACTCTCCCATAGACAGGCAATGATACACTGAGATAGGCGTCATTTCACCTGATTTGCTGTGTGAACATACCCTTAGAAAGAAATGCCTCATGCGGCCAGGCATGCCCCTTCAGTTAGATGTGGCCATGCAGCCAGGTCTACAACCCATGATAAAGTCTGGAGCCATGGCACTTGCAGTATTCTAGTTCATGCAGCAGTCTGCTGGGAGCGCCTCTTGAGCGATTTTTTTAGGACTCCAGTGTGGATGTCCTGGAGGCATCTCCTTCAATGTCTTTCAAGTATATGACCCTTCTGATGAATCCAGCTTCTAGGGGCAGGGCGATGTTAAGCAGCAAACGAGCGATTCTATTACACCAGACTATTATCGGACGATAATAGTGTAGTGTATTAGGGCCTTAAGGCACATTAAACCTCCTGTCCCAACCCATTAAAGAGGATGTACCATCAGGTACATCCTCTTTAATCTGACCTACAGATAAAACTGCTGTCACCGCGGTCCATTTTTTGAACCACGTCCCGATTCCAGTGTACGGCGCTGTTCTATGCAGGGTATCAGGCCGGGAAAGAAGCACAGGAGGTGCGTCCTAGAGGGAAGGGAATTCTCCCCCCTTGGGGGCGGGGCGACCCGCCTCCTGTGCTTTAGCCCGGGTACCCATGCATAGAACGCCGCCATACACGGGAACTGGGCCGCGGTTCAAAAAACGGACCACGGCACCATTCTATGTCAGGGTCATCCTCTTTAAGGGTGTGTTCACACGTACAGGATCTGCAGCAGATTTGATGGTCCAGATTAGATTCAAAGCAAATCTGCAACAGATCTTCTGATAATTTAGACATAAAGCTCCTGATAGAAGGGGAAATAATTCCTTTATATAGCACCAACATATTCTGCAGCTCCGCTACAGCCCACTGTCACGGTCTAAATAACATTCACTTATCTGTAGGTTTTTGAGCGAGATAAAACCCCCACAAAAACTGAACATACAAACTCCTTGCAGATGTTGTCCCTGGTGGGATGTAACCCCAGGACCACAATGTTGCAGAGCAAACGTGCTAACCACCGAGCCGCCCAAAATAGATTTGGCTTCATACTTTTCGGATGTGGAATCCCAGAGGATTTTTCTCTTTCATTATAAGAAAGTCCTTACTTTGCTTCAGCTGGTCAGTGAAGGTTGTTCTTAGTTTTACCATACACCACGAGAAGGCATCAGAAATGCCTTCGTCTGGACATCTTATCCTATGGAAGTGTCTTGTTGCAGATGTAAAATCTGGCTTTGCTAATTCTCCCCCCCCCCCCCCCGCTAAAATGTACTTACTGAAATTTCTCCTTTCCGTTAGTCCTATGGCAGCACAATATATAGATTTAATGTGCACAAGCCAAAAAGACAAAAATGGCTGCACATCGCACCCATGGTTGATACGAAAGCTTATTCAGCTACATTAAAAACCAACATCAGAAGTTAGTATATAATTTGATGAAACCATATTGACTCATGTACCACGTGCAGGTCTTCTGATACACATGAGTCCCTAACCAAAAAATATCACTGTGCCAGTCAGCGAACACATCTCCGCAAAGCATATGCAAGCAGAGAAGGGGGGCCACGGAATGGCCTGCAACCCCAATGGGCCCCCCCCCCCCCAAACCCCACAGGCACCACCGGCGGAGAGAGTGGATGCCAAACACCACAAGTGTGAACAAGCTCTTGCCTCTCACCATTGCTCCTGCAGGTAGAATGAGAGAACACTAGGAGGTTCTTCCCATATGTACACAGGTGCTTCCTGCTGATTTGGATCACATGGGTCGTACAAAGGAGGAGTGCTAGCCAAAATGAAAAAAGGGACAGAATACATAAAATACGCACAAGCCAAAAAGACAGAAATGGCTGCACATCTGTGCCTGAGGGGTTCAGACCTGTGACATTGGGGTTGCAGGGCCATTCCATGGCCCCCCTTCTCTGCTTGTGCACGCTTTGCCGGGATTGTGGTCGCTGACCGGCACGGTGATGTTTTTTGGTTAGGGACTCATGTGTATCAGAAGACCTGCAAGTGGTACATGAGGCAATATGGTTTGCTCAAATTATATACTAACTTCTGATGTTGGTTTTTTAATATAGCTGAACAAGCTTTCGTGTCAACCATGGGTGCGATGTGCAGCAATTTTGGTCTTTTTGGCATATAGATTTAATGTATCTAGATCACAGGTCCATGACCTCATCACCTTTACATACCCTATAACACCGTACGTTTTTTTTTCTTCATAGCATAGCTGTCGTTCCAGGTGACTTCTCAGAAATAGCCATCCTGTGTGTATGTATGAGGAATGGCACCATCTTTGACCATTATATAACCTGTATATTCTATTTCTCAGCAGTTTACCCCTCACTTAAATCACTGTTTTGACGTTATTGAAGAGTTAGTGGGTATAGAGTAGCTGCTATCACCTCCCATACACTGCACACACAAAGGAGATCTTGCACCTCTATCTCTATAGAACCTGCAGCAGCATGGAGGACCTTATAGAGCAGTCTAAGCTGTGACTCCAGCCCTTGGGTAAGAGCTTATACAATAAGCTCCAATATCCTCTCTTGAGCCATTGTTTCCCCATAGACTAATTTAGGAAAAATGTAGTGATGCTATAGTTTGTAATCTTCCATAGTAAAAGACAAGTGACAATTCACATTTACATATTTTATTGACTTTTTTCCTTTTTTTAGTGTATTTTTACTTTTTTGTTGACGGGAGGGGACAACCAATGTGCATGGTGTTTGGATCAGCTGAGAGAAATGGCGTCTTTATTATGCGCATGATTCTGGTTTCATGAGAGATTGGGCTCTGATGGTGTTGAAGATGCCGGTTACAATTTGTCCAAGAAGTTATCTAGGGCCGGGACTCCTTCCTTCAAGCCTTTACGTTTCCGGGTTTCAGCCACCACTTGGCATGGGCGAGTAGTGGTGTCGAAAGGATCTCCGGGCAGGATCTGCCAGTGGTCGAATACACACTGAGGGAAGGCCTGACCTCCGGTGTTGGACCTCAGGTCAGCAGTGAAACCTGTCAGGTCAGACACATCATCAGTAATGGAATGCAATGTTACAAGTCCCTTCAATAACCATGGCCAGTCCTGCAGCTGCTCCAAAACTACAACCCACTGGCAAGGCTTGCTCAAGGCTGTGGTTTCGCAAGAGTTGCAGGTCCAAAGATTGCATACTTGCATGTACACCTAGTTTACCTAATGGATCTTTGCTAAAAGGGAGGTGACAGATCTCAGTTGCTATTGTCCTACTAACATACTTGAGCTCCCTATGCTTTAAGCCAGGGCCACATGGGAGCTCTGGCCGCAGGTCACAAGTTCACGACTGCTGCAGCCTATAAGTTGATCTCAATAGGATAACCTAAAAATCTCACGTCTATGGTTCCCAGCTCTCTACTACAAAGGGCTACAATATTCAAGAGCAGCCAAATCCCTCATAAGAGTCTTTACTGGACATGCCCATAAAGCGGCTGAACCGGAATCATATCTGGTCAGCATCCCAATACTTTTGGTGCTTCATCTACAGAACTTCCTTGTGCTAGGCCAAAGTGTCTGGAAGACCTTACCGAAGGATTCATTGACAGGGAGATAGGCTTTCACGACAAACATGGGGGTTCCGGCCACTTGAGCTTCTTCAAAGACGTGTCCTCGTTTCCTGTTCAGCACGCCGTAGATGCCGCCTACCACCTGCTCTGGGCACTGCGTGAATCAAAGGAATGAGATGGTAAACTCTATGGTGAATGAGATGGTAAACTCTATGGTACAGTGAACAGTCAGTATAAGAGGAAATACTGGACTGTCTTTTCTATTACATCTGTGACCTACCTGAATCTCCACCAGATAGATGGGCTCCATTAGCCTGGGTTGGGCTGTGAGGGCGGCCGCGTACAGAACCCTCCTAGCGGTAGGAATGATCTGTCCACCTCCACGATGAATTGCGTCAGCATGGAGTGTGACGTCATGGATGTCAAACCTGGCACCTCTCAAGTTCTCCTCACATAGGACTCCCTGCATAGACATATTCATTAGATTCAACATAAAGTCAAATCCTATACATCAGCATTGTAGGCAGAGAAGACATACTAATAGGCATGTCTGCCATCAATTTAAGGTGTCTGAATGTTACATAAATATAATACATGCCTCCTTGGTGGCCCACTGGAACCCAGCCACAACGCTGTCCTTGATCTCATTGAGGTACTGGACTCCCTTTGTGACGTCAACCAAGATGTTGGGCCCTGTTCCATCAGGTCCAAAACACCAGATCTTTCTGGCCTCTGCCACATCCCACTCGTACTTCTCTGCCAGGTAGCGGGCACGCTGCTTCAGCTCCTGCCTGGAACTAACGTCTCCCTTGTCAATGTCTTCTGCCAGGCCATCAGGGAATGGTCGGGCCTTCATGTACAGACGGTTGTGCTTGTTGGGGGATTTGGACAAGCAGAGTTGGTTGGATTCCTCACTCACAGTCTCTCTGTATGACACAACGGGGTCCGATTTCTTAGAGAAAGAGAACATAGCATTGGTGATGGGAGAATATGTGGAAGGACAGACAGACAATTTCCTGGAGTACCCCTTTAGGCA